>NW_023596448.1:15349908-15365608 GCF_011947565.3 Pollicipes pollicipes | reverse complement strand
GGGCTGCCTAGACAAAAGTTTGGTACCACCCAGTGGCCCGTTCATTACTATGGAAGCTTACACTCCCGAGATGTTGTGTCCTCTATGTACCGAAATGTGGTACGAAACGTGAAATTAGTGAACACGGTAGAATCCACCTTTCCAGCTCGTTTACGCGTGGCACGTGGTACGTGCGCCAGTATAATTGGCACAATGTATTTTTCATTCGATTTCATATAGAGGCGTGCCACTCTCGGACCGCTCCGCCTCGTCCTTGCCGAGAAAGCAGTCCAGAATCGTGTAATGGCACGATGCCAGTGAAATCAATGTTTGAAGACATTAAAATCTACCGTGCCTGCTGATGTGCACGTGATGCCTGGCATGTGCAGTAGTACGGTCGCCACCAAGCGATAGCCCGCTTGCTTGCCTAAGGATGTCCCCACCCCCCCACCCCCCGGAGTCGCTCCGAGCCATGGTTGCCGATATGTTTGTGCGAGATGGCGTAATCGGCCAAGAGAAGTGACATGGTGCAGCCAGTCACATGCGCAGACGGCCGTTAGACCTTGAAAATTCGCCTGAGACTACCGAGAAATGGACCACTGACTTTTCGTTGCGGCGTAAAAAAACGGCATTTCAAGTCTTTATGTTAAGTTTCTTTGCAGCAAAACGTTGCACAACATGATTCAAGGGAGTATTAGCCATCTAAACACCTTTTGACGCTCTTCACAATCCCGCCCTCTTAAGACCTAAGCACCTCTAGTTTCTGAGATACACTCCCGCGAAAAGGGGGAGAGGTGCATCGGGTGGAATATTTTAGTCACGTTGGCATTCATGACGGCACAATAACGTCATTTAAATCCTGCCGTTTTATACCCTTGCAGCGATGAAGGCCAATATAAATGTTTTTATCGAGGCGTTTATATATTGACGGCCTGAACTCAATTTCCAGATATAACGGACGTCAACTGCCTCTCAATTAATGTTGTGTCATATACGATGACGTAATCAAACCATGACGCATTGAGGAGCAGATTTACTAGTCTAGAGCAGTCTTTTCCACTTAAAGAGCACATCATCAGGTATAAGTCAGCTTGTTTCATCTTAGCGGGTGCTTCCTTCGATATCTTCACAGGTGAAACATTCCCTTTAAGGCAGTGCCAAAGCCCTCTCTGCTAAAATATATAGCTGCGACAAGACTTGATTCCTAAATCAATCAGGAGAATTTAGGTACCGCCACACCCAACACTGATGTGCTTTGAGCCCCTCAAAAGTGTTAATATTACTTAACAATCATTCAATTTTAGTTAAGATGATTTGAGCTGAATTTTGCTTTTCAAAACGGTGCTGCTGATAGACATGTTCATCAAAAATTTCCACTCCCCGTATGCTCGAAAAAATAACAGTGACTTGCTTTGGGCCCTATTGGAAAGGTTAATGATACCCGTGGACGACCTAGTTCCAGTCTGAACAGTTTTTGCTCAAGGAGGCGCAAAAAGTGCCCAACTTTTTTGACTACATAAAGTGGGACCCAAAAAGAAATGCATCCCAGCAGCATCTTAGTGGTGTTTATGCTGATGGGAGGCGGGTAAAGTCTGTGAAGTCTGGAAACACGTAGCAGGCTGTTATTCAAACGGTGACAGACGCCTGAGTAAAACACGTAGCAGGTTGTTATTCAAACGGTGACAGACGCCTGAGTAAAACACGGAGCAGGTTGTTATTCAAACGGTGACAAACGCCTGAGTAAAACAAAAACGTGTGCTTTTTCTGCGTCAGAATGCGCAACGAAAGACGAATTGAAATTTTGTATGAACAGGTGGAAAGAGTGAAGTGAGACTGGCGGTTATTCAACTGCGACAAATTGATTTACACGCATATCATGTAATCGCTTCAACGGCGACAGTTGCTATACCTTGGGTTTGTCAAGAAGTTTAACACGCTCCCAACTGGTACCGAGTTTGCGTACTTATTCTTCACAAAAGCTCCAGCTCGTTTGAAAATCAAGCCCAGTGGGTCACTCTCAAAATAAAATATCCTTTAACCGAGCTTTTCTAAAGCTGGACCGGAAAAACTGGGCCCATTTGTAAACTCAATGGCCCAGAAAGACTGGATCTTGGACACGTCCTCCTCCTCCCACTTTACCAGAGCAACCTCCGGCCCTGGTCCTTCATGACGTTTTTCCAGACTTAAGTACATATTATTAGCCAACATGCACCCCATGTTTTGCCCTCAGGCGCGTCCCGTCAATGTCTGACGAGACATTTCATTGTCCAAAAGGGTCTTGGACCTGGCAGTAGCATATGTTTTGAACGTCAGCGGCGGACTTTGAGGCCTCTGGCACCCCACATTCACGTTTGGGGCACTCTTGAATTGTTCAGGACATCGCGTTTTTCTTTTGCCCTCAGGCCTTATCTTCAAGCTTCGGAGTCGTCTCTTGAGCTGTTATGATGGTTTCGTTATTGGGCGCCTTTTTTGGTTATGAGCGTCCTTTTCTTCCTCAGAACAGCCGACGGGGAGGCTGAAAGAGTCATCGGGAGCACCTCCTCTCTTCCCACCAAGGTTTTGAGACCTTGGAGTGTTCGTGACCTTTAAACACCGTGCCTGGTTCTGCCCCGTGCCGGGCGCACTCTTATGGGCGTCGTCTTTAGAGCGTGGGGTATTGTGTTCTACGACCTCAGACACACGAAATTTCAAAACGCATGTACATGCGTTCTGGTAAAGCGAATAAAAGTCAACATATCACAGCATCTTCAATTTGCCGCACTTAATACAACGCCCTTAACATAACGAGCGATAGTGAGAATAGCAAGCACCCTGCGCAAAAATGCTCTTAAAAGGAAGCCCCTCGCACTGTGCGTGCCAAAAATGCTCTTAAAAGGAAGCCCTCGCACTGTGCGTGCCAAAAATGCTCTTAAAAGGAAGCCCCTCGCACTGTGCGTGCCAAAAATGCTCTTGAAAGGAAGCCCCTCGCACTGTGCGTGCCAAAAATGCTCTTAAAAGGAAGCCCCTCGCACTGTGCGTGCCAAAACCCGCGCTCGCAGCTTTGGCTTCTGACCCCATTCACACGCTTCTCGGCAGTTTTTCAGGTTGAGTGAAACGTGGTATATCTTTCTGGGTCGTGGCCACACAATTTCAAAGTTTTTCTCCCTTCAAGTGAATTGGTCTTATGGTATTGAATTTGACCCAAATTTTATATTCGAACTCGAATAATAGCGACCGAAAAATCTGCGTACAATAGCGACGATCTACATTTTTACGTTCTGTAAAGTAGGTTGAAAAGGTTGTTGTCTTGTTGAAATTGTGATCCAAAAAATTCCTTAACTTTAAAGGGAAATGAAATAAAAGCATCCCCTCTCAGATGAATGTCAATTTAAGGGTGTCGTCACCTCGGTGATGTTTGTTATAGTCCTTATCCGGCCTTGCCTGTAGCACAGGTCAAACATTGCTCAGGCTGCATAGGTCAGTTGCCGGGACTTGGATGTATACAGGACAAACACCACAAATGATCGGTGGTCTTTTCAGGCGCATCACTGACAGGAAAATATGTTAAAACAAATTTTGACAAAACTTTGCTCCAAAGTAAAGAAGCTAAGGCCTTTTTACCTTGAAAGTACACGCATTATGTGACTGGACCCGCCAACGATAGACCTGGACCGTGCTCTCTGAATTTACTGAACTAACGGTGTTAAGCCAGCGAAGCTCAAGCCGGCCCATATCGTATCCCACTTTTACAAGTTTGCATGCCCCATTTGAATCCACCACTTGAAGGCAAGTGGCAATGACTGAGTGATATAATAATGATGCTGTGGTGACAGTACAGTGTGACTGCTGAAATTTCGACACCACTTGAATGTTTTTTCCCACTTGTGTTCTGTAGTAATCGGCCACAGACAAATCAGGGGACCAACATTCTGGCGATGACCTCTAAAGCCTCCCCAAGGTCAACAAAAGTCAGTGTATTTGGGCTCCTGCATCAAAATTGATTGAATTTTGCAGCCACCAATTGTAGCAAAGTCGATTCATGAATATCAAACACCGCATTTTTTTCTCCCAACCGTTATCCATGCTGCATCACTGTGGAATATATCGCATGTCAGTTGTAATGTACGTAGTATGCACTGAGCGCAGGACATGATGGTACTTAGTGTATGCTATAAATGTAGTAAACGGATGGGATAGTCCATGCTTGCCTCTAACACGCCCTCGGTGGGAGGGGGGAGGGGGAGGGTCAAATTGACTCCCGAAGGTTTTCCGGGATGCTCTCCGAACGGCGCGGCTTAGCCGCGCCAAATTTTGCATAGCTGTAGACAATTGAATAACGGATCGTTTGACATAAACATTATATGTACCTTGTAAGGTCACTGACCTTTGGTAGGTCAAATCAAGCCATGGCTTCAGCGAAGGCAGTTTCTAGGCGACATCCTTCAATCTTATCCAACAACGGAGTGTTAGACGAAGTCATACGTCTCTGATATGTTTTCGTTAAGCAACTTAATAGTTGAATGAGCAAATCACATTGACTTAAGGTCAGGTATGTATGTCAGACCAAGGTCAAACCAGCCTGTTTTGTTGGTCAAGGTGCTCATTTCGAATTTATTGATGGCAGGAACCGCGTTATACACCTTCCATGGATTTCTTCAAGGTCAGAATAAGTTCATTGACCTGAAATGAACAGGGTCAGAATTTTGCTTTTAGGAACATACCGACATAGTGTTATCATTGTTGCCTTATCAAAATGCAAACTCAGAGCAATGTTTTATATGTTTGTCACCATGATCTTCAAAAGGTCAAATAAGGTCACTGATCTTAAATGAGCAAGTGACATTTTGTTTAGAAACGGTTATATAGGTCCTGGGACAGCTTAAGGGACCACCCCGTAGTTGACCTTGTTTGACCTTATTTGAACCAAAGGTCATACAATAGGAACTTGAAACTTTGACCTTAGTGAGTTCACGTACAGGTCAACACGCCATGTAAATTTTGTGTCTTTAGCTTTCTTAGCTTTCGAGATCCCAGCGGGCGGTGTCAAAATGACCCCCCCCCCCCCCCCAAGTGAAGGGTATCCAGCCTGCCACCCGGGCAAGTGTTAAACTATATTGAGACAAAGTTTATCTTATGACTTCTGTTTTCCCATTCTAAATGGAAGCATGCAACATAAGCTTTAGCTCCATGCGCCGAAACCGATATGTTCGGTATCCCATTGATTCTAGGAACATAAAACATGTAGCACAAAGGTGGCCACAATTAAGAGCGATGGAAACACGTTAGCAGGCCTGCTGGATAATAACAAAAAGTTGTGTTAACAAGCTCCCAATTACAAATTGCAGCATCTGAGCAAATAAACGCACCAAAAAACTATGCACACGTATGGCCATGGCACATGAACATGTTTCAGATGTTCAACTTAAGAGCTGAAGGGTGCAGGAATACTTATAATACTTATAATACCCAATGTTTCGTGGCTATGCCATGCTCGTCCCCCCAACCAAACAAAAATACTCAACCACCGCTTGTAACCGCCATGGAGAACCGCTTTCAGCATCCGAAGGCGGCCTGTAGAATGGTGCCCTTTCTCTCCGTGTCGCAAGCAAAGGACGCCATCTCGCGATTGACTGCAGCGACCAGCACCGAGCAAAAACACATGTAAATGTAAGGCGAACCTTGGTGCCGCAGATGCCTGCAAAAGATGCAGCAGATCTGTATTATCGAGCTGTAGGGCCGAAACCCATTATTACCAATAAGAGAACTGTCGAAAACAAAATCCCATCATCGTGAAAATTTGAAGAGCTATGAACATATGTCTACGCTCATATATGTATATATATATATATATATATATATATATATATATATATATATATACCTGCTCTTCCTGTGCTTGTACCTCTTCGTCACTACACAGCTGCATGTCAATAGCAATATGCTCTTGCTTCAACTCGATATCATGGGCGGTGGCCGCCTCCACACGGTCATGGCATCATGGCAGCCGACGTCAGCGCCGCTGCCAGCTGCGAGGCTGCCGTTCGGACGCCATGGCCAACCAGGTGATTGACGATGCGGGCTTTGTCCGGCGCCCACCAAGCCCTGCAACGTACCAATCGGCCAGCGGCGCCGGCGCGCGGGTAGGAGCAAGTCGCCGCGACCGGTCCACTGGTTGGCGCCTCAGCGGCGGTCGCGGCGGCGCGAATGGTTCTGATGAAAACGTCTCATGCCGAGTCTTGCGACAGCGGTGCGCGCCAGGACCACTGATACGCTGGCGCGCCGAGCCTCGCGCGGCTGCGGGCGTCTTCGTGAACACACACGAGCGGGCGAAACACAGCAGCTGATCGGCCGGAGCCCATCAGTGAGAATGTCGGGTGACGCCTTCGTTCTCTTGATATGAAGTGTCTCTCGTACGCACGGACACCGACACTCGCTTTGAATTCGCCAACTGCCAGATGGTATCTGCGTGAAGTCATTCGGGCCGGTTTCCCCTTTCATTGATCGATCTGCTGATGAAGTCCCTTCGTCCAATGGACAGTCAAGGTCTTTGACCTTCAAAGGTCTTGGTCTTACCCGAAGTACTAAACGAATCGCAACGCACCATCATCACGCAGTGAAACGCAAATTTGAACGTGAATGCCTGAAGACCATATGCGTCGCAGCACCTCCTCACAATCTGATTACGTGCTTACGAAATCGTAAGGAATGCTGCTGGTAGCCAAAGTCAGGGATCATGCCGTGCACGGCACCTTGAAGCCTAGAGATTTTCGGCCAATCTTTGCATCGAGGCTTTCCACTCAAGAGACAAGGCACATCTCAGCCATGGCTTAGCCATGCCGCTGCGCAGACACCAAAATTCCAACCACTGTTCCCGAACGCCGCCTGAGCTTATTAGGCTGGGCAGTCGTGTGTGTGACTGTTCGAAAATTAGCGCACTGATGAGCCAAATGCATTTTGCCATGCCCTCATTCAAAGGAACGGTCTTATGTCTTTTCAAGAAGTCTAAAGCCCTTTTCAGACCCAGCCCTTGAGCCGCAATGCACCTTTTTTCATGGTACTCGGCTCGCACCCGTTTTTGGTGTTGCCTTGCATTGACAGCTTATCAGCGCAGCGAATGCAGATGGGAAGCTCAAGAGATAATGGTAAAGAGACGGGGATAAACAAATAGATTGATGAGAAGTTACAGAGATAACACACACCTTTGACCACCAATGTAAGTCAACAGGTGGCCCATACGAGCCGGCAGGCAACGCCGTACTGTCTTGATGAGAAGTTACAGAGATAACACACACCTTTGACAACCAATGTAAGTCAACGGGTGGCCCATACGAGCCGGCGGGCAACGCCGTACTCTCTGTTAATGTGGTTTTGGCTGTGCCAGAACTTCTGTTCCGTGCCTCGTCATCCACGACCATGATAGCTGGAGATGTGTGTAAAGACAAAGATTGCCTTGTGAAAAATATTGAAGCTGTGACTTGTTCATTCTTTGTGTTGCTTCGTAAGGGTTACAGATCACTACGTAAGCTGTTAAATGCATTTGCGAGGAGCATTAGATATGTAAATAAGATAGTACCAAACACCTTATTCCTCGTAGAATATCCAGGGAAATGGAGAGATGGAGACACTGATGTTTCGGCTACATGCCTTTACCGAAACAAAACAAAAAAAAAACGAAAAAAATCGTTCTGATAAAGGCATGTGGACGAAATATCCATACATTCATCTGTCCGTTTTCCTGGATATTCCACGAGAAATAAGGCTACGGTTACTGTGCTTTTAATATCATGGGGCCTCTTAGACTTAAAGACACAGTGCGAGCTAACTTGGTATCCGCCACCGCCAATTTGGCAGCGCCAATTGCGCGTGACGTGGCTGAATGCTGCAGCACTCATCTACATTGCAACATGCTGCCAACAGCGAGCTGCGATGGAACGAAATGGTCGGTGCAGGCAGCGTCAGAATACCGCCAGATCAAGATCACTGCAGCGTCAGAATACCGCCAGATCAAGATCACTGCAGCGTCAGAATACCGCCAGATCAAGATCACTGCAGCGTCAGAATACCGCCAGATCAAGATCACTGCAGTGTTGACATCAGGCAGACGTTCGGGCGGACCTGGTACTGATTGCAGTTTTGCAGAGACACGACAAAGAGGCCAGGAGATTCAGCGTCGACGACGACATCGGTGTTATCGGAGTTCAGACCTAACCACTTACCTTTTTCATGCTTCACAGCGTGTTTACGTCTTTCTCGTCATAGTCCGCCACGTTATTTTTGATCAAAAATGAATATTTCTACCTCTGGAGGAACATTTTGTGGGGCAGTGTGATGAACTGTGTATTATGACTCTTTTCAAACCTGAAAAAGTAATCACATATTTTGAGTTAGCTGTCATTTATTCTTTGAACAAAGCTCGGATAGTGATTGCTTTGCACCGGGAAACTTAGACGCGCATAATATTTCTCGTAGTCAAGAGAGTGAGGACACCCATTGTTCAATGCCTCATAACTGCAATTTGCTTGTGCTTGTATCATATATTTACGGCACTAATGGGACTGATAGGAACACCACAGGTATCAATATATTCCCTCAAATTAATGTATAATTTGCATGGTGCACCGCTGTAAGGAAAAGTTATATTGGAGGTAGCGATTTGTTTCTCTCATACCTTTATCAGCGGAGATAAAACCTTTGTGAATGCTTATACCATTTCGACAAACATCTCAGTTCTCCCAATGGCACATTCATTACGTTTAACCGAAGAAGCTCGTAATTGGATTTCGAACGAGCTGTCACGCTGTAGCCTCCTACACACAAGTCAGTATAGTCGATGCAGCGGCTGATCAATGCATAATTTTGAAACCATGGCGTCACAAATGCCACAAAGAAACGCACGGATGTCTCAGGACCACCACTGAGAATCGCAGGCGTCCGACATCATATGACGAAACCAGAAAAGTTGCCAAGCACGGCCGCAAAGAAGACCGCTGGCTTGCGTACCACTGTCTGCCAATATTCCAGCCACCATACGGTCGACAAAAACGTTTCGCAAAAACCTCTGGAGCGGCCGGAGCAATGAAAGTCGGAGGAAAGGTCGGGAGAAAACCCGCCCAAGCTGGGAGAAAGCTCTCCCAGGCTGATTGCCATTTTGGTCAGTTCTTTCTAGCCAACGCTTGTAGGAAAAATGCAAAATGCACCTAAAGGAGGCTCAGTTCCCCCTGTATCCCTAGTTCCCGCACCCCTGGAAACGGGAGCCTTCATTGACAGTGAGAACGGCTGGCATAGTAAATGGGGCAAGATCGTGGTTACGCTGGCGTGTGTTTCACTCATCTTTGCATGTTTTCGAGCAATATTTAGACTCATCAGCAAAAGTGAGATTGTGATAAAGCGAAAAGTGGGAAGTGGAATTGGCAATGAAAGATGACCCTCGGCATGACCAATTGAAACACCAGTGACCTTTTGTTTAGAACAGATATCTTGGCTCAAAGCTGTCGCATGATGAGGCCTGGGGCACTTTGGGCAGCAGTCTGAACTTTGAACTTTTTTGTCTTAATTGTCCCGAATGCCATGACCAGTAAGCTCAAATGTTGACACAAGTGCGTTCTCACAAAGACCAACGTACCCTGCGAATTTGTCGTCTCCAGCTCCTTTATTATTATTTTTATCTCAGAGGGTTAAACTGATCCCCACCTGACCGAAGGGCATTCAGTCGGGCCACCCGGGTGGATGTTGACAGTCAAGCCCATGGGACATATCCACCCCAGGCTTGGGATGGAGCTATCAGCCAGCAGCAGTAGAGAGATATTCGAGCAGCGTCAATACCGTGCAGCACGCTTTTCCACGAAGAAACAATGAAGATATCCACTGTGATCAATGCCGCTATTACGTCACATCACGAAAACACTCTTCACTAAATATGTGTAATTATGACCATATCTGACATGATAGATAGCGCACCTTAATCGCTATAGGCGCGCAACAAGACATTGCGAAAAAAAAACGCGATAAGACAACAAAGTGTCCGAACTGGCGAACAGCACCATTCCACTCTGTCTTCGGCAAGGTAAGCTTTCGCATGATGTGGCCGCAGCAAGCCAATCAAGCTGCCCGTGGAACGAATTCGCCCGCAAGCTTGGAGGCACGGCTTTGGCTGCTTCTGGAGGCTGTCTAAGCAGGCCAGATTCACCGAAGACTGTATGACTCCGGTTTTAGCTGGATGCAAATGTTTCGAATGCCATTTTACTCAAGATAAGGTATTTGCGCGGGGTCAAATGTAGCAAGGTCCGCTGCCCCTGGAGCTTTTCCAGAAGAAGTCCAGAACGCTCTTCACTGGTTGAAAATGCTGAGTTACGAAGACCGATGAGTGCAGTAAAACGGGGAAAACCCTAAGAAAACCAATGCAAATATCCCTGCACAGGCCTGGACCGCATCAGGACCAAAACGACCGGAAGGTGGCGTCACACTCACGTCACTAACGGCTCAGTCAAGTCTTCCCCTGCTACGTTCTAGCTGGCGCCGAGGTCTCGATGAACCTGTAAACATGGTCTTCACACACGGCAAACGGATGAACTGTAGATGTCAACTAAACAAAATAGCAAACAACTCGTCATATAACATTTATCCCAGCAGGCAAACAACACACAGCGGATAAGTCATATTCTAGATTATCCGCTATGTGATACATGCCTCGCCAGGACGTGCAGAACCACTCCTCATCATCTTAAGGCCGTTCCATAGTGCTCACGTGTAAACACGACCGCCAGCCGTGTTTTGCTTACATGATCCTGCCTGCCGGCGGCACGGAAACTTAGGATATCCCAATTACGGCGCGCGTCATGAGAAAAAACGGCCCTGTGCCACCAGCTCACCACGGCTGTTTATTTCAAAACGCCTTGTTGGCAAATGAATGCAATGTTCATGCTTGATTACAAGCAGTGCACGGCGGCGACATTTTTACCTGGAACAGGGGACGCTTCTGCCTGTCTGTTTGTCAACATCGTGCATGCATCAGCCATGCATGGACGCCAATGAATAAGAGCGACAGGACGAAGAGACAATGTCAGTGGGACGCGGCCGCCCAGTCGGCCCGGTCGCCCCACCGCCAGCCAAACAGCCGCCCCCCCCCCCCCCGCTGACCTTGGCCGGCCTCCCGCACATGCAAAGCCGCGCGGCAGTATGTGGGTCAGCCTTTCGCGCTGCCGACCGCCGTGGGCCAGTCGGCCGCGGCTGGTCAGCGGGACCCGGCTCAGAGCGCGAGCGAAAGACGGGCGGGTGATGACGTCAGCGGGCCGCCGCCCGGACGGCGCCGGAGCACGGCGGGCGTCGACGCTGGTGAGGTGGCACGACAGGGTGCTGGGGAGCATGGCGTCGTGCGGAAGGCTGGACTCAGAAATTCTGGTGGAATCACGTTGCTATCGTTCCAGCGTAGCTTTTCATAACAGCAGAGTAAAGTCTGATTGAAAGAAAGGCATACCACGATTTTATTCCCAGCGGTAATGCGAGATCACTATGACCTTCCACGACATTCGCCTTAGATGGCATGGTGTTTGACTTCCAGGGTCGACAATGATATTGATAACACTGAAGTCAATCTTGTCAATTTTGTCAATTTTGTCATTTTAAAAGCCTACTCTTTCCATGTTTCGCCAAGAGACCGGGTGGGTGGGCAGGGGAAGGCAGATGAAAGCACAAAATGCAGACTATGACGCGCGCACACGCGCACACCATGCGCGGCACTCATATTTTTCTAATTTCCAAAGCATGGGAGCTTTGTCTTATCCTGTCCCTACACCCATGCGATGTGGCAGCCTTGTCGGCTAGTTTGACGTCACACTTCATCCCTGACCAGGTGCAGCATTGGTCTAGAAATGAATCGTGAGCGTTGGCGACAGACGCTACATAATTACTTCACGCATTGATCATTGCACAACTGCTTTCCTCTTCACACACCTGGCTCAATCCGACGTGGCCTATGCCCGGCTTCATCAAACGCAGATTGCTGCTGGACGTTACGCTGCGCGTGCGTGCATGTGTGTGTGTGTGTGTGTGTGTGTGTGTGTGTGTGTGTTGTGTGTGTGTGTGTGTGTGGTGTGTGTGTGTGTGTGTGGTGTGTGTGTGTGTGTGTGGTGTGTGTGTGTGTGTGTGTGTGTGGGTGTGTGTGTGTGTGTGTGTGGTGTGTGTGTGTGTGTGTGTGTGTGTGTGTGTGTGTGTGTGTGTGTATCATGTACTGTAATGCTGTGCTTTTTATCTTTTCCCTCCCGTCTTCATTTATTCGACGCGTGTCATTTACAGTCACTATGCGTGATGGCTCTCCTCGAATATAATACACACCTTCAGTCAATCACTTCATAAGACGGTAGGGTGCATGTCTTGCAAAAGTGGAACGCGGATCGCAGACTTGTCGCATCTTTACCGTGCAGACGTTTGCGAATGAGATCAAACCATGAAGAGCTGGCACGACGGAAAGCTTAAGCACACAGATCGGATGTGAAAATGCCCCAAACCCATCTAAGCAAAGCTTCGTTATTTGTCCTACGGAACGGCTCGGATAAACGTCCTAGGAACAGTACCTGCGAGGCAAGCTTACAGCGACGATGATATGTCTTGTGGTATCGGCGGTTTTGGCGGCCGTTCGCGCGTTGGCAACGCCACACGCTATTATCCGCGTCTCTCATTCGTCACGCTTACCATAACACTGTGCTCTAAGCGCTGATGGGCCGTCGATTCGGACGAAACCGACGAACACCGACCAGCACGCAGAGGGCCATAGCTGGTTCGGCACAGACTGGCCGAACGCCTGGCAGCCTCGCTGCTCTGTTAAACCGACGAACACCGACCAGCGTGCAGAGGGCCATAGCTGGTTCGGCACAGTCTGGCCGAACGCCTGGCAGCCTCGCTGCTCTGTTGCCAATGCAGGATATTGCCAAACGTTTGCAGAACGACAAATGTCTCCGATGTGGGACAGGAAACATGAACATCTACGATCTGGTCCAGCACGTCAGGGGAAATAATTGAGGACATGGGTTGCCCACCACCAAGACGCAGCGGCGCCTTGCAGGAAAATCTGCCGGTAGGGAGGAGGCAGCTGAACGGTTCTATCTGGCCTTGGGTTTTATCGCCATGGGTCAGCCATTGATATCAGCACGAGCGGAAAAGCGACTATTTCTGCCATCTATTGTGAAGAACGTTAACTACATTATCCTGTACCTTTCAGGCAGTGTCGCTACCAGTTATCCGCAACATCCCCATTAACAGGCAGAGGCAGGTATGCCAGAAAAAGGAAATAATTTGTATCCTAACAGCTCTACGGGGTACATTTGATAGCTTTTCTTATCCAATTTTCGATTTCTATTAAATCGTTTGGGATAGATATGATTCAGCACAGCCCACTTCAGGTGCGGTGTTCATCTGCATTCCCCATGCTGCTGCTGACTTCCAGGGAAGGCCGTCTTGAAAAGCCTGCCAGATAGTTCTACACTCTGAGCCAAGACACGGCTAGCCATGTGCGAGCCATCTGGAGGTTGTACATTATCGATGTTTGCGACGGTCGGATCTTTTCCCGCGCCGTCGCACGGATCCCTGAACACGGACTCGCAGCATCCGCCGCACGCGCTCGACGAAGGCTCGCATTGGCGCCGCATCCGTCACTGGTCTGGTGTCTGTAGCACGTCACTGCTCTGGTATCTGCAGTACGTCACTGGTCGGATGTCTGCAGTACGCCACTGGTCCGATGTCTGCAGTACGCCACTGGTCCGATGTCTGCGGTACGCCACTGGTCCGATGTCTGCAGTACGCCACTGGTCCGATGTCTGCAGTACGCCACTGGTCCGATGTCTGCAGTACGCCACTGGTCCGATGTCTGCAGTACGCCACTGGTCCGATGTCTGCAGTACGCCACTGGTCCGATGTCTGCAGTACGCCACTGGTCCGATGTCTGCAGTACGCCACTGGTCCGATGTCTGCAGTACGCCACTGGTCCGATGTCTGCAGTACGCCACTGGTCCGATGTCTGCAGTACGCCACTGGTCCGATGTCTGCAGTACGCCACTGGTCCGATGTCTGCAGTACGCCACTGGTCCGATGTCTGCAGTACGCCACTGGTCCGATGTCTGCAGTACGCCACTGGTCCGATGTCTGCAGTACGCCACTGGTCCGATGTCTGCAGTACGCCACTGGTCCGATGTCTGCAGTACGCCACTGGTCCGATGTCTGCAGTACGCCACTGGTCCGATGTCTGCAGTACGCCACTGGTCCGATGTCTGCAGTACGCCACTGGTCCGATGTCTGCAGTACGCCACTGGTCCGATGTCTGCAGTACGTCACTGCCGCGTGGCAGGCTGAACGTCCGACGAAGTGAGAGGTCCAGCTAAGGGAATCTTCTGACAAAGACGAGCCCTTTCTTCCTTCAGGCGAATGCACTCTCCCGCCCACAAATACCATGCTGACCCAGGCGCGGTGATTTCAACTGCTCAGGTTAACCCAATTTGCGCAGGTGGATGCTCATATGGCAGCGATGTCCGCGAGTCACGTCCTGCTTTACAAATATGCAAATGTGCTCCCGCATAACGCCGAATAATTCATCATCGCGTATTTGACGAACTCAGCATCGAACGAGTGCGTCATTAAGACGCGTTTTGAGTGCTGTCAAACGTTGCAGTCCTGTGATGATGACGATTAAAGTTTTAAAACGCACCTATCGCGATGACCATTTTGCGTCCCGTTGGAGTGCTGACAGCACCGTGAAGGGTAACTGTATTTCATAGTCATCCCATGATGCACATGTCGCCGAATGACATCGCCAGAAGACAAGTTTACTGCATAGGAACCATACCGGAGTCACCTCCAGCATCCAAAGTGGGCGCCGCGCACCGAAGCACATCCAGCCGTCTGCCTTCGTTCACTACACGCAAACAGGAGATAACAGATAGCAGCCTACAAATGAGGCTGCGTCTGGCCGCCGCAGGACACCGACCCACACAGCAGACAGTGCATAGTCAGACAGCAGTGAACCGCCGTCCAGCACAGCTCCTATCCCGCGTGACCGCCCCCAGCCGGCGGTCACGCCGAGGGATCGCCATCAGCCAGCAGTGAACCGCCGTCCAGCACAGCTCCTATCCCAGCCTATCCCAGCCGGCGGTCACGCCGAGGGATCGCCATCAGCCAGCAGTGAACCGCCGTCCAGCACAGCTCCTATCCCGGCCTATCCCAGCCGGCGGTCACGCCGAGGGATCGCCATCAGCCAGCAGTGAACCGCCGTCCAGCACAGCTCCTATCCCGGCCTATCCCAGCCGGCGGTCACGCCGAGGGATCGCCATCAGCCAGCAGGCGCTGAGCTGGTTCACCACCACAAGCTCCGTGCTCTCCGAACGCGGCAATAACCTAGAAGCCTTCTCTTCTCTAGGTCTTCTCCTGCCGCAACTCTCTCCCTCCACAACATACGCAGCTTTGTAGCGTCAACTTACCTCCGTAGAGGAATGATCACTGACAGCGACTCATTCCAACCCACTTCCAAGAGAGCAGGGCGGCGAGTCGCTCTACCCACTTCCAAGAGAGCAGGGCTGCGACTCGCTCCAACCCACTTCCAAGAGAGCAGGGCGGCGGCTCGCTCCACCCACTTCCAAAAGCAGGGTAGCGACTCGCTCCACCCACTTCCAAGAGAGCGGCGCAACAACTCGCTCCAACCCACTTCCAAGAGAGCAGCGCAACGACTCGCTCCAACCCACTTCCAAGAGAGCAGGGTAGC
>NW_023596448.1:15338257-15348908 GCF_011947565.3 Pollicipes pollicipes | reverse complement strand
GCAAGGGGCTATCGCTTGGTGGCGACCGTACTACTGCACATGCCAGGCATCACGTGCACATCAGCAGGCACGGTAGATTTTAATGTCTTCAAACATGATTTCACTGGCATCGTGCCATTACACGATTCTGGACTGCTTTCTCGGCAAGGACGAGGCGGAGCGGTCCGAGAGTGGCACGCCTCTATATGAAATCGAATGAAAATACATTGTGCCAATTATACTGGCGCACGTACCACGTGCCACGCGTAAACGAGCTGGAAAGGTGGATTCTACCGTGTTCATAATTTCACGTTTCGTACCACATTTCGGTACATAGAGGACACAACATCTCGGGAGTGTAATGCTCCATAGTAAATGAACACGGGCCACTTGGGTGGTACCAAACTTTTGTCTAGGCAGCCCATGTGTCATGCTTACACAAGCTGCGAAATTGGATATCGCTGTATTTCTGTTGGCACCCATGGCTCGGAGGCAGCTTGGAAATAGCACGTCATGATAGGATATGTAACGGGTGATCTCATGGAGCAAATTGTCGCACGTACCATGCGTCATACGCGCACTAATTGTGGAGGAACATCTTGCTGTTTTCGACGGTTTTTACATCTCACGCCACATCTCGGCATCAGAGCAAGTAGCAACACGGGACTAGCGTGCTGCGGTGGGCTATTGAACATACAATCGCGTCGGTCTCATAGGTGGGGTTCCACGGGTCATATCCCAGCTACACATGAAATAGCAAGACGAATTTTACCGTGTTCAACTGTTTTGATTTTGGTGCCACATCTCGGCACCCGAGACACGCAGCGACCTACGGGCTGGCATGGCTCGACAGGTCGCTAAACGGGTACTTGTGTGGTATCTAGAGTGGGACTACACTCGGTTCCAAACAATTCTCACGTTTTGTGCCATATCTCGGCACCCAGCTGCAAAACATCCACCAAACAAATGTTTATTTTTCACGCCAAGCGCAGCGAATCGAACAGGCGAACACCTGTCTATACACCACTAAAAAAAGTATGTGTGTGTGTAGGTGCATGTGTCTGAGTGTCCGTGCCTGTGTGCGGTATGTAAAAATGGATTTTGCTGTTTGCGGTGAGTATACACGTTTTGTGCACATCTCAGCACCCAGGACACAGAGCCACATGGGATAAAAAATGATTTGATAGGGAATCGAACCAGCAATCGCATGGTACCAAGTTCATAGTCACGCGCACCTCGTGTCACGCGGACACGAGCCAGCACAGTGCGTTTTGCCATTTGTTACCGCTTTGCATGTTTTATGGCATATATTGACACTCAGGGCACCTAGAGGCACGAACCCGACCGCAAAACATACGGATAAATCAAACTTTCATTTCCGAAAGAGCGTAACAAAGCAAGCGTGCAAACACTCGTCTTCCCTGTTATGTTAAAGGAAGATAGGCGTGTGAATGTACGCTGTCCGCCATCGGCCTGTGTTTGCTGCTCAGGCCAGCGTCTGAAGTTTTTTTAAGCGAAGTTTTCACACGACTCGGCTCGCCGTCGATGGTTGGTACAGCAATGTGACGACCCTGTGCCGTCGAATGGTTGGTAGCACTGACCCCTGTGTTTCGCGCCGTCAGCGTGTGGTCGAGCGAAAGAGCTAAATCAATTTAGTCGAAACGAAAGAAATAGTTAAGGGCCCAAGTGGTTTAGGAAAAGATACTGATAACCCAGCTTCAAAAATACTAAAGTCTACTTTCCATCGTATTGGAAATGAATTGCTGCCCTTATTTAACCCATGCCTCACGGGTGTAGTTTTCTTCTCCAGTGCAGGGCTGCAGTCATAACGACAGTACACCGAATGAAAGACCCCGACTATTTGATCAAATATAGACTAAAATGTCTACCGTTTTCTCTCCAAACTCTTGAAAACTTATTTACAAAAGGTTTCAGTTTGATTCATGGACAACTAATCTCCTTGATGATTACCAGTTTGATTTCAGGAAGGTGGGGGTAATTATGTGCCTGTTCTTCTCAAACAAATCATTACAAGAGGTTTTGTAAACAATGAACGCGTCATCGGCATATGCCTAGGTTTGGAAAAAGCCTTCGATACAGCTTGCATAGTAATTTAACACCGTAAGCGATTAGAATATGAAATACATTGCGTAAGATTACCGACATCTTGTCGGAAAATGTTATTAGGAGTTTCTCAGGTCTCCATCCTGGTATATATATATATATATATATATATATATATATATATATATATATACATATACATATATGTATATATCAAAACGTCAGTTATGGGTATATATATATATATATATATATAATTGACTTTTCTGAAATAGGTAATACAATGACAGGCTTCTGATATACAGATGCCACTACGATTTTTTCAGCCACCGACTTGACCAACTGTTAGTGATTATCAATGGGGTTATACCTAAAGTATGCACATGGTTTCAGCCAAAATACCTCTCAAAAAGTGCGTCAAATGCATTTAGCAGCTGTAACCACCTCCAATACACATATTTATGTTACAATACATGGGAATTGGATTGAGTACAGAGAAAAGTTAGATGTTTGGCGGTGGTGTTCACAAAACATAAAATTTTCTTGTCATATGAAAGGCATAGCCTTCATTTTAAGCCGTAGCACATGCATAATTGGCTGCAATAGACGGTGCATCGAATCAAAACATGCTCAGTTGCTCTCCAACTCTTAATTGTTGCCTTTATTAACTACTCTTGCCTTATGTAGGACATTCAATATAAATTACAGCGTCATCGCTTGATCATGCTATAAAAAAGAGCTGTTAGGGCAATCGACCATGCACTTCCTTCCACCTCCGTAAAATCCATCTTACAAAATACAATGCACTTAAATTGAAATATATGGCAAAGTGTCGGATGATACTTGTCATGCATCAGTTGATATCTAAAGCACTTCTGACACTATTTAATAACGTATTCAACTTCAAGGGCATGTCTTGCCCTAGCGCTGGACAACCCGAACACTTTGAGCGCTCCTTTTCGAACCGTAATTATAGACTTTTCACAGAATTTTAGCTGGGTAGCGAAGAATACGATACATCTTAATACATCTTTGCCAAAAATCAAACGAAGAGATTGTCCCACTTTCCCAAACATAATATAAAGAAACGTTTTGAAACGTGCCTGAAAAAGACAACTAGTAATTTGTTGATTTATTGATCGCTGTGGCCAACGACCTGTTGTCAAAGTATGAGTCGTTTGCCCTGTCTGCGGGCTCCCCGCTGGCTGCGGCTGGCAAAACAATCAAACTTCGACAAAACCAGCATGTATTACCCTTGTGGTGATATGCGTATGCGTGTGCCTGTGCGTATCTTTTTTCCTTCATGTGCCCGCAGCTTTGTGCGACAATCGTGACACACAAGTAGCTTGGAGCATTATGCTAAGTTAAACTATGACCCTGACTACTCCGGCAGCCCTATCACACGATGTACTTGCTTAATATGCAATATATGCAATATAGTAGATGTAGCGTGCTTAGTCCGCAACACTCAACAGGGAAACCACGTTTATTCAGCTAAGAATAAATTTGTTATATTGAACGAGACTGTTTATAAAATTATTCTTCAGCCCATATTTTAAGTGCAACCAAACTCTAGGAAAATACTAGTCTTGGCAGCCGGCTGTGCGAATCTTTCGAGGGCGTTGGATGTTTGTTGCGTTATTATTGTTTACATCGGTGCTATGTGGAGCAGGGCGGGGAATTATTCCACTTTGGATCATATTGAGGTATGCGAGTCCAGCAAGATCTGTACATGCTGTAAGTAAGCTCTACATGTACTGCGTACCTGGGAACTAAGACGCTTCAAGGGTACAGGAGTGTGTTTTGTCGTGTCTGCGTCAGAGATGCCACGGGATGTTTTTTTTAGTTTTGAAAGTTTCGATAGGAAGACACGTAACATAACATCTGTCGACACGAATATGATCTTGCTTATAGCCAGTCAATCGGAATTTTATTTCATTCAACTGTGCGTCTTTAAAAACCTGCCTGGAAATATCTGCAAAAACCTTTTTCAGCCAAAAATCGTTGATGAGAGATTTGTGGTTAGACAATTAAGTGGAAAGTTTCGTACAGCAATCTGTCGTATAAACGGCTAATGAAAGATATTTACGGACGCGTTTGCTGGTGGTGCTGCATTATTCACGTGATTCGTATGAATCAAGTGTAAAGTCACGCTGCATCCCAAGGGGATGTGGCCTTTTCCCCTTACCGAGTCCACGACATATATTAATGTATACGTGGTTAAACATGGCCGTTAAAGCAACGTCAGGTAGTCATATTAAGAGCATCAGACTAAGAACCTCCGATGCTGGTTTAACGGCATGTAAGAATTTGTGTGCCTGCTTAACTTGGCTAGCAATGCAAGGTGTTTTGTTGTGTCCTTATTTGGAAATCTTCCGTAGGTCCCACGATGTCGTTGACGGTTGATCCATTTTTTGTCTCAGCAAACATCCACCGTTCAGCAGATATGCACAATGTTCTTGTGTCGCTCCATGCGCACGACCTTGGGATGGCCATGCGCTACGTTCTCGTGAGTGCTACCTGAAACCAGGGGTCACATTATGAACAAACGCGTGACACATATAGCCTGGATTGCCTGCGCTAATGACGTGCAGACAACTGCATAATGTCTGTATTCGTCTTGATTGTTGACTCGTACTTTCTCCAACATCTGTCCATTTAATTAAGTGAATTTCGGATCAGGCATCCACTTATTTCCTCAAACTACCAGCCGTCCAACCAGCAGTCCCTCCCTAAAACTATAGTCCCATACTATAGCCCCAACGCGCTTAACTATACAACGCGCTCAGAACTATAGCCCCAATACGTTTGGATGGTGGTCACCGGCCTGGCGTAGCCGCGCCAAATGCTGTATAGCTGTTGAAAATTGCATAGCGAATTTCTTATCAATAATTCAGATGTACCTTGTAACGTCACTGACCTAGGACAGGTCTAATTCAGGTCTAGGATTCAGCAAAGACAATTTCGAGGGAATCGTTCTATTTGCTGCAACAACGGAGTGTTAGACGAAGCCATCCATCTCTGACATAATTTCTCAAGCAACACAAAAATTGAATGAACAAATTCCGTCGACCTAGGGTTGAGTATGAAGGCCAGACCAAGGTCACAACCAACCTGTTTTCTTACCCTAGAGCTTGCTGAATGGG
Source organism: Pollicipes pollicipes (assembly GCF_011947565.3). NCBI lineage: Eukaryota > Metazoa > Arthropoda > Thecostraca > Pollicipedomorpha > Pollicipedidae > Pollicipes > Pollicipes pollicipes. Next base: position 15,343,719 of record NW_023596448.1, on the reverse strand, counting down.
GTTGGAATGGAGTTTCCTGTGTTCATTCTGAATTTTAACAGGACTCGCATCATACGCCTTCGATGATTGCCTTATGCAAAATGCAAGAAGCCAAGCAGTCTTGTAGGTTTCTTGTCACCATGACCCTCTACAGGTCAAACAAGGTCACTGACTTTCAATGAGAACCAGTGACCTCTTGCCTAGAACAGGTATCTATGTTTACGGTGGTTCCATGAAAATTGAAAAGGTCTTGGGTCACTTTGGACACCAATCAGGAGTTTGACCATGTTTGACCTTATGTTATCCAAAAGGTGACGGCCTAGAAGGTTCAAGTTTTGACGCAAGTGGGTTCACGTATAAGCAAATGCACTCAGTGCATTTAGTGTCTATAGCCTCCTTATTTTTTAGATACCAGGGGCTCAAAATGACCCTCACCTGGGCGAAGGGCATTCAACCCATTACCACGGACGCGTTAAACAAGGAACACTACAAATATGAGATTTCCAACATAATTTGTTAAGTTCTGCATATGACCCACGCCCGTGTGTTTACATGTGACTGCATCTTTTTGTAGAAAAAGCCCTTATACTTATCTTACCCAATAACCAACGTGCTCAAATACCAAGCCCCATAAAGGCCACTCCTTCGAGCTTTCCGCTGGCAGAGAGCCACCATTTGAGCAATGCCCAACATCCACCTCAAATCTCCCGTACCGCTCGGCTCCGTGCACCGAGTTTGTTCGCTACTGACCGCGGCGACGGGACGGCAGGTAGGGGATCAGCAGCTGGTGCAGCAGCGTCAACACCGAAAGCGCCGACCAGCCAAGCAGCAGGCCGATGTTGCCGCCGATGTCGGCCACCATGTCGGTGAAGCTGTAGGCCAGCCTCTCGGTGTACACCTGAATCGGGATGGACAGCACGGGCCTGTTACGGGATGGACAGCACGGGCCTGTTACGGGATGGACAGCACGGGCCTGTTACGGGATGGACAGCACGGGCCTGTTACGGGATGGACAGCACGGGCCTGTTACGGGATGGACAGCACGGGCCTGTTACGGGATGGACAGCACGGGCCACGGGTTTTGCAGATAAGCTTGCAGGTAGAGGAAAAGGGCTAAACCTTCGCTCAAAATGCAGGGAAAACGGGGCTCTCTTCGGTCTTGGCCCCCGAAGGTAGAGGTTATGTGAACACTGTAAGGAACGCTGCGAAAACGCCAGTTAAAGCACCATAAGTACATCATGTTGGTACCAAGCCGAGACTATGGACACAGTGGTTTACAGACGCAATTTTATCCTCGCGCCCGGCGAAAAGAAGCCTTTGTGGGCAATAGCGGCGCGGCAGGAAACGCGGGGAAGGGGGGGGGGGGGAGCGAGAGGGGCAGTTTTCGCTCCCTGCTGGCAGGCAGGTGGGGCAAGAGTATGATTTTGCCTCCGTCCCGTTTTCCCAAACTAACAGCATTCTAATTACCCGTAGATTATCAAAACTCAGATCAAAGGCAACGTGGCTGACAATGACACCGCTATAAAATGGGAGACATTGTTCTGGGTTAGAAGACGCCCTCTATACTCAGGAGACTCCATTTCTGAAACGGGAGGACCATTTCATGCATCATATGGCCGCGGTTTCGAATCAGGGTACCCCGTTTTGCGATAGCGAGGCCACTTGGGTTTTTTTTTTGGATTTTTACTTCCAATTCTTTTGTGAATCAGAAGCACCCTGTTCTAGAAGTGAAGGCCATTCTGAGTCAGAAGCCTCTGTTACCGGGACCCTCTGCTGGATAGCTAGAAGGTCCCCCATTCTGTATTTTAGGTTGTCGACATTTATTTGCTTGAATACAATGCAGGTAACTCTTTGATGAAGGAGCATATGCCCTCAGTATCCTTCTTCTGGAATACTTCACTGTCAAAGAGACTCCCCTGCGAAGAGGCCCCATTTTGTCCCCAAAAATATTGCCCCCCCCCCGTACCCAACTCCAAATATGTGCATCCGTCTCTTTTCACGGGGAAGATTTCCCTTCCCCAATCCACCCGGTACACATGCTTAATGAGCTGCACCACCCGCTACTCATCTGCTCTTATTTTCCAGCACTTTAGTTCTAAATCATGAAGAGCTTAGGGAAAATTTGCACCCGAAGTTACCACTTCGCATAAATGATTAGAAAAGAGGTGAGAGTGTAGCCAATTGTCGCTACACAACGTGAAGCAGTAGCACTGCTTAGTATTTTTTGAAGTATCTGTTCCTTGTTGCTGAAACATGAGAGTTGATGTTCCGGTAACACCCGCAACCTGCCCAAACACGTACATAAACTATAATGAAATGGTGCAATATAAAAATCACACGCGCATGTACATGTGTGTGTGCGTGTGTGCATGTGTATACGTAGATGTATATAAGATAATGATTTATATATATATATATATATATATATACATATATATTTATTTATTTATTTATATTTATATATATTTATGTATAATGATAATAATCGTGGCACAGAAAATGTGTACCCAACACAACCCATTACCCAAGATAGAGAGCAACGAGTTAACCTACCTCGCTGCCCGTTGCCCATTCTATATGGCTACGCATGGGTGTGCCCAAGGCTATTAGAGAAGGCTACGCAGACGTGACGTCACCATGGGACTAGCGTTTGGTAGCTCGCAGTATGGTTTTGGGTTGATACTACGAAAAGGCTGGTAGATACTGGCCACGGGATTAAAGCGGATATTTCGGCATTGAACTCGATGAAAACCCCGCTCTCCATCTTTATTTAAATGTTATATGAACATATCTTGTAATTTTGTATTTCTTGCCTTCTAAAGACAAATCAATACTAGAATCTGATTCCAAAAATAAATCCTACCAAGCCACGTTTTCTAGTTTCTGCATCCGCGCTATATTTGTTGAGACCAACGCGCGTAAATATCTATATGTAATGCGTTTTTGTAGAAGGAATATTTATATGTAAATAAATATGTGTAACGCTCACATGAAATGAATGAATGGGCAATGATCACGGATATATCTTTGTCCTGCAGTTCCGACATGGAGTGAATATGAAAATAAGGTAATGTGGGGAGGGTTGGTGCCAAGAAGTTCTTTGTTGCTGCGCTATTATTCTCCTAGGTGTTGGTTAATTTGTAGATCTGTGATGCTGGGTGGGTTAGATAAAAATGGTGCGCGGAGATAAATGCCCCCGTCGGCATAAGTATCCTTTTTCGACTATTTCCAAGCTGAGATATGGGCCTCGCCTTTTTGACCTGCAGAAGTCGCAAAGCTTGCCAGAAATCGGTCCATTTTGCAGAAAACTTCTGGTATCGTGAGCTGAAATGGCGCGCGCTATATCGAAGCCCCCGGGATTCACCACCCACTACACCCATAAGGGCAGGCCAACCCTGCATCCACCCTGACAACGCTCCCCCTAAGGCTACAGGTTGTACGTTCCAACTTCTCAATGCGCGTCCCAGATTGCTGCGAGCCCGTCTGGCCCGCCGTATCTCACTTCGATCCTATGCTAATGTTGTTGCTGCGTGTTGTACTCTTTGACACAGACTGTTTCTAATCACTTCCGGCTACAGTTCATCAGGATAAGTGACTGGTGAATGGGTAACCCCATCTGTCTGTCGGAGGTAGGCTGGAAGCGCATTTCAGCAATAATTGTGAGGCTCTGGTGCAAACCAATGTCGTCCCCCAGCTGAAAATGTTTCACTAAGCGTGCTAGGTTAAAACATTTAGGTTACGGAAATAATGATGTTTAAGCCAGCCCGCAAAGAACAGCGTTTCCACGTCGCCATAGCGTTGGTGCCACATGACTTAGCCCCATGATGACGTCACAGCATCGCTACCCGGAATGTAGTAATGCGGGGGCTTGGGTGTACCCAACCGGTGAAGGCCTACCCATCTCGCCTTCCAGAGGCTAGCGGCCCGTTCCGGTCCGGCTGGCGGAACCGCCGGCGATAATGCGCACCGACATGACGGGGTCCTTCTTCAGCATGATCAAGACGTTTAAGTCTGATTTGGCCATCCAATGGCTGACGGCCAACGGGTGCACCTCCACCGAAGACGTGATGCTGTGCTGACGGCAGCGGGCCGGGCAGTCCGGCTGAAAGATGTCCATCCTCTCCCACTGCTTCACAGCCTCGTCCGCGTCCTTCCTGGAGACAACAAGGGTACGGTTCCGGCTTCAGAGAAGGCGGCGGCGTCATGGAAGCGGCAAGGTTCCCAACGGAATCCTGCGGCCACGGCGAATACACTGATATATTGGCTAGCTCCCATTCAGTCTTGATGACACTCGCAGGAAATGTTTGCCTTTTGCGGGCAAGAAACTCTGGCATCCATTCACCATGCGCTGTGCTGCTGGATTGCATGAATGACGACGGCGACCCAGGTGAAGACACGTCTCATTGTGTGGTCAGATGTTGAGCTGAGCAAATTAGTCAGCCGCTACGTACGACGCAGTACATGCACATCTCGCATACAGATGCAATGAAGGGCTTGTTTTCATTGCTACATACCGTGTATGCACTATGGCGCGTATATTACATGCACTGCACATGTGATCGTGTAGGTCTTGTCATTTAGTCTGTGGCACAAAGAAGCAATTACAAATTTACACACGTCAGGCGCGCGAATGGTATTTACCATTGAAACGATACCTATAGGCTAGGGAGGTTTCCAATGTGCATGGGACAGGCTAGTACTTCGTGCCTGGAGACCAAAGCAGGTCTCAGTGCACTACGCGCCGCACCTGCAGTTCATTGCATACTAGTGAGATGATGGAACCGACCTATTCCATTGTCCTTTACTCCATGGTTCCAGCTCGCTTAGCTTTTTAGACAGCGTGACGCAAAAATAATGGCAGTTCCTGACCAACAGCTTGGAAAGTTTTCGAACGGAACGGGCCCGTGAAAGTTCGATTTGATGCACGTTGTAATTTGGACAACTAAACAACCGTTATCAACGAGCGACATTACCAGTGGGTGCAGGTGAATATACAAACGGGTTCTCATGGTGCGAGTTTTCTGGCCAGACTTCAGCCGCCCGACACGCACAAGAGATCGTCTCGACCGCGGACGTCACCGGAGGCGGTGAGCTTCGGCGCCTTTGACTTGGCACCAACGTCCTTACGAGTGGGCTGGCAGATCCAGCTCTCCATAAACAGAATGACATCATAGATAACAGAGTGTGGGCGATGTGCCGATGCACGAGTTTGTAATCTTAGGCGGCTTTAAGACATTGAAATATGCGTTTCTATATATTTCTCCCTCTCAAAAGTCTCGATTACTTTCGTGGTAAATTTACACCAGCGTGCGCAATACACGACTCGACCTGCGACTCTGCACTTCGAACTCTGGCATGTCTTAGCGACCGATCGGAAACTCGTGTTGCTCAAGCATTGTCGTCATTGCAGCACAATTTTGCACATTTGCGTACTCAGCTTGGCGCTACCATTTGTTATCTGCCAGTATAATATTGAAAATTAT
>NW_023596448.1:15301247-15337257 GCF_011947565.3 Pollicipes pollicipes | reverse complement strand
AACGTGGCTTGGTAGGATTTATTTTTGGAATCAGATTCTAGTATTGATTTGTCTTTAGAAGGCAAGAAATACAAAATTACAAGATATGTTCATATAACATTTAAATAAAGATGGAGAGCGGGGTTTTCATCGAGCTCAATGCCGAAATATCCGCTTTAATCCCGTGGCCAGTATCTACCAGCCTTTTCGTAGTATCAACCCAAAACCATACTGCGAGCTACCAAACGCTAGTCCCATGGTGACGTCACGTCTGCGTAGCCTTCTCTAATAGCCTTGGGCACACCCATGCGTAGCCATATAGAATGGGCAACGGGCAGCGAGGTAGGTTAACTCGTTGCTCTCTATCTTGGGTAATGGGTTGTGTTGGGTACACATTTTCTGTGCCACGATTATTATCATTATACATAAATATATATAAATATAAATAAATAAATAAATATATATGTATATATATATATATATATATATATAAATCATTATCTTATATACATCTACGTATACACATGCACACACGCACACACACATGTACATGCGCGTGTGATTTTTATATTGCACCATTTCATTATAGTTTATGTACGTGTTTGGGCAGGTTGCGGGTGTTACCGGAACATCAACTCTCATGTTTCAGCAACAAGGAACAGATACTTCAAAAAATACTAAGCAGTGCTACTGCTTCACGTTGTGTAGCGACAATTGGCTACACTCTCACCTCTTTTCTAATCATTTATGCGAAGTGGTAACTTCGGGTGCAAATTTTCCCTAAGCTGTTCATGATTTAGAACTAAAGTGCTGGAAAATAAGAGCAGATGAGTAGCGGGTGGTGCAGCTCATTAAGCATGTGTACCGGGTGGATTGGGGAAGGGAAATCTTCCCCGTGAAAAGAGACGGATGCACATATTTGGAGTTGGGTACGGGGGGGGGGGCAATATTTTTAGGGACAAAATGGGGCCTCTTCGCAGGGGAGTCTCTTTGACAGTGAAGTATTCCAGAAGAAGGATACTGAGGGCATATGCTCCTTCATCAAAGAGTTACCTGCATTGTATTCAAGCAAATAAATGTCGACAACCTAAAATACAGAATGGGGGACCTTCTAGCTATCCAGCAGAGGGTCTCGGTAACAGAGGCTTCTGACTCAGAATGGCCTTCACTTCTAGAACAGGGTGCTTCTGATTCACAAAAGAATTGGAAGTAAAAATCCAAAAAAAAACCCAAGTGGCCTCGCTATCGCAAAACGGGGTACCCTGATTCGAAACCGCGGCCATATGATGCATGAAATGGTCCTCCCGTTTCAGAAATGGAGTCTCCTGAGTATAGAGGGCGTCTTCTAACCCAGAACAATGTCTCCCATTTTATAGCGGTGTCATTGTCAGCCACGTTGCCTTTGATCTGAGTTTTGATAATCTACGGGTAATTAGAATGCTGTTAGTTTGGGAAAACGGGACGGAGGCAAAATCATACTCTTGCCCCACCTGCCTGCCAGCAGGGAGCGAAAACTGCCCCTCTCGCTCCCCCCCCCCCCCTTCCCCGCGTTTTCCTGCCGCGCCGCTATTGCCCACAAAGGCTTCTTTTCGCCGGGCGCGAGGATAAAATTGCGTCTGTAAACCACTGTGTCCATAGTCTCGGCTTGGTACCAACATGATGTACTTATGGTGCTTTAACTGGCGTTTTCGCAGCGTTCCTTACAGTGTTCACATAACCTCTACCTTCGGGGCCAAGACCGAAGAGAGCCCCGTTTTCCCTGCATTTTGAGCGAAGGTTTAGCCCTTTTCCTCTACCTGCAAGCTTATCTGCAAACCCGTGGCCCGTGCTGTCCATCCCGTAACAGGCCCGTGCTGTCCATCCCGTAACAGGCCCGTGCTGTCCATCCCGTAACAGGCCCGTGCTGTCCATCCCGTAACAGGCCCGTGCTGTCCATCCCGTAACAGGCCCGTGCTGTCCATCCCGTAACAGGCCCGTGCTGTCCATCCCGATTCAGGTGTACACCGAGAGGCTGGCCTACAGCTTCACCGACATGGTGGCCGACATCGGCGGCAACATCGGCCTGCTGCTTGGCTGGTCGGCGCTTTCGGTGTTGACGCTGCTGCACCAGCTGCTGATCCCCTACCTGCCGTCCCGTCGCCGCGGTCAGTAGCGAACAAACTCGGTGCACGGAGCCGAGCGGTACGGGAGATTTGAGGTGGATGTTGGGCATTGCTCAAATGGTGGCTCTCTGCCAGCGGAAAGCTCGAAGGAGTGGCCTTTATGGGGCTTGGTATTTGAGCACGTTGGTTATTGGGTAAGATAAGTATAAGGGCTTTTTCTACAAAAAGATGCAGTCACATGTAAACACACGGGCGTGGGTCATATGCAGAACTTAACAAATTATGTTGGAAATCTCATATTTGTAGTGTTCCTTGTTTAACGCGTCCGTGGTAATGGGTTGAATGCCCTTCGCCCAGGTGAGGGTCATTTTGAGCCCCTGGTATCTAAAAAATAAGGAGGCTATAGACACTAAATGCACTGAGTGCATTTGCTTATACGTGAACCCACTTGCGTCAAAACTTGAACCTTCTAGGCCGTCACCTTTTGGATAACATAAGGTCAAACATGGTCAAACTCCTGATTGGTGTCCAAAGTGACCCAAGACCTTTTCAATTTTCATGCAACCACCGTAAACATAGATACCTGTTCTAGGCAAGAGGTCACTGGTTCTCATTGAAAGTCAGTGACCTTGTTTGACCTGTAGAGGGTCATGGTGACAAGAAACCTACAAGACTGCTTGGCTTCTTGCATTTTGCATAAGGCAATCATCGAAGGCGTATGATGCGAGTCCTGTTAAAATTCAGAATGAACACAGGAAACTCCATTCCAACCCCATTCAGCAAGCTCTAGGGTAAGAAAACAGGTTGGTTGTGACCTTGGTCTGGCCTTCATACTCAACCCTAGGTCGACGGAATTTGTTCATTCAATTTTTGTGTTGCTTGAGAAATTATGTCAGAGATGGATGGCTTCGTCTAACACTCCGTTGTTGCAGCAAATAGAACGATTCCCTCGAAATTGTCTTTGCTGAATCCTAGACCTGAATTAGACCTGTCCTAGGTCAGTGACGTTACAAGGTACATCTGAATTATTGATAAGAAATTCGCTATGCAATTTTCAACAGCTATACAGCATTTGGCGCGGCTACGCCAGGCCGGTGACCACCATCCAAACGTATTGGGGCTATAGTTCTGAGCGCGTTGTATAGTTAAGCGCGTTGGGGCTATAGTATGGGACTATAGTTTTAGGGAGGGACTGCTGGTTGGACGGCTGGTAGTTTGAGGAAATAAGTGGATGCCTGATCCGAAATTCACTTAATTAAATGGACAGATGTTGGAGAAAGTACGAGTCAACAATCAAGACGAATACAGACATTATGCAGTTGTCTGCACGTCATTAGCGCAGGCAATCCAGGCTATATGTGTCACGCGTTTGTTCATAATGTGACCCCTGGTTTCAGGTAGCACTCACGAGAACGTAGCGCATGGCCATCCCAAGGTCGTGCGCATGGAGCGACACAAGAACATTGTGCATATCTGCTGAACGGTGGATGTTTGCTGAGACAAAAAATGGATCAACCGTCAACGACATCGTGGGACCTACGGAAGATTTCCAAATAAGGACACAACAAAACACCTTGCATTGCTAGCCAAGTTAAGCAGGCACACAAATTCTTACATGCCGTTAAACCAGCATCGGAGGTTCTTAGTCTGATGCTCTTAATATGACTACCTGACGTTGCTTTAACGGCCATGTTTAACCACGTATACATTAATATATGTCGTGGACTCGGTAAGGGGAAAAGGCCACATCCCCTTGGGATGCAGCGTGACTTTACACTTGATTCATACGAATCACGTGAATAATGCAGCACCACCAGCAAACGCGTCCGTAAATATCTTTCATTAGCCGTTTATACGACAGATTGCTGTACGAAACTTTCCACTTAATTGTCTAACCACAAATCTCTCATCAACGATTTTTGGCTGAAAAAGGTTTTTGCAGATATTTCCAGGCAGGTTTTTAAAGACGCACAGTTGAATGAAATAAAATTCCGATTGACTGGCTATAAGCAAGATCATATTCGTGTCGACAGATGTTATGTTACGTGTCTTCCTATCGAAACTTTCAAAACTAAAAAAAACATCCCGTGGCATCTCTGACGCAGACACGACAAAACACACTCCTGTACCCTTGAAGCGTCTTAGTTCCCAGGTACGCAGTACATGTAGAGCTTACTTACAGCATGTACAGATCTTGCTGGACTCGCATACCTCAATATGATCCAAAGTGGAATAATTCCCCGCCCTGCTCCACATAGCACCGATGTAAACAATAATAACGCAACAAACATCCAACGCCCTCGAAAGATTCGCACAGCCGGCTGCCAAGACTAGTATTTTCCTAGAGTTTGGTTGCACTTAAAATATGGGCTGAAGAATAATTTTATAAACAGTCTCGTTCAATATAACAAATTTATTCTTAGCTGAATAAACGTGGTTTCCCTGTTGAGTGTTGCGGACTAAGCACGCTACATCTACTATATTGCATATATTGCATATTAAGCAAGTACATCGTGTGATAGGGCTGCCGGAGTAGTCAGGGTCATAGTTTAACTTAGCATAATGCTCCAAGCTACTTGTGTGTCACGATTGTCGCACAAAGCTGCGGGCACATGAAGGAAAAAAGATACGCACAGGCACACGCATACGCATATCACCACAAGGGTAATACATGCTGGTTTTGTCGAAGTTTGATTGTTTTGCCAGCCGCAGCCAGCGGGGAGCCCGCAGACAGGGCAAACGACTCATACTTTGACAACAGGTCGTTGGCCACAGCGATCAATAAATCAGCAAATTACTAGTTGTCTTTTTCAGGCACGTTTCAAAACGTTTCTTTATATTATGTTTGGGAAAGTGGGACGATCTCTTCGTTTGATTTTTGGCAAAGATGTATTAAGATGTATCGTATTCTTCGCTACCCAGCTAAAATTCTGTGAAAAGTCTATAATTACGGTTCGAAAAGGAGCGCTCAAAGTGTTCGGGTTGTCCAGCGCTAGGGCAAGACATGCCCTTGAAGTTGAATACGTTATTAAATAGTGTCAGAAGTGCTTTAGATATCAACTGATGCATGACAAGTATCATCCGACACTTTGCCATATATTTCAATTTAAGTGCATTGTATTTTGTAAGATGGATTTTACGGAGGTGGAAGGAAGTGCATGGTCGATTGCCCTAACAGCTCTTTTTTATAGCATGATCAAGCGATGACGCTGTAATTTATATTGAATGTCCTACATAAGGCAAGAGTAGTTAATAAAGGCAACAATTAAGAGTTGGAGAGCAACTGAGCATGTTTTGATTCGATGCACCGTCTATTGCAGCCAATTATGCATGTGCTACGGCTTAAAATGAAGGCTATGCCTTTCATATGACAAGAAAATTTTATGTTTTGTGAACACCACCGCCAAACATCTAACTTTTCTCTGTACTCAATCCAATTCCCATGTATTGTAACATAAATATGTGTATTGGAGGTGGTTTACAGCTGCTAAATGCATTTGACGCACTTTTTGAGAGGTATTTTGGCTGAAACCATGTGCATACTTTAGGTATAACCCCATTGATAATCACTAACAGTTGGTCAAGTCGGTGGCTGAAAAAATCGTAGTGGCATCTGTATATCAGAAGCCTGTCATTGTATTACCTATTTCAGAAAAGTCAATTATATATATATATATATATATATATACCCATAACTGACGTTTTGATATATACATATATGTATATATATATACATATATATATATATATATATATATATATATACCAGGATGGAGACCTGAGAAACTCCTGATAACATTTTCCGACAAGATGTCGGTAATCTTACGCAATGTATTTCATATTCTAATCGCTTATGGTGTTAAATTACTATGCAAGCTGTATCGAAGGCTTTTTCCAAACCTAGGCATATGCCGATGACGCGTTCATTGTTTACAAAACCTCTTGTAATGATTTGTTTGAGAAGAACAGGCACATAATTACCCCCACCTTCCTGAAATCAAACTGGTAATCATCAAGGAGATTAGTTGTCCATGAATCAAACTGAAACCTTTTGTAAATAAGTTTTCAAGAGTTTGGAGAGAAAACGGTAGACATTTTAGTCTATATTTGATCAAATAGTCGGGGTCTTTCATTCGGTGTACTGTCGTTATGACTGCAGCCCTGCACTGGAGAAGAAAACTACACCCGTGAGGCATGGGTTAAATAAGGGCAGCAATTCATTTCCAATACGATGGAAAGTAGACTTTAGTATTTTTGAAGCTGGGTTATCAGTATCTTTTCCTAAACCACTTGGGCCCTTAACTATTTCTTTCGTTTCGACTAAATTGATTTAGCTCTTTCGCTCACCACACGCTGACGGCGCGAAACACAGGGTCGTCACATGCTGCTACCAACCATCGACGGCACAGGGTCGTCACGTGCTGCTACCAACCATCGACGGCGAGCCAAGTCGTGTGAAAACTTCGCTTAAAAAACTTCAGACGCTTGGCCTGAGCAGCAAACACAGGCCGATGGCGGACAGCGTACATCCACACGCCTATCTTCCTTTAACATAACAGGGAAGACGAGTGTTTGCACGCTTGCTTTGCTACGCTCTTTCGGAAATGAAAGTTTGATTTATCCGTATGTTTTGCGGTCGGGTTCGTGCCTCTAGGTGCCCTGAGTGTCAATATATGCCATAAAACATGCAAAGCGGTAACAAATGGCAAAACGCACTGTGCTGGCTCGTGTCCGCGTGACACGAGGTGCGCGTGACTATGAACTTGGTACCATGCGATTGCTGGTTCGATTCCCTATCAAAGCATTTTTTATCCCATGTGGCTCTGTGTCCTGGGTGCTGAGATGTGGCACAAAACGTGTATACTCACCGCAAACAGCAAAATCCATTTTTACATACCGCACACAGGCACGGACACTCAGACACATGCACCTACACACACACATACTTTTTTAGTGGTGTATAGACAGGTGTTCGCCTGTTCGATTCGCTGCGCTTGGCGTGAAAAATAAACATTTGTTTGGTGGATGTTTTGCAGCTGGGGTGCCGAGATATGGCACAAAACGTGAGAATTGTTTGGAACCGAGTGTAGTCCCACTCTAGATACCACACAAGTACCCGTTTAGCGACCTGTCGAGCCATGCCAGCCCGTAGTCGCTGCGTGTCTCGGGTGCCGAGATGTGGCACCAAAATCAAAACAGTTGAACACGGTAAAATTCGTCTTGCTATTTCATGTGTAGCTGGGATATGACCCGTGGAACCCCACCTATGAGACCGACGCGATTGTATGTTCAATAGCCCACCGCAGCACGCTAGTCCCGTGTTGCTACTTGCTCTGAATGCCGAGATGTGGCGTGAGATGTAAAAACCGTCGAAAACAGCAAGATGTTCCTCCACAATTAGTGCGCGTATGACGCATGGTACGTGCGACAATTTGCTCCATGAGATCACCCGTTACATATCCTATCATGACGTGCTATTTCCAAGCTGCTCCGAGCCATGGGTGCCAACAGAAATAACAGCGATATCCAATTTCGCAGCTTGTGTAAGCATGACACATGGGCTGCCTAGACAAAAGTTTGGTACCACCCAGTGGCCCGTTTCATTTACTATGGAAGCATTACACTCCCGAGATGTTGTGTCCTCTATGTACCGAAATGTGGTACGAAACGTGAAATTAGTGAACACGGTAGAATCCACCTTTCCAGCTCGTTTACGCGTGGCACGTGGTACGTGCGCCAGTATAATTGGCACAATGTATTTTTCATTCGATTTCATATAGAGGCGTGCCACTCTCGGACCGCTCCGCCTCGTCCTTGCCGAGAAAGCAGTCCAGAATCGTGTAATGGCACGATGCCAGTGAAATCAATGTTTGAAGACATTAAAATCTACCGTGCCTGCTGATGTGCACGTGATGCCTGGCATGTGCAGTAGTACGGTCGCCACCAAGCGATAGCCCGCTTGCTTGCCTAAGGATGTCCCCACCCCCCCACCCCCCGGAGTCGCTCCGAGCCATGGTTGCCGATATGTTTGTGCGAGATGGCGTAATCGGCCAAGAGAAGTGACATGGTGCAGCCAGTCACATGCGCAGACGGCCGTTAGACCTTGAAAATTCGCCTGAGACTGCCGAGAAATGGACCACTGACTTTTCGTTGCGGCGTAAAAAAAACGGCATTTCAAGTCTTTATGTTAAGTTTCTTTGCAGCAAAACGTTGCACAACATGATTCAAGGGAGTATTAGCCATCTTAAACACCTTTTGACGCTCTTCACAATCCCGCCCTCTTAAGACCTAAGCACCTCTAGTTTCTGAGATACACTCCCGCGAAAAGGGGGAGAGGTGTATCGGGTGGAATATTTTAGTCACGTTGGCATTCATGACGGCACAATAACGTCATTTAAATCCTGCCGTTTTATACCCTTGCGGCGATGAAGGCCAATATAAATGTTTTTATCGAGGCGTTTATATATTGACGGCCTGAACTCAATTTCCAGATATAACGGACGTCAACTGCCTCTCAATTAATGTTGTGTCATATACGATGACGTAATCAAACCATGACGCATTGAGGAGCAGATTTACTAGTCTAGAGCAGTCTTTTCCACTTAAAGAGCACATCATCAGGTATAAGTCAGCTTGTTTCATCTTAGCGGGTGCTTCCTTCGATATCTTCACAGGTGAAACATTCCCTTTAAGGCAGTGCCAAAGCCCTCTCTGCTAAAATATATAGCTGCGACAAGACTTGATTCCTAAATCAATCAGGAGAATTTAGGTACCGCCACACCCAACACTGATGTGCTTTGAGCCCCTCAAAAGTGTTAATATTACTTAACAATCATTCAATTTTAGTTAAGATGATTTGAGCTGAATTTTGCTTTTCAAAACGGTGCTGCTGATAGACATGTTCATCAAAAATTTCCACTCCCCGTATGCTCGAAAAAAATAACAGTGACTTGCTTTGGGCCCTATTGGAAAGGTTAATGATACCCGTGGACGACCTAGTTCCAGTCTGAACAGTTTTTGCTCAAGGAGGCGCAAAAAGTGCCCAACTTTTTTGACTACATAAAGTGGGACCCAAAAAGAAATGCATCCCAGCAGCATCTTAGTGGTGTTTATGCTGATGGGAGGCGGGTAAAGTCTGTGAAGTCTGGAAACACGTAGCAGGCTGTTATTCAAACGGTGACAGACGCCTGAGTAAAACACGTAGCAGGTTGTTATTCAAACGGTGACAGACGCCTGAGTAAAACACGGAGCAGGTTGTTATTCAAACGGTGACAAACGCCTGAGTAAAACAAAACACGTGTGCTTTTTCTGCGTCAGAATGCGCAACGAAAGACGAATTGAAATTTTGTATGAACAGGTGGAAAGAGTGAAGTGAGACTGGCGGTTATTCAACTGCGACAAATTGATTTACACGCATATCATGTAATCGCTTCAACGGCGACAGTTGCTATACCTTGGGTTTGTCAAGAAGTTTAACACGCTCCCAACTGGTACCGAGTTTGCGTACTTATTCTTCACAAAAGCTCCAGCTCGTTTGAAAATCAAGCCCAGTGGGTCACTCTCAAAATAAAATATCCTTTAACCGAGCTTTTCTAAAGCTGGACCGGAAAAACTGGGCCCATTTGTTGTAAACTCAATGGCCCAGAAAGACTGGATCTTGGACACGTCCTCCTCCTCCCACTTTACCAGAGCAACCTCCGGCCCTGGTCCTTCATGACGTTTTTCCAGACTTAAGTACATATTATTAGCCAACATGCACCCCATGTTTTGCCCTCAGGCGCGTCCCGTCAATGTCTGACGAGACATTTCATTGTCCAAAAGGGTCTTGGACCTGGCAGTAGCATATGTTTTGAACGTCAGCGGCGGAC
This sequence comes from Pollicipes pollicipes, assembly GCF_011947565.3. Lineage (NCBI taxonomy): Eukaryota > Metazoa > Arthropoda > Thecostraca > Pollicipedomorpha > Pollicipedidae > Pollicipes > Pollicipes pollicipes. The sequence goes on along the minus strand of NW_023596448.1, from coordinate 15,327,308 downwards.
TTTGAGGCCTCTGGCACCCCACATTCACGTTTGGGGCACTCTTGAATTGTTCAGGACATCGCGTTTTTCTTTTGCCCTCAGGCCTTATCTTCAAGCTTCGGAGTCGTCTCTTGAGCTGTTATGATGGTTTCGTTATTGGGCGCCTTTTTTGGTTATGAGCGTCCTTTTCTTCCTCAGAACAGCCGACGGGGAGGCTGAAAGAGTCATCGGGGGCACCTCCTCTCTTCCCACCAAGGTTTTGAGACCTTGGAGTGTTCGTGACCTTTAAACACCGTGCCTGGTTCTGCCCCGTGCCGGGCGCACTCTTATGGGCGTCGTCTTTAGAGCGTGGGGTATTGTGTTCTACGACCTCAGACACACGAAATTTCAAAACGCATGTACATGCGTTCTGGTAAAGCGAATAAAAGTCAACATATCACAGCATCTTCAATTTGCCGCACTTAATACAACGCCCTTAACATAACGAGCGATAGTGAGAATAGCAAGCACCCTGCGCAAAAATGCTCTTAAAAGGAAGCCCCTCGCACTGTGCGTGCCAAAAATGCTCTTAAAAGGAAGCCCTCGCACTGTGCGTGCCAAAAATGCTCTTAAAAGGAAGCCCCTCGCACTGTGCGTGCCAAAACCCGCGCTCGCAGCTTTGGCTTCTGACCCCATTCACACGCTTCTCGGCAGTTTTTCAGGTTGAGTGAAACGTGGTATATCTTTCTGGGTCGTGGCCACACAATTTCAAAGTTTTTCTCCCTTCAAGTGAATTGGTCTTATGGTATTGAATTTGACCCAAATTTTATATTCGAACTCGAATAATAGCGACCGAAAAATCTGCGTACAATAGCGACGATCTACATTTTTACGTTCTGTAAAGTAGGTTGAAAAGGTTGTTGTCTTGTTGAAATTGTGATCCAAAAAATTCCTTAACTTTAAAGGGAAATGAAATAAAAGCATCCCCTCTCAGATGAATGTCAATTTAAGGGTGTCGTCACCTCGGTGATGTTTGTTATAGTCCTTATCCGGCCTTGCCTGTAGCACAGGTCAAACATTGCTCAGGCTGCATAGGTCAGTTGCCGGGACTTGGATGTATACAGGACAAACACCACAAATGATCGGTGGTCTTTTCAGGCGCATCACTGACAGGAAAATATGTTAAAACAAATTTTGACAAAACTTTGCTCCCAAAGTAAAGAAGCTAAGGCCTTTTACCTCTGAAAGTACACGCATTATGTGACTGGACCCGCCAACGATAGACCTGGACCGTGTCTCTCTGATATTACTGAACTAACGGTGTTAAGCCAGCGAAGCTCAAGCCGGCCCATATCGTATCCCACTTTTACAAGTTTGCATGCCCCATTTGAATCCACCACTTGAAGGCAAGTGGCAATGACTGAGTGATATAATAATGATGCTGTGGTGACAGTACAGTGTGACTGCTGAAATTTCGACACCACTTGAATGTTTTTTCCCACTTGTGTTCTGTAGTAATCGGCCACAGACAAATCAGGGGACCAACATTCTGGCGATGACCTCTAAAGCCTCCCCAAGGTCAACAAAAGTCAGTGTATTTGGGCTCCTGCATCAAAATTGATTGAATTTTGCAGCCACCAATTGTAGCAAAGTCGATTCATGAATATCAAACACCGCATTTTTTTCTCCCAACCGTTATCCATGCTGCATCACTGTGGAATATATCGCATGTCAGTTGTAATGTACGTAGTATGCACTGAGCGCAGGACATGATGGTACTTAGTGTATGCTATAAATGTAGTAAACGGATGGGATAGTCCATGCTTGCCTTAACACGCCCTCGGGTGGAGGGGGAGGGGGAGGGTCAAATTGACTCCCGAAGGTTTTCCGGGATGCTCTCCGAACGGCGCGGCTTAGCCGCGCCAAATTTTGCATAGCTGTAGACAATTGAATAACGGATCGTTTGACATAAAACATTATATGTACCTTGTAAGGTCACTGACCTTTGGTAGGTCAAATCAAGCCATGGCTTCAGCGAAGGCAGTTTCTAGGACATCCTTCAATCTTATCCAACAACGGAGTGTTAGACGAAGTCATACGTCTCTGATATGTTTTCTTAAGCAACTTAATAGTTGAATGAGCAAATCACATTGACTTAAGGTCAGGTATGTAGGTCAGACCAAGGTCAAACCAGCCTGTTTTGTTGGTCAAGGTGCTCATTTCGAATTTATTGATGGCAGGAACCGCGTTATACACCTTCCATGGATTTCTTCAAGGTCAGAATAAGTCATTGACCTGAAATGAACAGGGTCAGAATTTTGCTTTTAGGAACATACCGACTAGTGTTATCATTGTTGCTTATCAAAATGCAAAACTCAGAGCAATGTTTTATTATGTTTGTCACCATGATCTTCAAAAGGTCAAATAAGGTCACTGATCTTAAATGAGCAAGTGACATTTTGTTTAGAAACGGTTATATAGGTCCTGGGACACTTAAGGGACCAACCCGTAGTTTGACCTTGTTTGACCTTATTTGAACCAAAGGTCATACAATAGGAACTTGAAACTTTGACCTTAGTGAGTTCACGTACAGGTCAACACGCCATGTAAATTTTGTGTCTTTAGCTTTCTTAGCTTTCGAGATCCCAGCGGGCGGTGTCAAAATGACCCCCCCCCCCCCCCCAAGTGAAGGGTATCCAGCCTGCCACCCGGGCAAGTGTTAAACTATATTGAGACAAAGTTTATCTTATGACTTCTGTTTTCCCATTCTAAATGGAAGCATGCAACATAAGCTTTAGCTCCATGCGCCGAAACCGATATGTTCGGTATCCCATTGATTCTAGGAACATAAAACATGTAGCACAAAGGTGGCCACAATTAAGAGCGATGGAAACACGTTAGCAGGCCTGCTGGATAATAACAAAAAGTTGTGTTAACAAGCTCCCAATTACAAATTGCAGCATCTGAGCAAATAAACGCACCAAAAAACTATGCACACGTATGGCCATGGCACATGAACATGTTTCAGATGTTCAACTTAAGAGCTGAAGGGTGCAGGAATACTTATAATACTTATAATACCCAATGTTTCGTGGCTATGCCATGCTCGTCCCCCCAACCAAACAAAAATACTCAACCACCGCTTGTAACCGCCATGGAGAACCGCTTTCAGCATCCGAAGGCGGCCTGTAGAATGGTGCCCTTTCTCTCCGTGTCGCAAGCAAAGGACGCCATCTCGCGATTGACTGCAGCGACCAGCACCGAGCAAAAACACATGTAAATGTAAGGCGAACCTTGGTGCCGCAGATGCCTGCAAAAGATGCAGCAGATCTGTATTATCGAGCTGTAGGGCCGAAACCCATTATTACCAATAAGAGAACTGTCGAAAACAAATATCCCATCATCGTGAAAATTTGAAGAGCTATGAACATATGTCTACGCTCATATATGTATATATATATATATATATATATATATATATATATATATATATATATACCTGCTCTTCCTGTGCTTGTACCTCTTCGTCACTACACAGCTGCATGTCAATAGCAATATGCTCTTGCTTCAACTCGATATCATGGGCGGTGGCCGCCTCCACACGGTCATGGCATCATGGCAGCCGACGTCAGCGCCGCTGCCAGCTGCGAGGCTGCCGTTCGGACGCCATGGCCAACCAGGTGATTGACGATGCGGGCTTTGTCCGGCGCCCACCAAGCCCTGCAACGTACCAATCGGCCAGCGGCGCCGGCGCGCGGGTAGGAGCAAGTCGCCGCGACCGGTCCACTGGTTGGCGCCTCAGCGGCGGTCGCGGCGGCGCGAATGGTTCTGATGAAAACGTCTCATGCCGAGTCTTGCGACAGCGGTGCGCGCCAGGACCACTGATACGCTGGCGCGCCGAGCCTCGCGCGGCTGCGGGCGTCTTCGTGAACACACACGAGCGGGCGAAACACAGCAGCTGATCGGCCGGAGCCCATCAGTGAGAATGTCGGGTGACGCCTTCGTTCTCTTGATATGAAGTGTCTCGTACGCACGGACACCGACACTCGCTTTGAATTCGCCAACTGCCAGATGGTATCTGCGTGAAGTCATTCGGGCCGGTTTCCCCTTTCATTGATCGATCTGCTGATGAAGTCCCTTCGTCCAATGGACAGTCAAGGTCTTTGACCTTCAAAGGTCTTGGTCTTACCCGAAGTACTAAACGAATCGCAACGCACCATCATCACGCAGTGAAACGCAAATTTGAACGTGAATGCCTGAAGACCATATGCGTCGCAGCACCTCCTCACAATCTGATTACGTGCTTACGAAATCGTAAGGAATGCTGCTGGTAGCCAAAGTCAGGGATCATGCCGTGCACGGCACCTTGAAGCCTAGAGATTTTCGGCCAATCTTTGCATCGAGGCTTTCCACTCAAGAGACAAGGCACATCTCAGCCATGGCTTAGCCATGCCGCTGCGCAGACACCAAAATTCCAACCACTGTTCCCGAACGCCGCCTGAGCTTATTAGGCTGGGCAGTCGTGTGTGTGACTGTTCGAAAATTAGCGCACTGATGAGCCAAATGCATTTTGCCATGCCCTCATTCAAAGGAACGGTCTTATGTCTTTTCAAGAAGTCTAAAGCCCTTTTCAGACCCAGCCCTTGAGCCGCAATGCACCTTTTTTCATGGTACTCGGCTCGCACCCGTTTTTGGTGTTGCCTTGCATTGACAGCTTATCAGCGCAGCGAATGCAGATGGGAAGCTCAAGAGATAATGGTAAAGAGACGGGGATAAACAAATAGATTGATGAGAAGTTACAGAGATAACACACACCTTTGACCACCAATGTAAGTCAACAGGTGGCCCATACGAGCCGGCAGGCAACGCCGTACTGTCTTGATGAGAAGTTACAGAGATAACACACACCTTTGACAACCAATGTAAGTCAACGGGTGGCCCATACGAGCCGGCGGGCAACGCCGTACTCTCTGTTAATGTGGTTTTGGCTGTGCCAGAACTTCTGTTCCGTGCCTCGTCATCCACGACCATGATAGCTGGAGATGTGTGTAAAGACAAAGATTGCCTTGTGAAAAATATTGAAGCTGTGACTTGTTCATTCTTTGTGTTGCTTCGTAAGGGTTACAGATCACTACGTAAGCTGTTAAATGCATTTGCGAGGAGCATTAGATATGTAAATAAGATAGTACCAAACACCTTATTCCTCGTAGAATATCCAGGGAAATGGAGAGATGGAGACACTGATGTTTCGGCTACATGCCTTTACCGAAACAAAACAAAAAAAAAAAAACGAAAAAAAATCGTTCTGATAAAGGCATGTGGACGAAATATCCATACATTCATCTGTCCGTTTTCCTGGATATTCCACGAGAAATAAGGCTACGGTTACTGTGCTTTTAATATCATGGGGCCTCTTAGACTTAAAGACACAGTGCGAGCTAACTTGGTATCCGCCACCGCCAATTTGGCAGCGCCAATTGCGCGTGACGTGGCTGAATGCTGCAGCACTCATCTACATTGCAACATGCTGCCAACAGCGAGCTGCGATGGAACGAAATGGTCGGTGCAGGCAGCGTCAGAATACCGCCAGATCAAGATCACTGCAGCGTCAGAATACCGCCAGATCAAGATCACTGCAGCGTCAGAATACCGCCAGATCAAGATCACTGCAGCGTCAGAATACCGCCAGATCAAGATCACTGCAGTGTTGACATCAGGCAGACGTTCGGGCGGACCTGGTACTGATTGCAGTTTTGCAGAGACACGACAAAGAGGCCAGGAGATTCAGCGTCGACGACGACATCGGTGTTATCGGAGTTCAGACCTAACCACTTACCTTTTTCATGCTTCACAGCGTGTTTACGTCTTTCTCGTCATAGTCCGCCACGTTATTTTTGATCAAAAATGAATATTTCTACCTCTGGAGGAACATTTTGTGGGGCAGTGTGATGAACTGTGTATTATGACTCTTTTCAAACCTGAAAAAGTAATCACATATTTTGAGTTAGCTGTCATTTATTCTTTGAACAAAGCTCGGATAGTGATTGCTTTGCACCGGGAAACTTAGACGCGCATAATATTTCTCGTAGTCAAGAGAGTGAGGACACCCATTGTTCAATGCCTCATAACTGCAATTTGCTTGTGCTTGTATCATATATTTACGGCACTAATGGGACTGATAGGAACACCACAGGTATCAATATATTCCCTCAAATTAATGTATAATTTGCATGGTGCACCGCTGTAAGGAAAAGTTATATTGGAGGTAGCGATTTGTTTCTCTCATACCTTTATCAGCGGAGATAAAACCTTTGTGAATGCTTATACCATTTCGACAAACATCTCAGTTCTCCCAATGGCACATTCATTACGTTTAACCGAAGAAGCTCGTAATTGGATTTCGAACGAGCTGTCACGCTGTAGCCTCCTACACACAAGTCAGTATAGTCGATGCAGCGGCTGATCAATGCATAATTTTGAAACCATGGCGTCACAAATGCCACAAAGAAACGCACGGATGTCTCAGGACCACCACTGAGAATCGCAGGCGTCCGACATCATATGACGAAACCAGAAAAGTTGCCAAGCACGGCCGCAAAGAAGACCGCTGGCTTGCGTACCACTGTCTGCCAATATTCCAGCCACCATACGGTCGACAAAAACGTTTCGCAAAAACCTCTGGAGCGGCCGGAGCAATGAAAGTCGGAGGAAAGGTCGGGAGAAAACCCGCCCAAGCTGGGAGAAAGCTCTCCCAGGCTGATTGCCATTTTGGTCAGTTCTTTCTAGCCAACGCTTGTAGGAAAAATGCAAAATGCACCTAAAGGAGGCTCAGTTCCCCCTGTATCCCTAGTTCCCGCACCCCTGGAAACGGGAGCCTTCATTGACAGTGAGAACGGCTGGCATAGTAAATGGGGCAAGATCGTGGTTACGCTGGCGTGTGTTTCACTCATCTTTGCATGTTTTCGAGCAATATTTAGACTCATCAGCAAAAGTGAGATTGTGATAAAGCGAAAAGTGGGAAGTGGAATTGGCAATGAAAGATGACCCTCGGCATGACCAATTGAAACACCAGTGACCTTTTGTTTAGAACAGATATCTTGGCTCAAAGCTGTCGCATGATGAGGCCTGGGGCACTTTGGGCAGCAGTCTGAACTTTGAACTTTTTTGTCTTAATTGTCCCGAATGCCATGACCAGTAAGCTCAAATGTTGACACAAGTGCGTTCTCACAAAGACCAACGTACCCTGCGAATTTGTCGTCTCCAGCTCCTTTATTATTATTTTTATCTCAGAGGGTTAAACTGATCCCCACCTGACCGAAGGGCATTCAGTCGGCCACCCGGGTGGATGTTGACAGTCAAGCCCATGGACATATCCACCCCAGCTTGGGATGGAGCTATCAGCCAGCACCGTAGAGAGATATTCGAGCAGCGTCAATACCGTGGCAGCACGCTTTCCACGAAGAAACAATGAAGATATCCACTGTGATCAATGCCGCTATTACGTCACATCACGAAAACACTCTTCACTAAATATGTGTAATTATGACCATATCTGACATGATAGATAGCGCACCTTAATCGCTATAGGCGCGCAACAAGACATGCGAAAAAAACGCGATAAGACAACAAAGTGTCCGAACTGGCGAACAGCACCATTCCACTCTGTCTTCGGCAAGGTAAGCTTTCGCATGATGTGGCCGCAGCAAGCCAATCAAGCTGCCCGTGGAACGAATTCGCCGCAAGCTTGGAGGCACGGCTTTGGCTGCTCTGGAGGCTGTCTAAGCAGGCCAGATTCACCGAAGACTGTATGACTCCGGTTTTAGCTGGATGCAAATGTTTCGAATGCCATTTTACTCAAGATAAGGTATTTGCGCGGGGTCAAATGTAGCAAGGTCCGCTGCCCCTGGAGCTTTTCCAGAAGAAGTCCAGACGCTCTTCACTGGTTGAAAAATGCTGAGTTACGAAGACCGATGAGTGCAGTAAAACGGGGAAAACCCTAAGAAAACCAATGCAAATATCCCTGCACAGGCCTGGACCGCATCAGGACCAAACGACCGGAAGGTGGCGTCACACTCACGTCACTAACGGCTCAGTCAAGTCTTCCCCTGCTACGTTCTAGCTGGCGCCGAGGTCTCGATGAACCTGTAAACATGGTCTTCACACACGGCAAACGGATGAACTGTAGATGTCAACTAAACAAAATAGCAAACAACTCGTCATATAACATTTATCCCAGCAGGCAAACAACACACAGCGGATAAGTCATATTCTAGATTATCCGCTATGTGATACATGCTCGCCAGGACGTGCAGACCACTCCTCATCATCTTAAGGCCGTTCCATATGCTCACGTGTAAACACGCCGCCAGCCGTGTTTTGCTTACATGATCCTGCCTGCGGCCGGAAACTAGGATATCCAATTACGGCGCGCGTCAATGAGAAAAACGGCCTGTGCCACCAGCTCACCACGGCTGTTTATTTCAAACGCCTTGTTGGCAAATGAATGCAATGTTCTGCTTGATTACAAAGCAGTGCACGGCGGCGACATTTTTACCTGGAACAGGGACGCTTCTGCCTGTCTGTTTGTCAACATCGTGCATGCATCAGCCATGCATGGACGCCAATGAATAAGAGCGACAGGACGAAGAGACAATGTCAGTGGGACGCGGCCGCCCAGTCGGCCCGGTCGCCCCACCACCAGCCAAACAGCCGCCCCCCCCCCCCCCGCTGACCTTGGCCGGCCTCCCGCACATGCAAAGCCGCGCGGCAGTATGTGGGTCAGCCTTTCGCGCTGCCGACCGCCGTGGGCCAGTCGGCCGCGGCTGGTCAGCGGGACCCGGCTCAGAGCGCGAGCGAAAGACGGGCGGGTGATGACGTCAGCGGGCCGCCGCCCGGACGGCGCCGGAGCACGGCGGGCGTCGACGCTGGTGAGGTGGCACGACAGGGTGCTGGGGAGCATGGCGTCGTGCGGAAGGCTGGACTCAGAAATTCTGGTGGAATCACGTTGCTATCGTTCCAGCGTAGCTTTTCATAACAGCAGAGTAAAGTCTGATTGAAAGAAAGGCATACCACGATTTTATTCCCAGCGGTAATGCGAGATCACTATGACCTTCCACGACATTCGCCTTAGATGGCATGGTGTTTGACTTCCAGGGTCGACAATGATATTGATAACACTGAAGTCAATCTTGTCAATTTTGTCAATTTTGTCATTTTAAAAGCCTACTCTTTCCATGTTTCGCCAAGAGACCGGGTGGGTGGGCAGGGGAAGGCAGATGAAAGCACAAAATGCAGACTATGACGCGCGCACACGCGCACACCATGCGCGGCACTCATATTTTTCTAATTTCCAAAGCATGGGAGCTTTGTCTTATCCTGTCCCTACACCCATGCGATGTGGCAGCCTTGTCGGCTAGTTTGACGTCACACTTCATCCCTGACCAGGTGCAGCATTGGTCTAGAAATGAATCGTGAGCGTTGGCGACAGACGCTACATAATTACTTCACGCATTGATCATTGCACAACTGCTTTCCTCTTCACACACCTGGCTCAATCCGACGTGGCCTATGCCCGGCTTCATCAAACGCAGATTGCTGCTGGACGTTACGCTGCGCGTGCGTGCATGTGTGTGTGTGTGTGTGTGTGTGTGTGTGTGTGTGTGTGTGTGTGTGTGTGTGTGTGTGTGTGTGTGTGTGTGTGTGTGTGTGTGTGTGTGTGTGTGTGTGTGTGTGTGTGTGTGTGTGTGTGTGTGTGTGTGTGTGTGTGTGTGTGTGTGTGTGTGTGTGTGTGTGTGTGTGTGTGTGTGTGTATCATGTACTGTAATGCTGTGCTTTTTTATCTTTTATCCCTCCCGTCTTCATTTATTCGACGCGTGTCATTTACAGTCACTATGCGTGATGGCTCTCCTCGAATATAATACACACCTTCAGTCAATCACTTCATAAGACGGTAGGGTGCATGTCTTGCAAAAGTGGAACGCGGATCGCAGACTTGTCGCATCTTTACCGTGCAGACGTTTGCGAATGAGATCAAACCATGAAGAGCTGGCACGACGGAAAGCTTAAGCACACAGATCGGATGTGAAAATGCCCCAAACCCATCTAAGCAAAGCTTCGTTATTTGTCCTACGGAACGGCTCGGATAAACGTCCCTAGGAACAGTACCTGCGAGGCAAGCTTACAGCGACGATGATATGTCTTGTGTGGTATCGGCGGTTTTGGCGGCCGTTCGCGCGTTGGCAACGCCACACGCTATTATCCGCGTCTCTCATTCGTCACGCTTACCATAACACTGTGCTCTAAGCGCTGATGGGCCGTCGATTCGGACGAAACCGACGAACACCGACCAGCACGCAGAGGGCCATAGCTGGTTCGGCACAGACTGGCCGAACGCCTGGCAGCCTCGCTGCTCTGTTAAACCGACGAACACCGACCAGCGTGCAGAGGGCCATAGCTGGTTCGGCACAGTCTGGCCGAACGCCTGGCAGCCTCGCTGCTCTGTTGCCAATGCAGGATATTGCCAAACGTTTGCAGAACGACAAATGTCTCCGATGTGGGACAGGAAACATGAACATCTACGATCTGGTCCAGCACGTCAGGGGAAATAATTGAGGACATGGGTTGCCCACCACCAAGACGCAGCGGCGCCTTGCAGGAAAATCTGCCGGTAGGGAGGAGGCAGCTGAACGGTTCTATCTGGCCTTGGGTTTTATCGCCATGGGTCAGCCATTGATATCAGCACGAGCGGAAAAGCGACTATTTCTGCCATCTATTGTGAAGAACGTTAACTACATTATCCTGTACCTTTCAGGCAGTGTCGCTACCAGTTATCCGCAACATCCCCATTAACAGGCAGAGGCAGGTATGCCAGAAAAAGGAAATAATTTGTATCCTAACAGCTCTACGGGGTACATTTGATAGCTTTTCTTATCCAATTTTCGATTTCTATTAAAATCGTTTGGGATAGATATGATTCAGCACAGCCCACTTCAGGTGCGGTGTTCATCTGCATTCCCCATGCTGCTGCTGACTTCCAGGGAAGGCCGTCTTGAAAAGCCTGCCAGATAGTTCTACACTCTGAGCCAAGACACGGCTAGCCATGTGCGAGCCATCTGGAGGTTGTACATTATCGATGTTTGCGACGGTCGGATCTTTTCCCGCGCCGTCGCACGGATCCCTGAACACGGACTCGCAGCATCCGCCGCACGCGCTCGACGAAGGCTCGCATTGGCGCCGCATCCGTCACTGGTCTGGTGTCTGTAGCACGTCACTGCTCTGGTATCTGCAGTACGTCACTGGTCGGATGTCTGCAGTACGCCACTGGTCCGATGTCTGCAGTACGCCACTGGTCCGATGTCTGCATTACGCCACTGGTCCGATGTCTGCGGTACGCCACTGGTCCGATGTCTGCAGTACGCCACTGGTCCGATGTCTGCAGTACGCCACTGGTCCGATGTCTGCAGTACGCCACTGGTCCGATGTCTGCAGTACGCCACTGGTCCGATGTCTGCAGTACGCCACTGGTCCGATGTCTGCAGTACGCCACTGGTCCGATGTCTGCAGTACGCCACTGGTCCGATGGCGATGTCTGCAGTACGCCACTGGTCCGATGTCTGCAGTACGCCACTGGTCCGATGTCTGCAGTACGCCACTGGTCCGATGTCTGCAGTACGCCACTGGTCCGATGTCTGCAGTACGCCACTGGTCCGATGTCTGCAGTACGCCACTGGTCCGATGTCTGCAGTACGCCACTGGTCCGATGTCTGCAGTACGCCACTGGTCCGATGTCTGCAGTACGCCACTGGTCCGATGTCTGCAGTACGCCACTGGTCCGATGTCTGCAGTACGCCACTGGTCCGATGTCTGCAGTACGCCACTGGTCCGATGTCTGCAGTACGTCACTGCCGCGTGGCAGGCTGAACGTCCGACGAAGTGAGAGGTCCAGCTAAGGGAATCTTCTGACAAAGACGAGCCCTTTCTTCCTTCAGGCGAATGCACTCTCCCGCCCACAAATACCATGCTGACCCAGGCGCGGTGATTTCAACTGCTCAGGTTAACCCAATTTGCGCAGGTGGATGCTCATATGGCAGCGATGTCCGCGAGTCACGTCCTGCTTTACAAATATGCAAATGTGCTCCCGCATAACGCCGAATAATTCATCATCGCGTATTTGACGAACTCAGCATCGAACGAGTGCGTCATTAAGACGCGTTTTGAGTGCTGTCAAACGTTGCAGTCCTGTGATGATGACGATTAAAGTTTTAAAACGCACCTATCGCGATGACCATTTTGCGTCCCGTTGGAGTGCTGACAGCACCGTGAAGGGTAACTGTATTTCATAGTCATCCCATGATGCACATGTCGCCGAATGACATCGCCAGAAGACAAGTTTACTGCATAGGAACCATACCGGAGTCACCTCCAGCATCCAAAGTGGGCGCCGCGCACCGAAGCACATCCAGCCGTCTGCCTTCGTTCACTACACGCAAACAGGAGATAACAGATAGCAGCCTACAAATGAGGCTGCGTCTGGCCGCCGCAGGACACCGACCCACACAGCAGACAGTGCATAGTCAGCCAGCAGTGAACCGCCGTCCAGCACAGCTCCTATCCCGGCCCCAGCCGGCGGTCACGCCGAGGGATCGCCATCAGCCAGCAGGCGCTGAGCTGGTTCACCACCACAAGCTCCGTGCTCTCCGAACGCGGCAATAACCTAGAAGCCTTCTCTTCTCTAGGTCTTCTCCTGCCGCAACTCTCTCCCTCCACAACATACGCAGCTTTGTAGCGTCAACTTACCTCCGTAGAGGAATGATCACTGACAGCGACTCATTCCAACCCACTTCCAAGAGAGCAGGGCGGCGAGTCGCTCTACCCACTTCCAAGAGAGCAGGGCTGCGACTCGCTCCAACCCACTTCCAAGAGAGCAGGGCGGCGGCTCGCTCCACCCACTTCCAAAAGAGCAGGGTAGCGACTCGCTCCACCCACTTCCAAGAGAGCGGCGCAACAACTCGCTCCAACCCACTTCCAAGAGAGCAGCGCAACGACTCGCTCCAACCCACTTCCAAGAGAGCAGGGTAGCGACTCGCTCCACCCACTTCCAGGAGAGCAGGGCGGCGACTCGCCCCACCCACTTCCAAGAGAGCAGGGCAGCGACTCGCTCCAACCCACTTCCAAGAGAGCACGGCACGGTCAGCACGCTTCACTCGCTACGAACAACACATCCACACACGGCACGCCGCTCAAACCACAAACACCGTCGAACACAACACACAACTGCACGACATCGAGCTACCAGACCGGAATGCCTTCCCTCAGTACAGTCCCTCCAAATTGACACAGGACGTGGCACCACTCGTCTGTCCTAGACGACCTACGGCCAGGCGGTTGCGAGTCTGCAAACTGCAGCCCGGGGTCGCCGGCTCGGTGGAGAGCCGCCTACCACCTCGGGTCGCCAGAAGAGCCAGCCACCAGTTCGGGTCGCCGGCTGTGCGGCGCGAACGGCTCGGCGCTGGCTGCCGGTGTGAACCCCGCGCGCCGTAGCCGCAGTGCGGCAGCCACACAACTGCGCGCCCTTGGTGTCCCCGCGAATAATGCTACCCGGCAACTGGGACGCACGGGCTTTCCCATGATGCAAACGTGCTGCGGACCTCTGCGGCTGGGTGCGGCACGGCAGGGAGGGGGAGGGGCCACCGGGGCAGGAGAAACTGACTTTCCACCCCCGAAACAGCCCAACACACCCAGGAGGGGGAGGGGGTTGTGAGCACGCGAAGGAAGCACAAACGGTTCCCGTCCACCATTCACGAGCAGCCCTACGGTTGAGATGGGAAGGGACGGTGGTTTCGTGGGTAAAGTCAAGAACACCGAGGGATCGCCGCGATTCTCTCACAATATACTTCACTGGCTCACGGCCACGCCCACCCACGAGCTGTGAGGATCACGGCCATGCCCACCCACGAGCTGTGAGGATCGTATAACTTCCAGCTAAGCAGGAGCTACACGACTGGCGAGAAGAACGACCACTATGAAAAAATCACAAGCCAACCAAGGAATGCATATGACAATTCAAAGCAGACCAATTATGAAACAGGCACGGTTAAATCCAGGACCAAACTTAACACCAAACATGGCTAAAGCACATGATCAAAGACTAAACATTACAATAATGCTCCAAGTGCAGGTCAGGAAGAGAAGGAAACTCGCTAACCCGGCACGGCACCACCTACGTGTCCCCAGCACATGTGGTTGGGAAGATTCCGCGACATGGGGGTACAAAGGACAGGTCTTTGGCACAAAACCGCACAATCGTGCGTTTGGCACGTGAGTAAACATTGGCACATGCATGGACCGTGGCTGACGCCACAGTCGGCATCGTAAAGCGACTGCCACGCCATCTCCAGGGGAGAGCAGCCGGCGGCGGACCCTACTACAAGACACAGCATGCGGCACGCGGGGGCTCCATGTGGCCGCCAGCCCCAGCCCCAGCAGCAGGCAACATGGGAGATCTTGCTTATGAGAAACAGCAGCAAAGATGGGAAACCCACAGAAAACGCGCTTGCCAGTCTCGGCCGGGCGCGCACGCGCGCCGTGAGATTGCGCACAGGACCGGGGCCAGAACATTGGCCAGAGCTTCAACACATTGGGGTGGATACAAATGCTCATAACACAAAGCTGAGTGAGAACAGTCCTGAATGATGGAGTGATCAGCGGAGGCGAAACAAACTCAAAGTGCACGTCACACCGCCGTCAAACACGACTAAAAAAATACTGAGACGTAAGCGAATCCCGACGCAAGAGCGCGCGATGAGCACGAGACATGCCACTAAGATCGGAGGCGGATGAGACGCGCACGGCCCCGCAGAGCCAGCTCAGTCCTTCTTCTTGGGCTTCTTGGGGTTGCGGCTACGGGACTTGGCCTTGCAGAGAGGACAGATGGGTGCGTTGCGGTGGATCTGCTGGTGACAGGAGAGGCAGGACTTCATGGGCGGCGGCTGCTGCCTGCCGGCGGCGACCACATGCTGCCGTTAGTCACACCGCGCTGGCTGCTTCGGGCGCCATGCAGCTCGAGGCGAGGTGACACTAGTCAAACAGCTTCAGTACTGTTTGAGACCCGAAGGCGCCCATCGTTACCGAGACTGCGTGCATACATCTGCGGCTGCTGGAGCATCGATAACCTCACGTTGAGAGTCATGGCCATGGGCGCCCAGCACACAGACACAGCACCTGACAGCACACGGCATACAGCACCTGACAGCACACAGCATACAGCACCTGCCAGCACACAGCATACAGCACCTGACAGCACACAGCATACAGCACCTGACAGCACACAGCATACAGCACACCGACGTAACAGCACACAGCACACAGTAACACACAGCACATGACACACAAGTCTCCTCAAATGTACCGGACGCTTGTCGCAGCCCACAAAACAGCAACCTATGGCGACCCACGTCATCCAAGGACAAGCAACACTCCGTACACCTCATCACCAGCGCCCGCAGCACCATCTATGATTGGCGTCCACGCTGCTGCTTACAGCCGGCTCCGCTAAGCCACCCGCCACGCAGAGGGGCGACCGCGTACCTGAACGGCGTCGGCGACGGCCCGGCCGGCACCAGCGGGGGGCGGGGCTCCGGCTTACTGACGCGCATCACCGGCAGCGGCTGGCCGGCCGCCAGAAAGTGGGCGGAGCCTGCCGGGTTGGCGGCCAATGCGTGGAGGCCCGACTCGGGGCGCTCGGCCGCGCCGCGCTGACCAGCCTCCTGCGAGCTCTTCTCCAGCAGTCTGGCGACGCAGACGCCGGTCAGAGCGCCGGTTCGCGGCAGCCACGGATCCGAGGATGTCTGGCTCGGCCCTCGACAGCAGCGTACTTCGCCGCGGCCATCGTACAACAGCCCTACTTCTGTGCTACCGCGACTGCATTCAGCTGAAAGCCAATACGTCGCGACCCTAGTCGTACTTATTGGACCTGTTGAAAGCCGAAGACTAGAGAATGTCTGCACTACTGGAGAAAGCAGCGCACGCGGCACTTTTCATTAATTGACGAATGACTCTCCGTCACTGAATCAATGATGGAGAGTCTGAGTGCCACCTAAGCCATGACGGAGAGTCTGGGCGCTACTCAATCAATGACGGAGAGTCTGAGCGCCACCTAATCCATGACAAAGAGGTGTGAGCGTTATTGAATCCATGGCGGACAGGCCTAAATACTCCTCACTCATTAAAGGGCAGGCTTGAATGCCCCTCCCTTGCTGACGAGCAGTACTACTCCCTCGTTGATGGGCTGGTTCCGGGGCCCTCACTCGTCGCCCGGATGGCCTCAACACACCCGGCCACCGACGGGCAGCTGCGCGCGCCACTCACTCGTTGACGGGCAGGTCCGGCTCGAGGTCGGCGATGTCAGTGAGCGGGGCCAGGCCGAGCTGCTGGCGCAGTCGGTCAAGCTGGCCCTTCAGCGGCCGGTACTCGGCGTGCAGGCGGCGCGCCGACTCCAGGCTGCGGCCGCGCGCCTCCTCCGACTGCTTCACCACCTCCTCGATCTGAGGCATGACACTCCCGTCACGCCTTCTCAGACCGCATCACCACCTCCTCGATCTGACGCACGACACTCCAGTCACGCCTCCTCAGAACGTTCACCACCTCCTCAATCAGACGCACGACACCCCAGTCACGCCTCCCCAGACCGCCTCACCACCTCCTCGATCTGAGGCATGCCCCTCCAGTCACGCCTCCTCAGACCGTTCACCACCTCTCTGATCAGACGCACGACACCCCAGTCACGCATCACGCTGGATACGCGGTGACAGGCTTAGGCTGCGCATTGTTACATCGCCCCCGCTATTGATTATGTTGCGATGCTTTAGCACTATCTGCATGCATTCATGCGCGGCTCCCCTTGCCCAATCCGAAGTGCCATGACGTCCAACATGCCGAGCAGTCTGGGCTTTAACACAGTAATACCAAGGTCATCAGCCAAATGTGGTGCGAGGAGCCAATAACGGTTTAAAGCTGCTGCCTCGACAAAGAGGTGATTATCGAAGAAAACCTCCTGCATGGCGAGACGAGAACAACTTAGAGAATTCAACGACCGTCATATAGTACGTAATTTCACACCTATCCTGTTATATACGACTTTGTCATATCACATACGGCCCTGTCGTGAGGTTTGACATCACCAAAGGTGGCCATGTTTGCACGAGGAATCCGAATCAAACACGGAACGCTACGCTGTGGTGATGCATGGCAGCATCCGAGTCCCTCAGTACTGTTTGGCTCCTTCAGCAACATTTGGTTGGCTGGCAAGGGAACAACTATGTCATGCGCTTTCCTTCCAGTCAATCGCACATCACGCCCTTTATTATCCTGACCGCCGGGGTCACCGTCCAAGCAAAAGACATCGCAGTGGATGCCCATTCGAGGGTGCAGTATCTCCAGGACAACTGATCTGCGCGACATAACGAATATGATGGGCTCCTGGGGCAGTGCCGAGAAGGACCATCCCACGTCTTGTCTGTCGTCGTTCCAGTCCCCGTTCCATCCTCGGTCCCGGCTCCGCCTCCGGCTCCAGCCTCCGGGCTCCAACCCCGGTCCCTCCTTACGGCGTTGATGTCGGCGTGAATCTGACGCAGCTCCTCGACGTGCGCCATCTTCTCCTGCAGCAGCAGGTCCATCTCGCGCCGGTATTCGAGCAGCGAGCGGCTCTCGGCATCCGACACCTCCAGCTCGGTCATCAGCCGCTGCTTCAGCCGTTCCAGCTGGCTGGTGCCGCGCCTGCCGGCCCCCAATGGCGCGCGTCGTGCGTCAGTCTGCACCTCTGCATATCTACTGCACCTCGACTGCAGTACACCTCGCGCACGAGATGAGCTTCCGCCCATGGTTTAGGATCCGACTGACGAAGCACCACGAGTAAGAAACAGATCGTAGCAATCAGGATGGTTAATAGCACTCTCAATCGAGCCTTACCGGCTGAGCAATGGGTGCGTGCAAACCGGAGGGGGGGGGGGGGGGGCAGACAATGAAGCAAAGTGCAGATGAAAGAAACCCACAAATATTCTTCTTGAGGGAGTTTTGCAGAAGAATGGGGCTCAACGACGCACAAGCAGTGCCACTAGCCATTGCCTGAAGACATGCTCATTGGCTAGAACGTGGCACAACTTGAAATCTTCAGTGGGCATGTCATAAATGGGCCATGCTGTTCTTTGTATATTCAGAGCAGGAAACCAGTCTCAAATGAAAAGGAATCATGATTTTCAACCCATAATGTTCTTAAAGACACTCATGACACTACCCTAGAAGATGTCATGTCCATGTCATTACCTGATGGAGACCCAAATACCTAATGGATTGCAAATAATCTAACCCACCTGATTTCATTGATGGTCTGAAGCTTGCCAAAGGCAACATGGTCATCAAGTTCAGTATCCATGCTGTCCTTGCAAGACAATCAGCTGGTGCTTCTATGAGGAAAAACAAAACACATCTGTTGGAAACTGACATACATACTGGCATTTAGACAACTGACATTTCCTGCCTGATGACATGTCAATGATTCAAACACAGAAATGACTTTCATTGTAAGACTTCATAACAATGCTCACATATGTGTGCACTAGTCTCATAGTAAAACAAAATATCCTTGTGCACACAGCACATATACTGCATCAGTCACAAAAAGCACACAATGGCAAAATACAGCCATCACTGGCTTTCAACTAAAGGGACATGCATACATAAAATCTACTTTTTTTAGCTAAACTGATAGAAAGCAACTGATGAATCTCTCTCTCTCTCTCTCTCTCTCTCTCTCTCCCTCTCCCTCTCCCTCTCCCTCTCCCTCTCCCTCTCCCTCTCCCTCTCCCTCTCCCTCTCCCTCTCCCTCTCCCTCCCTCTCTCTCTCTCTCTCTCTCTCTCTCTCTCTCTCTCTCTCTCTCTCTCTCTCTCTCTCTCTCTCTCTCTCTCTCTCTCTGTCTATTATATATATATATATATATATATATATATATATATATATATATATATAATAACACACATACAATAAACAAGATGACCCTGGAGGCTGTACAAGCAACTTTCTTTTCTTTGACTTCTGTTGGGACTAAAAAGTTATTTTCCATCATGTTCTTCAATTGAGTCATGACTTGCTCATTCTCAAAAAATGGACATTTTATAGGCCTATTTCCTCAATGCACCAGGATGAGTAACTCACCAGAAGAACACAAATTGCATAGCAAATTTATTTTACAGCACAACTGCAAAACCTTCCAGTTGCATCATGAAAAACAGCATTGGCAAGCATGCTCTGGTCTTTTTCTCAGTACTAATCATCCCCAGCCTAGGACAAATGACACACATCAACTACCAATAGGACTTGGTACTGGACTGATAAAAGGTGATGCTTATATCCCTTGGGAGCTACCATGTCTTCAGGCTTATTGTTTCAAAACTTATGGAGATGTTCAAGCCAGATATCTTGAACACCTCTATAGGCAGAAAGCAAGGCAGTAGAGCATGTTGCTTGGCCAGATCATTCTGCTCTGAATTACAGCATAAATGCACTTCAATTAAAGCAATGTTGCTGCTATTTTGGACATGCTAAGCATGGCATGCATTTGTTTGCAGTCTTGCTCTAAGGCACTTTAATCTGACTTCAAGGAAATATCTTTAAAAAATTAATGTAAATACAAAAATACCCCAAACATAATTTCTTGAACCAGCCCTGCCCATCAAAATCTTCCTGATACCTGCCATACTTTGCAGACTGGGGTGACAGCACATAAATTATGATGCACTGGATGATGCATGGCAAGATGTCCAAACCATTGGTGCATGTAACTAAGAGATAACAAGAAGGCATCCCAACAAGAACTGCATGAGGCAAGCCTGGTCTCTGACTTGTGGGAGCTCCCTTAACTAATGAGTTGGTGAATGAATGGAGCATACCCAGAGGAACAGCAGGATGTCATCTGTCACCATAACTGGTTCAAAGTATGACATAACATTTGCTGAGATCCCAGTCCCTTAAAAAAGCTCCTACAGTCCATAACTACTTGCTTCCAGCCCATAAACATACCTCCCACAGACAATAGAACAGCACCAAAACTTCATATCCAAAATTGCTCACCTCATATGGCAAGTCAGGTCATAACTCCTCTAGGAAACAACTACCTAATCGCAACTCTGGTTATCATTTACATCAGCTCAGTAATATTTGTTTTCGGTGCCTAGCCCATGACCGCAACCCACAACTACCGATGCAAAATTTCAGGTGTGTATAAACATGTTTGGTCAAGAGCGCAGATACCGCAGGGAAATATCTCGTTCTTGTTGTCAACTTGGTTTACCATGATTCAACGCGTATATCAACGGTTTCCGACTCGCGACATGCATCCTTGGTGGAATCAATTAAATCGTGTCACAAGGATTCTTTCCCCAGCTCAGGGTTCAAGTGGAGTACACCAAACGTGAGACCACAGACATTACACCTACCTATGGCATACAGTAGCGCCAGCCCAACCCATAGACCACACAGCTATTCAACGGAACTCAACAGAAACGGCGGCCTGCCCACTAAGAAACGCCAGAGCGCAAGAAATGGCAACCGCGCATCAATCGCCAAAGAGCAGACCTGAGCATAGAGGATGTTTTCCCAAAAAAGTAAATGAGAGCTTTTCTCAAATGGGAACAATATGAATCGATGCTGATTTTGATAAATATTTTATAGATCCATCTTAAATGAGAAAACAGAAATGCAGCAGAGGCATCCTTCTACTGATATACAACTGTTGCAAAACTAAATGTGTTTGCAAACGATACAATGAGTGAGTGAACTGAACATTTTGAACAGAACTTAGGTAAATCCGATGCTAAATAATTGTCCTCAGAACCATTTAGCCGAGTTGGACCAGATAGAGGTAATGTTTGCTGAATCTTGACGCCGTTTTCAGACCCGTTGTTCCTAAATTTAGCTGGGAGTAAATTTAGCGGCAATGAATATGTCTTTCGTGCATTGTATTTATCTGGAGGTGGAAGAAAAACATTGACACTGTGAAAAATGCTGTATTTAATTCGTGCCGTATCTTTGGATGTGCGATCTTTGTACATCTTTCGCTTTAAAGTCTAAAATCAATATTGTTTTCCAGCGTCTAGCTAGAGGCTACCGCGCTATCAGTTGTCAAAATAATGGCGGACTGTGGTGCGGGAGTGGTTACGTCGGGTCGTTGAGAGGAGTTGAATTGTCAGGTATGTGTGTTTCTGATGCACAAAAAATCAGTCATTAGCCTTTCCGTGGTGTGCTTGCGTTTCTTGGCAAACTCATTGGGTGGGTGAGATTATAGCCTTCGACGTTCGCCTGAAGGACCTGCTAGCGTCGGTTTCGGATCATGGTCATCGCGTCTAACCAGATCACTCTGCTCACTGATTTAGGCGCAGAATAACGAAGAATTACTTCTGCTATCCCCCCGTGAAGTTTATTCTACCGCTAGCGTCTAGTGCACTTGTGTCGCATCGTTGTGCATAACGTATAGCGTGTTGCGCATGTGTTGCATTGCTTAGAGTATGATGCATAGTATGGAGAACTTGCATACTGGCCAAGAGCCGTGCTTTGATTTGGGATGATGTAACTAATTGTGGAAAAATTGTTAAGCATTGATCATAAGTGCCATAGCTCATTTATGGTGAACATGTAAAGATCAGGCATGTCAACAGCAATGTCTTTTCTTCAGCACTTGTGATTTCACTTTGTTGTATTGCATTACAGCGGTCAGCTGCCACAGACCCCTGGCTTGGCGGGGGTCTAATTGATTTTTTGGTTGGGGTAGTTCTAATCTTCTTAGCTTTGAAAAGAATAGGGCTCAAATTCAGAGACAACTTTTGGTTGCATTTTGGAAGCAAGTTTAGCCTCAATGCTCACCTCACTCTTAAGCTTCATGTGAGAAAGGGGATAAGTATTGAACAAGCTCATGGTAGCTATACATTCAGCAAAATGTATGTGTAGTGAAAAATGAAGATTATGATATATTGACTTGCTGACAACCTGATGGCAAAAGAACTCATTTCACACCAAACATGTCTAAGGTAGCAGTGACACTGAAGTAACAGTTTCAGTGCTCATAAAAGACCAATCCTCAAGGAAATAATGATGCAAAGGTCATTTTAGGGAATGGTTCTTCAAAATCATTTTTGGCACAGGTTAGTTAAAACTTCAGCAAATCTAGTCCGACTTCAGTTTGGTCCACATAAGTGTCAGGTTCAGAGCACATATTTCATACAGACATCCACCAATGTGGATAGATCTTGGCAGACTTGGTCATCAGCACAAAGCAGCCATTCACATCATGCAAGTCTTCCAACTAAGGAGGGAAGGACTTCAAATAGTTTTGATGCAGCTTATGATCTTCCTTTGCATGTTATGCAGCATTTTGAAGCAGAACAGATCAAACCAATAAATGTGAGTGCCACCACACCTATTTCAGCTCCTTGTAATAGCAGTGAATCACTTATTTATGCATAGTTGTTTTTCACTATCAGGGTACAGGGCCAGATGCATTAAAGCAAATATTTCACATATAGTGATTATGTTGGTGTGGTCTGTTTGTCACCATTGGTTCCTTGAAAAAGGCTTGTTTTACTACAAGCTGTTTGTGTCAAATTCTGGTTATAAATATAGTGTTCCCAGGATCAGCTAATGTGTTAACCAGTTAAAAACCAGAAACCGACAGAACTAGGTTGGGCTAGTGTAAATGCTATCCATGAATACTGTTTTCCTGGGAAATTTAGTTTTGTATACACAGTGCTAAAATTTTTGGCAGCAGTGGTAGTCATTTCTACACATGTCAGAATTTGATGTTCCTGGCCCCAGTTCCTAACCTATGACCTTAATGATGATTACTGTTGACATTTTGTGAAAGTAACAACACTTATGGCATGGGCAATGCAATTTAAAGAGGTGACTTATTTCTTGTCTGCTTTACTCAAAGCATAGTACTGCCATATATATGAGGCTTTTGCAAGGTCAGGTCACCTATCATCAAACTAGTAGATTAATGTTGCATGTGTGGGACCATATTTTATCTTTTTAGGTCATATGATTGAAACCTCAGGATATATTTTAGATTTGGTCTTAACACCTCTCCAGAGGAGTGTGCACTTGGTCTTAAAAGATGTGATAGGGTCAATTTGATTGCAATGACTGCATGACCACCGCAAAATCATTGCAGATCTGGCAGGTGGTTGATTGCAAAATAATGCATAAGGATGTGGTGTTGAGGATTACAAACTACTTGTATAATGTAGTCAGTAATAAAATGATTCATAAGGATGTGGTGTTGAGGATCACAAACTGTTGGTTTGCTTTAGTTGATAAGGATGTTTGCTGGTGCATGCTCTGTTCTCTACATAATGGATCCATAAGAGCATACCCACTGCTTGCAATACCAGTTGTCAATGTACTGTGGATAGCAGTGACTGCCTGGTCACCCCGTCTATCCCTTTTTCAAGGAGCTGTTCCTATCCACCCTGGATTGCCCTTTTGACAGGCATGGTATAACCAGATGAGCCAGTGCAAAAGTTGTCTTTGCCTACCTGACCTATCATGACATGCCAGAGGAAACATGTGTTGATGTTCAGTAATGCCTATTTGATGAATGTTTACACAAGCTGTTAAGTCTTGGCTTCCATATTGTTACAGCATATGGGTCCTACATGGGAGATAACAGGAGTCATCTGGAAAGTGCTATTATGACCCATATGGCCTGGCTTGGTATGCCAAAGATCAGTTTATTGATCTTTATTCACACCAATTGTGTCAGTTGGATGAGACCTTTCCAGTGCTGTTTTCCCTGTGACCTCAGCTTTCTCAGTTTCCAATATTTTAGGTGGCTCTGAAACCACTACCCTTGTAAGATGAATTTGAAAAAAATAAATCCCATAGTGTACTCCTCATGTATTACAAACACTGAATGACAAACATTGAAAGGTCATGTGAGCAAAATATGTCTTAAGAATGATCAATTACCCAACATACACAAAAATTAAGGAACGTGCAATGCTGCATGCACATGCAATAGCAGAGCAATCACAAAATATGGCATACATGTGTAACTAGAGACATGTGGTGCTGTGATTCCATGCTTCAGCAAAGATAATAGCATAAGCACAAGATAATAGCATAAGTAAATAATAGCATAAGTAAGTTGATCATGCAGCACAGCAGTTGTGTCAACCATAACAGAAAGGCAAGAATTAAAATGATTGTAAGCTGTTACCAGGTCCTCCCATTCTGTTTCTTCTGGACATATGCACAAGGTCCACTGAGCTGTTTATGATCATCACATGCTTCATTATTCTGTATTTCATTGTTGCCAGATTAGCAGTTAAATGCAAACTAGCAGGAATATAAGAAAATAGATACCAGAAAGATTAACACATCTGCATTAACAGTGCACATCTGGGAAACCAGAGGTATGGGGTTCGATTCCCTGCGGTGCCCGCCCATCCTGCAAGTGATGCCATATAGCCTCAGCAGCTGAGTGTGTTGTAAAGCCCCAATGACATGACAGATACTAGAAAGATTATTTAATCAAACACAACAATTGCCATGGGCACGTGCTGCCATGTAAACAAAGGAAACAAAAGGGGCCCTTAGTTGGCTGTGCCCTGATTTTCTGGGACTAATTTATACTATCATCAGTATCAGGTCATCCTTATTTTCCACTATGCACTTGTGTTCCCCATGCACATTATGCTTTATATGTGGTTAACTCAGCAAGTGTTGATCTGTTTGTTGCATCCAGTGCCCAGCTCCTGTTGTTGACTGTGTGCTGATGCACATGGGATGCTGTTTGCAGGTGACCCATGTCATGATACCTGGCTCACTCTCCGTGCCAAGACAATCTCCCAGCTTCCAAAGGGAGATGTAAGCATACATTGGTGTGAAGCAATGTGGGTTGGCTGTTCAGATTATTTAATGTTGCCAGTTTGCAATGAACACTGGATCTTGATTTATCAGTTTCTTATTTTTTAAATCACTCTTACATCCATGTACTCAGGTGACATAGAAAGGACAACATATTTCCAGCTGTCTTATTTTGGCAAGATCATGTTAGTTTCCCTCTTTGTTATAAGCCGGGTATGTGACATTGCAAGCAGCGTAAGTGGTGCCGGGACCATGGTTAATGGTTATCATGGTGCTACAAGCATTGCATTGATAATGTTTTGTTGCATTGTTGATTTGGTTTTGGCACTGTTACTGCTTTCCATCATTTAAATGTCTACTAATCTTTGTCTTGCTTTTCCAGCACCTGCTTCATCGCCGATTGTCACCAAAGACCGACATAATATCTCAATGTTCCATTGCAATAATTCAGGGCAGTTAGTCAGTGTAAGTATGGTGTTTCTATCTTTCAATCTGCGTGACTGGTTTTCCACATTTGATGTGTGCTTTTGCTGCTCTGGGATATGTTCTGCAAGGCAATGAGCTAGACTGTCATCACTTGATACATTGTCAATGACACAGTGTTTTGGGATATGCAGGTGTGTACTGTCATGCAATGGAAAAAGTCACTCCAATGTCAGGGTCTATTTGCGACCCCAGAGCGCCTTCACTCGGGCGACTTATGGTGGTGCCGCTCTGCGGGCCCAGCGGCGAGACCGGCGCCGGCGGCCGTGACCACCGTCCGTCCTCCGCCCGCAGATCGTCGAGTGTCGGCCGAGTTTGATCCATTCCAGGGCTATGGACGGTCCGTCGAGGACCGTCGACAAACAAGTGCCTGATATTAGGGTGAGTGTGGCGCCGCCGATCGCATGGCCGATCAGCTGCCGCCTCGTGCACCGGCTTCTGCGGTGTAGCTGTGGGCGGGGCGAGTCCACGGCATGGTGGACGGCTCGCGTGGCGGTCTCTGTGACGGTGACGGTGACGGGGTGGTGGTCGGCTCGCCTGGCGGTCTCTGTGACGGTGACGGTGACAGGGTGGTGGTCGGCTCGCATGGCGGTTTCTCTGGCGGTGGCGGGGTGGTGGTCGGCTCGCCTGGCGGTCTCTGTGACGGTGGCGGGGTGGTGGACGGCTCGCCTGGCGGTTTTTTGTGACGGTGACGGGGTGGCGGGCGG
>NW_023596448.1:15287525-15300485 GCF_011947565.3 Pollicipes pollicipes | reverse complement strand
GTGCTGCCATGTAAACAAAGGAAACAAAAGGGGCCCTTAGTTGGCTGTGCCCTGATTTTCTGGGACTAATTTATACTATCATCAGTATCAGGTCATCCTTATTTTCCACTATGCACTTGTGTTCCCCATGCACATTATGCTTTATATGTGGTTAACTCAGCAAGTGTTGATCTGTTTGTTGCATCCAGTGCCCAGCTCCTGTTGTTGACTGTGTGCTGATGCACATGGGATGCTGTTTGCAGGTGACCCATGTCATGATACCTGGCTCACTCTCCGTGCCAAGACAATCTCCCAGCTTCCAAAGGGAGATGTAAGCATACATTGGTGTGAAGCAATGTGGGTTGGCTGTTCAGATTATTTAATGTTGCCAGTTTGCAATGAACACTGGATCTTGATTTATCAGTTTCTTATTTTTTAAATCACTCTTACATCCATGTACTCAGGTGACATAGAAAGGACAACATATTTCCAGCTGTCTTATTTTGGCAAGATCATGTTAGTTTCCCTCTTTGTTATAAGCCGGGTATGTGACATTGCAAGCAGCGTAAGTGGTGCCGGGACCATGGTTAATGGTTATCATGGTGCTACAAGCATTGCATTGATAATGTTTTGTTGCATTGTTGATTTGGTTTTGGCACTGTTACTGCTTTCCATCATTTAAATGTCTACTAATCTTTGTCTTGCTTTTCCAGCACCTGCTTCATCGCCGATTGTCACCAAAGACCGACATAATATCTCAATGTTCCATTGCAATAATTCAGGGCAGTTAGTCAGTGTAAGTATGGTGTTTCTATCTTTCAATCTGCGTGACTGGTTTTCCACATTTGATGTGTGCTTTTGCTGCTCTGGGATATGTTCTGCAAGGCAATGAGCTAGACTGTCATCACTTGATACATTGTCAATGACACAGTGTTTTGGGATATGCAGGTGTGTACTGTCATGCAATGGAAAAAGTCACTCCAATGTCAGGGTCTATTTGCGACCCCAGAGCGCCTTCACTCGGGCGACTTATGGTGGTGCCGCTCTGCGGGCCCAGCGGCGAGACCGGCGCCGGCGGCCGTGACCACCGTCCGTCCTCCGCCCGCAGATCGTCGAGTGTCGGCCGAGTTTGATCCATTCCAGGGCTATGGACGGTCCGTCGAGGACCGTCGACAAACAAGTGCCTGATATTAGGGTGAGTGTGGCGCCGCCGATCGCATGGCCGATCAGCTGCCGCCTCGTGCACCGGCTTCTGCGGTGTAGCTGTGGGCGGGGCGAGTCCACGGCATGGTGGACGGCTCGCGTGGCGGTCTCTGTGACGGTGACGGTGACGGGGTGGTGGTCGGCTCGCCTGGCGGTCTCTGTGACGGTGACGGTGACAGGGTGGTGGTCGGCTCGCATGGCGGTTTCTCTGGCGGTGGCGGGGTGGTGGTCGGCTCGCCTGGCGGTCTCTGTGACGGTGGCGGGGTGGTGGACGGCTCGCCTGGCGGTTTTTGTGACGGTGACGGGGTGGCGGGCGGCAACGGGCGGTACGCAGCGGGCGGTGCGAACCGTGTTGAAGCACGGCTTGTTGGCAATGGCGCTGTGTCTGTCAGTCGTGACTGGGTTGCGAGGCGGCGGCCGGCACGCGCCGGGCGCGGCGCCGTCAGCCGGCCTGACGCGGCCCGACGGCGTTATCGCAGATCGGACGGCTGTTTTGTAGTCGGCCGCCGCTGAAGTGACACTTGCGGCCGTCGGACGGGCACGCCGCGCGCGTCGCGACAGTGACGGGGTGCTCGGCGGTGGGCGGCGCCCGGCCGGGCCCGGCGGCGCCGCCAGGTGTGACGGCTCGGCTGAGTCGTGCGGGAGGGGGGCGGGACGGCAGCCGGCGCCGCCCGCCCCTCGCCGGGGCGCCGGTCACGGCTGGGGCAGTGTCGGCGGGCCGACCGGCTGGTTGGCTGGCTCACGTGCGGCGCCGGCCGAGCCTGGCGGCCCGGGAAGCCCGACACCGTCGGCTAACGGCGGCCACTCAGCCCGCCGCCCCGATGGGGCTGGGCCAGGCCACAGAGCCGGCACGCCGCGCCGGGCATGGAGCGGCGGCCGTCCATGCTGAGGCGCTGGCAACGGAGCAGACAGGACGGAACGGACACTCACGGGGCCCCAGCATGAAGCCTGCTGTGGGATGAGACCACTGAGCCCCTACGGGAAGAGGCCTACACCTCCTGGCTTGGGCGTCGCCGGGGAGATGCCCCCGTCCCCGAGGAAGGTCCGCACGACGAGGGATCCGCGTCCCTCGGAAAGACCGGCGTCCCCGGGGGAGACCCGCATTCCCTGCAGAGGCCCGTGTTCCCTGCAGAGGCCCGCGTCACTGGCAGAGGCCCGCGTCCCCGGCAGAGGCTCGCGGAGGCCAGAGTGCTCACCCGGCGACGGTCATCGCCGACCGGCCGCCGGCGGACGTTGAATCACTGTCTATTTTTGTCAGCGCCGGCTGTCTGTGATGACCCCGGGTGGCGCCGCGCCACGGCTCCTCCCCCACCCCTCCCACACCCCTCCCTGGTGTCGAGCGCCCTCCCCTCTGCCGTCCGGGCAGAGGGACGAAGGAGGGGGGGGGGGGGGGGGCTCTGGGTGCCTGGGAAGGGTAGCTGGCGCGCCGTACTTGCGAAAGAACTCTACCGACGGCGGGGGCAGGGTAGGTGGGCCCCGGTGTATGCTGGCGAAGCCCGCCTGCTCAGGTGATAGTAGCCTCAGATGTATTCGAAGAGGGCAGGCCACCCCGTAGCAGTAGCATGATCTCTTGTGGGCTTGGGGAATGCTCTGCAGCACTGAAAACAGGGGAAGGGGACGACACTCAGTCAGCGGTGTGGACCCGCGTTATCACGAATCGCTCGGCCAGTATTCGTCTGCGTGGGTTCTAACAGCAACGCGCCGTGCATAGGCCGTCCCCGATAAGGCCACCGCCGGGGCGGGGGCTGTCGCGCCGGCCGCGCCGCTCCGGACGGTCGCTCCCCTTCACACAGTGGGAGCGACGCGCGCGCGCGCCGTCAGACAGTGGTCGACTGGCTCTGACAGTTGCACGGTGTCGGCTGGTGCGGCCTCGGTCGCGCCCGTCACGTTCAGACGCGTGCACTGCCGCTGAAGGCTGCCGCTGGGAGGGGCATTGTCAGACCGGGCGCCTGCCGCTAGAGGAATGCGGTCCGACACACCCCTGACTGACGCGCCGGGCCGGCGGGATAGAGCGGGGTGCTGCTGACACACCCCTGACTGACGCGCCGGGCCGGCGGGATAGAGCGGGGTGCTGCTGACACACCCCTGACCGACGCACCGAGATGACTGGATGGCGCAGGGTGCTACTGACTCGGTCCCGACGCACCCCTGACTGACGTACCGGGCCGGCGGGATGGCGCAGGGTACTCCTGACCCGGCCGCTATGTAAATGTCTTAATCCACTGGACAGGTCGTTGGCAATATGCGGCGTTGTTTGCCGTTTTATGTTGTCACTGTCAAGCTCTGGCTGCGCGCTCCTCCGTCATCGACGGACCTTTCCTTGTCCGCATTGCTTCAGTGCCCTTAATCCATAAATACCCGTCTATTTCTATTTCTCCCACCTGGGTTCTCACCGCTGCATTGCATCAGCCTTACATGCTAGGGTGGTGCGGTACAGAGCACCTTCATGCAGGTAAAACATGGCGCCGCATTGTTCAGACCGCCGAAGGGTAATCCCCCTCCCCTAGTCTGCTTCGCGAGACCCGGGTGACGATGTAATGTTGGCGCGCACGGGACAGTAGGGACCTGTCATGACTGGACGGGCCCCAGCCTGCTTTGGAAAGACACGCGCCGCTTCCGCCGTCCCCCCCCCCCCCCCCCCAGAATCGCTGCAGTGGTGCGACAGACTCGGCCGGCGCCAGCGACCGTGTACGACTCTCGTTTTTGGCTGTGTGACTTGGTGACGGACGCGTAGCCTCAGTTAAATTTGAACGGGACAAGTATCGCCGGGACGGCTCCGGCTGGCGGCCTGTATCGCCGTGACGGCTCCGGCTGGCGGCCTGTATCGCCGGGACGGCTCCGGCTGGCGGCCTGTATCGCCGTGACGGCTCCGGCTGGCGGCCTGTATCGCCGTGACGGCTCCGGCTGGCGGCCTGTATCGCCGTGACGGCTCCGGCTGGCGGCCTGTATCGCCGTGACGGCTCCGGCTGGCGGCCTGTATCGCCGTGACGGCTCCGGCTGGCGGCCTGTATCGCCGTGACGGCTCCGGCTGGCGGCCTGTATCGCCGTGACGGCTCCGGCTGGCGGCCTGTACGCCTGACGGCTCCGGCTGGCTTCCTGTATCGCCGTGACGGCTCCGGGGCTGCGGCCTGTATTCGCCGTGACTGGCTCGGCTGGCGGCCTGTATCGCCGGACGGCTCCGGCTGGCGGCCTGTATCGCCGTGACGGCTCCGGCTGGCGGCCTGTATCGCCGGGACGGCTCGGATGGCGGCCTGTATCGCCGTGGACGGCTCCGGCTGGCGGCCTGTATCGCCGTGACGGCTCCGGCTGGCGGCCTGTATCGCCGGGACGGCTCCGGCTGGCGGCCTGTCCCAGTTCATGTGACCTTTTGCGACAAATCCGACCTTCCCCGGCTGCCAGTGGGCTTCCGACCGGGTCTGGTCCCTGGGTGATGTGCCTCTGTCCTATGACAACTGCTTGGTGAAGGGCTGTGTGCCGGAGCGACTCACTCGCCGCCGCTGAGCACGTGTCTCGCCGGACCTCGGCCTCGCGCGGCCTCCACACCGGCCGCGTGGGGGCCCGTCCGGCCAGACTGTGGGCCGCAGCGCCGGCGTGAGCCAGCCTCACCACGCGCGCGGCGGCCGGCGCGGCGCCCAGTCCGGCCTGCTGGGCCGACTGGGCCCTTGCGGTCCGCCGCTGTATGCGCCCGGCGCGGGGCTGACGCGACGCTCCGCTGCTGCAGGACGGCGCCGCCTCGCCGGCCCCCCAGCGAGCAGCCCCGGACGACGGCGGCGGCGGAGGCGGCCTCTGCCGGACGCCAGGTGAGTGCCGCCCGCTGCCATCTGGCGCACGCTTGTGTGGACAGCCGACGCCCCGTCCACACCAATCATTGTCAATGGTAGAAATCGGGAGGATAAGCCCGTGGCCTGAAGCGCAAGTGCCCTTCTGAGGGCGAAACAAAACAACAACAAAACAAAGCAGTAACAGAAAACAGTAGACACTCCCAATCATGAGTTACTTTTCAGCTCAATCATATGCTCCTCACTTTTTATGATGTCGAACCCAGGTTGTTTTCACTGTCGTATTTTTGGGAAAGAGAGCACAAGGCTGCAGTGTAGGGACATGACCGGTGTGGTCCCGGTGGTGCATGACCCAGTGACGTCAGCAACCATTTCATGGTCGTAACGGTTTGACCCCTCACTCACTCTTTTGCCCTTCCCTGAACCCTTCAATCATTCGTTTGCTTCCAAATTCTCCGTTCACCCCCGCCCCCAGACAAGCTCCCCTATTGTTAACGTCTGGCAGCTCGGCCGCCAGAGGTGGCCATGCACAGCAGGGTGTAGATGGGTAGCGTTCGACCCCGGGAGACAAGCGACGAGCTGCTCTGAAGTGGAGGTGCGGCACGTATTATGGGAGAGTGCCGCTGAGCTAGAGTAGGCCGACCACGGCCATCCCCTGCGTACTCTTCGTCCAGAAAGGACGCGACGCGGCGCGTGTCGGCGTGCATTGGCCGTCGTCGGGTACGGGGGAGTCTGGGTCAAAACATCATGTCGGCGTGCTCGAAGACCGACCGTATGGCAGACACGTTCACGCGCAAGGTGTCTGATCTTGGCGCTCCCAATCAGTGTCTAACTGTATTAAGATGTAAGGACCAGGTTGAACATATGGTACTGCAATTATTTGTTTTGACATCAATTTGGGCGAAGGTGGGGCATCACGTCGCACACACCAAACACATGTATTTTGTTCCGTACAAGCAGGTAGCGTGTTGAGGTAATTAAGAGAACTCGCTGACTCAACTGCGATAGATAGTACGCGACGGCCGGGAGCTGCCATTGCAATAGTCATTGCGCTTTCAGCAAGGAATTTGCTCTGCTAGTTTTCCTGCGCATATTCCCGGACAGCGCAGTTGGACACCAAGTAACTTTTACATAGGCCGGGGCCCAAGCCCAGCAGACTTGAGACCATCCCCGGGCCGACGGGCCTGAGTGTGACCGGCGGCGGTCGGACCGGGCCGGCATCGATCGCGTGCCGGTGCGGCGGGCCGGCGCACCGGCGCCCGGCCTGGCCCGCGGCCAGTCTGGGGCGCGCGCCGCGCCGCCGCGTACGGCGTCCGACACGGCGGCGCGCGACGACAGCCGTACCGCCTCTGACACCGCGCCGGCGGCGGCGGCGGCGCTGCGATGTCACGCTAGTGGGCGGCGCCGTGCGTTGTGAAACGCCGTTTGGCCGTCAAAGTTCGCTGTTGTGTCGTCAGGAGACCCCTTCACCCGAACGAGTGACCTTTGTTCTGCGATGGTAGATGTTAGATGCTCGGTAAACCCGAGTCAACGCCCCGGGTCTTGTTTGTTTGATGTTGGTCCGGGGCGCAGCGGCCCGTTGTCCTCTCATTTATAGCTCGGTCAAGATGTCTCTCGCCCGCTGCAGACGATCTGTCTATGTGATGCGCGAAACGCGGCACCCTGAAAAGCTCACCCACGCTGTAAAATGTTGGCGTGAAGTTCGTCTTACTGTTGGGCAAGGAGTTTGTTTCTCGTCTGTCCTGTTTTATGCACTTATGTACTTTACCTCTCTGATTGAGTAAGTTGTCATCGGTCTGGCCCGCGTTCGTGTCGCCCGCCGGTTGTCGCCGTGGAGCGACGTCCGTTCGCTCCGGCTGCGGCGGCGCTCCGCTGGCTGTGCTGAGCGAGCCGCCGGCGCAGGGCGCTGACGGCCTGTCTCGCCTGACCCCCCCCCCCCCCCCCCTCCGCCACCGACAGAGGCCGCCGAGACGGCAGACGCCCGGCAGGGGTGCCGAGCTAGCCCCTGCCCCGGCGCTGCACTCTCCTCTCCTCCTTCTGTGATAAGCTCCGACAGCGCGCCGGCCGCCCCGGCCGCCCCTCCGTCCAGCTCCGGCCGCTCAGAGGTCAGTGGCGGGGAACCCCGCGACGCGCCGCCGCCGCGGGAGAGGGGAGGGGGCGCCCGCCGCGGCGTGGTCAGACGCCGCGGTTTGAAGCGGCGGCTTGCGGTGGGAAGTGCGGCGACTGCTGCACGCGCCGTTTACAGCTGAGCCGGAGGCCTGAGCTATTTACACCGTTACCGTGCAGTGTCTGGTTCGCGGTCTGTGGAATTCGCAGGCTGTAGTGTCGCGTGTGCTAGGCAGCTGCGATCCACCGTTTGTGACCCAAAGAGCGTCATCGGTGGCCTCGGCCATGCGAGTCCTGTATCGTGTGGCGTCTGGTGTGATGTGACCTTGCGGTGACCTGTGGACTGCACCGTGCTGCCGTCTGACCTTGCTGTGGTTTGCGGTCGGGCAGCCGGAGCTTGCTGCCGCGGAGGTGATGCTGGCGCGCGTGCCGCCGGTGGCGCCGGCTTCGGGCGCCGGTTGGGAACGGCCGGCCTGGGCGCGGCTGGCCGGCGGCGGCGAGAGCACTGGCAGCACGGGCACGGCCGGCTGGGGCGCGCCGCCACCGGCAGCCGCTGCCGGCACCGCCAACTGGGGCCAGCCGCCAGCCGGCCCGGCCGCCCAGTGGGGCGGCGGTGGCGGCCGGCCGGCCGGCAGCCAGCCGGCGCCGGCCTCTGCCCAGCCGCCGCCCGGGCCGCCGGCCGCCGGCAAGAGCGGCCCCAACGGCCAGCCGCCGGTGCCGCCCCAGCCTGCTGGCGGCCAGGAACAGCAGCCGGCCGCCCAGCAGCAGCAGCAGCAACAACAACAACAGCCGCAGCCTCAGCCACAGCCGCAGCCGCAGCAGCCGACTCAGCAGCAGCAGCAGCAGCAGCAGCAGCAGCAGCAACAGCAGCAACAACAGCAACAACAGCAGCCACAGCAGCAGCAGCAACAGCAACAGCAACAGCAACAACAACAGCAGACAACGACAGGACAGAGAGCCGATCAGAACCCGAACAATGGTGCGTACCTGTCACTACCTGGCCTTGGTTGATGAAGGAATATTTTTCTTTAGAAATTCATGGGTATTGTGCGTCCTACCAGGGTACACATATGCATGGTGTCGTCAGTGGCGTAGTTTGAATGTCGGCTGGGAACATGTGAACGAGTGGGTGCGTTCAATCTCCGTGATGACACGTTCCGCCACCGCGCCGCTCGGTGGTGTGCCGCGTGCCAGTGTCCGCGTGGTGTTGTCGAGCCGGCCGCTGACAGCCGTCCGCCGCCAGGCGCCGCTGGAGGGGCAGGCGGGGCGGCGGCGCCGGCGCCGCCGCCGTCGGCCGATTCGGCCGACCTGGAGCGACTCAAGGCGATGCGCGCGGCCATCACGGCCACCGAGGGCTGGTCCAGCAGCCAGGTGAACCAGGACACCAACTGGGACATCCCTACCAGCCCCGAGCCCTCTGACAAGGAGCCGCCCGCCACCGTCGTCGCCTGGAAGCTGCCCGGCGTCAACAACGGTCAGTTGACGACCGGCCGGCGCCGCCGGCACGGAACCCCCGCGCCACCCGCGCCGCCGGCGCCCACCGCAGCGGTGCCGCTTCCGTCGCCTGCTATTGCAGTCGCAGAATGCTCTGCGGCCGCGGAGTTGTTCCTGTGCAAACGCGAGGGCAGCCTGGTCGTCCTTTTCACAAAGTGTGACGCGTGTTCACGCAACCTTCTAATAACGGAAATGTCAACCATGTTCGTCACATTTCCCACGTGCTCGTCAAATTTGTGCGTGTTTACTGAATGCGTTACGAAGTTGGCTGCCGCCATGAACCGTGCAGCACACCTGCGGCCACGCCGCGCAGCATGCCGGGTGGTGTGGAGCGGCTGCGGCGCGTCACGGCGTGTCGCCCGACCTCGCCGAGTGTCCTGTGCCTCACCGGCGGCCTGCGGTGCTGACCGGCCGTCGGGCCCGCTCGCCGCAGGACTGGACGTGTGGCAGGCCAACCTGCGTAACGGAGGCGTGCCGGCGGCCAAGGCTATGGACGCCCAGTGGAGCCACCACATCCCGCAGTCGAACCTGGGCGGTACTTGGGGCGAGGACGACGACTCGGCCCAGGTGAGGGCGCGCTCCCGCCGCGCCGACTGGCTGATGGCGCTCAGCCGCCGCTCCGCCGCCGCTCCGCTGGCTGCTGCTCAGCCCAGCTCTGCTGGCCGGCAGGCGGCTTTTGACTTGGATTATTTCGGAGGGCGTGTGCGTGTCTGCGGGGGTGGAAACGTTTTTAAAGTTGCTGGTTCCCGGCGAAATGAGCGCCAGAGGCGATGCCCTGACGCCGCTCCTTCTTCCGTCTCGGCAGGCCAACAGTATGTGGACGGGCGCGCCGTCCGGGCCGCCGGGCCCGCCCGGTCCTCCGGGCAATCACTGGGGTGGCGGCGGCGGCCCGGCCGGCCCCGGCGGCATGTGGCCCGGCGGACCCGGCAAGAAGGACGACTGGGGCGGCCACAAGCCGTGGGAGGCGCGCGGACCCAACGGAGACGGCTGGGGTGAGCGGCGTCGGAGGCCGGACGCCCGCGCACGGGTGCCCGGCCACTCCCATCTACCGCGTCCCGTCTTGGTGTCATCGGGAATGCTCGTCACCGACAGATAGCCAAACTTTGCTGCGCGTTATGCTGCTCGTGGCGCTTTAAGGCTGTCGGTGGTCTCGGAATCACGAGGTTCGTTCAGTCCCACTGCGACATTGCTGCCTCTGTGAGAGCATATTGCGGCAGTTGTGTGGTTGTCGCCTGCGCTCGCTGCGACTGTCTCTGTTTAGGCGTGGGCCGGCTGTAGAGGCCGACGTCTGACGCCCGCCGTCGCCGCCGCAGGCAACAAGCCGCCGGGACCGTGGACGGGCGGACCGCCGCAGCACGGACCGGGCACCTGGGGAGGCGACCACTCGCCGCCCATGCCTCGCCGGCCCATAGGGTTCGACGACTGGGGTGAGCGCTCCCGACCAGGTCAGCACCCGAACCGGCGCCGCCGCTCGCGAGCGCGTGCGCGCAGGCTCGCTGATGGCAGCGCACCGCCGCCGCCGCCGCCGCCGCCGCCGCCGTCGTCGTTCGACTAACGCAGCGGTGGCGGCCAGTCCGTGCCGGCTGGCCGGCTCTGCCTGTGCGCTGCTGCTGCTGCTGCTACTGGAGCTGCCGACGGCCGGTCGGCTGCTCCGCTCCGCTGGCGCTGGCCGCGCTGGCTCAGCTGCATGACTCGGGGCGACGCTGACGATGGCGGGCCGCCATCGCCTGCTCAGGCCCCGACGGCGACGGGTGTGGGATGCACTAACCCGGCCGCGGTCGACCACTGCCGCCGCCACTAACGGCTACGGTCACTCATGGTGTGCCGGGCCTGCAGCTTCGGCCGCCCGCTCGGAACGTGGGGCCGGTCGCTTCTTGTAGCTAACGGGGTCACAGCCACGCAGACCACACGCCGATCTCCCCCTCAACCGGGGCGACAGCCTGCCCGTCAGGCGTTCCCGCGACCTGTGACGCGGGACTGCGGTTTGTGCCGCCCGACCCGCCGTCGCTCACAGCGCACATGGGGCGCGCCGGCCGCTGACAGGCGTCGGGCGGCCGGGGCACCAGACCAGGCCAGGCAGGGTCCCGCACGGCCGCTGACAGGTGTCGGGCGGCCGGGGCATCAGATCAGGTCAGGCAGGGTCCCGTACGGCCGCTGACAGGCGTCGGGCGGCCGGGGCACCAGACCAGACCGGGCAGGGTCCCGTGAGAACGACTCTCAGACCAGACGTGGGCGAGCGGCGGGCTCGCTCGCTCGCGACAGACGTGGACGCAGACTGGCCTAGATGCCCGCGCGCCGGCCCGTGAACGCCCGACCGACGCCGCGGCGTCACGCGGACCGTCGACGGCAAATGGGGGCGCGCTACATCCCGCTGGGCTCGCTAGCCGGCACGGCAGTGGTCTTTCGCATGCTAGGATTGGGGGAGTCGGCGGCTTGCTTTGGGAAAGCCGCTGAGCTGAGGGAAAGGTGTCATGATCGATACGTGGTGATGGAACCGTTACAATTCCTAGCTCTCTCTCTCGCCCCCCCCCCCCCCCCCCGCCCCAGTTCGTACGCAAATAGTGTTTGGTCTGTGTAACTGTTGAATTGGTGATCCTGATAGGTTTCCATCGGTTTCCGTCAGCAGCATTGCTGCCATCAATCCGATTTGAACTGTGACGCGATGAGTCATTGTTATTCCCGGCTTTCAGCTTCCACAGTGGGGGATTAATGGGGGATGACACAAGTCTCGCCTGCCGCCGTTTGTCTCGGATGGCAGCCGTCTCACCCCCGCCGCCATGTCACCCTGATGCGATGTCTCTGACCCGACCGATCGCCGCAGGCAACAAGCGCGGCGGAGGCGGGGGCGGCGGCGGCTGGAAGGAGCTGCCGGGCGGGCCGGGCCGCGCCGGCCTGCCGGGCGGCCCGCCGGCGCCGCACATGCTGTCGCGTATGCCGCCGGGCCCGCCGGACCACAAGGGCGTCGACCCGTGGGGCCGGCCGCCGCGCAACGGCTGGGGCGAGGCGCCACCGGGCCCCGTCTCCGGCTGGGGCGGCGACGACGGCCCGGCCGGCTGGGCTGCCAAGCCCAAGACGCCCACCATGCCCGGCGGCTGGGCAGAGCCCGACATGGACTGGGCCAAGGTAAGGCGCCGTCCGCAGACAGCAGGCCGCGGCCAGCCGGCGCGCTGGCTCGGTGTGTGTGCGTTGTCGCGCTGGGAGACGGGACAGGCGGGTTTGTGTGTCGCGTTTGGCGATAACATTTTGCGTGCTGTTGCGTGACGTTTGGTCATTGCTCTAGGAGCACATAGTGTAGGCTGGTGGCTCGGTTCCGTGTGCGGTGTGATAACATGTGGCCGTTTGCCGTGTGCGGCTGATAATCTAGCGCGGCTAGCCAGGTGGCGGTGTCCGCGCCGGCGGCAGTAGCAGGTACCTCGTCAGCCTCCTGATCACAGCATCCTTTGGAAACATGCCAGGGTCAGGGCGCAGCCCCGTGCCAAAGCGCTGCGGCACGCCGCCTAACCCGACACTGGTTTATGTGATGTTTTGCCACAGCTTTTTCTGATCCTTCTTGCAAGGCTGCAAACGCCACGAAAAGCAATATCAAGATGATTTGCATTTTGTATAGAAACTTGATAGTCTTTCAAAAGTGAAGAGTTGTACAGGCAGTCCATACTGGCGTAAGCAGCCGGCCCACACTAAAGCGCGTACAAGCAGCGAGAAATTCTTGTGCTGTGACTAGGGCACGTTGATTCAGCTGGTGGTACAAATAAGCAAAGCTTGCTCGAAATACCGCGCGTTCTGCATCCTCCGGTGCCTCGGCTGGGGTCGGGGCTGGCATTTCGTGCCGGTGCTGCGGCCCCGCCAACATACGGCGCTCCTGCCTGACACCGCCCGCCGCTGTATAGTGCTCGCGCCTGCCCGCGTGCCGCGCACGCCAGCGTGTGTGCCTGCCGACGCCCTCGTGTGTGTGCGGTGTGAGTGAGGCTGGCGTGCTGACCTGCAGGCGGGCCGCGCTCCTGGCATGCACACCGGCTCCAAGGGCGCCATGTACGACAAGTTCCGAACGCTCACCGACCAGGGCTTCAAGGTGGGTCGACTCTGCCGAGGCGGAAGGCAGCGGCCGGCTGCTGCCGCTCACAGCCGCTGGGCCCGCTGTCGGCGGTCTGGCCGGTCTGGCCTCTGCTCACCGTCTGCCTGGCCGTGCTAACGCGTGGTGACAGGGCGGTCCTGGCTCGTTTTAGGCTCAATTTGGAACCCACAACCCGCAAAAGTTATGACACCATCGGCGGCGCCTTCACATGCCGCCGTTCCGACAGGCTTCGGCGTTGCCGCTCTGCCTGCCCTGCACCCGTCGGTGGCAGGCGTTTAGCTCCCGCTGTGTTCCGCCGTCACAACTACCGTGGGGGCTGTCGGCTGT
>NW_023596448.1:15179830-15286693 GCF_011947565.3 Pollicipes pollicipes | reverse complement strand
GCCGGGCCCGCCCGGTCCTCCGGGCAATCACTGGGGTGGCGGCGGCGGCCCGGCCGGCCCCGGCGGCATGTGGCCCGGCGGACCCGGCAAGAAGGACGACTGGGGCGGCCACAAGCCGTGGGAGGCGCGCGGACCCAACGGAGACGGCTGGGGTGAGCGGCGTCGGAGGCCGGACGCCCGCGCACGGGTGCCCGGCCACTCCCATCTACCGCGTCCCGTCTTGGTGTCATCGGGAATGCTCGTCACCGACAGATAGCCAAACTTTGCTGCGCGTTATGCTGCTCGTGGCGCTTTAAGGCTGTCGGTGGTCTCGGAATCACGAGGTTCGTTCAGTCCCACTGCGACATTGCTGCCTCTGTGAGAGCATATTGCGGCAGTTGTGTGGTTGTCGCCTGCGCTCGCTGCGACTGTCTCTGTTTAGGCGTGGGCCGGCTGTAGAGGCCGACGTCTGACGCCCGCCGTCGCCGCCGCAGGCAACAAGCCGCCGGGACCGTGGACGGGCGGACCGCCGCAGCACGGACCGGGCACCTGGGGAGGCGACCACTCGCCGCCCATGCCTCGCCGGCCCATAGGGTTCGACGACTGGGGTGAGCGCTCCCGACCAGGTCAGCACCCGAACCGGCGCCGCCGCTCGCGAGCGCGTGCGCGCAGGCTCGCTGATGGCAGCGCACCGCCGCCGCCGCCGCCGCCGCCGCCGCCGTCGTCGTTCGACTAACGCAGCGGTGGCGGCCAGTCCGTGCCGGCTGGCCGGCTCTGCCTGTGCGCTGCTGCTGCTGCTGCTACTGGAGCTGCCGACGGCCGGTCGGCTGCTCCGCTCCGCTGGCGCTGGCCGCGCTGGCTCAGCTGCATGACTCGGGGCGACGCTGACGATGGCGGGCCGCCATCGCCTGCTCAGGCCCCGACGGCGACGGGTGTGGGATGCACTAACCCGGCCGCGGTCGACCACTGCCGCCGCCACTAACGGCTACGGTCACTCATGGTGTGCCGGGCCTGCAGCTTCGGCCGCCCGCTCGGAACGTGGGGCCGGTCGCTTCTTGTAGCTAACGGGGTCACAGCCACGCAGACCACACGCCGATCTCCCCCTCAACCGGGGCGACAGCCTGCCCGTCAGGCGTTCCCGCGACCTGTGACGCGGGACTGCGGTTTGTGCCGCCCGACCCGCCGTCGCTCACAGCGCACATGGGGCGCGCCGGCCGCTGACAGGCGTCGGGCGGCCGGGGCACCAGACCAGGCCAGGCAGGGTCCCGCACGGCCGCTGACAGGTGTCGGGCGGCCGGGGCATCAGATCAGGTCAGGCAGGGTCCCGTACGGCCGCTGACAGGCGTCGGGCGGCCGGGGCACCAGACCAGACCGGGCAGGGTCCCGTGAGAACGACTCTCAGACCAGACGTGGGCGAGCGGCGGGCTCGCTCGCTCGCGACAGACGTGGACGCAGACTGGCCTAGATGCCCGCGCGCCGGCCCGTGAACGCCCGACCGACGCCGCGGCGTCACGCGGACCGTCGACGGCAAATGGGGGCGCGCTACATCCCGCTGGGCTCGCTAGCCGGCACGGCAGTGGTCTTTCGCATGCTAGGATTGGGGGAGTCGGCGGCTTGCTTTGGGAAAGCCGCTGAGCTGAGGGAAAGGTGTCATGATCGATACGTGGTGATGGAACCGTTACAATTCCTAGCTCTCTCTCTCGCCCCCCCCCCCCCCCCCCGCCCCAGTTCGTACGCAAATAGTGTTTGGTCTGTGTAACTGTTGAATTGGTGATCCTGATAGGTTTCCATCGGTTTCCGTCAGCAGCATTGCTGCCATCAATCCGATTTGAACTGTGACGCGATGAGTCATTGTTATTCCCGGCTTTCAGCTTCCACAGTGGGGGATTAATGGGGGATGACACAAGTCTCGCCTGCCGCCGTTTGTCTCGGATGGCAGCCGTCTCACCCCCGCCGCCATGTCACCCTGATGCGATGTCTCTGACCCGACCGATCGCCGCAGGCAACAAGCGCGGCGGAGGCGGGGGCGGCGGCGGCTGGAAGGAGCTGCCGGGCGGGCCGGGCCGCGCCGGCCTGCCGGGCGGCCCGCCGGCGCCGCACATGCTGTCGCGTATGCCGCCGGGCCCGCCGGACCACAAGGGCGTCGACCCGTGGGGCCGGCCGCCGCGCAACGGCTGGGGCGAGGCGCCACCGGGCCCCGTCTCCGGCTGGGGCGGCGACGACGGCCCGGCCGGCTGGGCTGCCAAGCCCAAGACGCCCACCATGCCCGGCGGCTGGGCAGAGCCCGACATGGACTGGGCCAAGGTAAGGCGCCGTCCGCAGACAGCAGGCCGCGGCCAGCCGGCGCGCTGGCTCGGTGTGTGTGCGTTGTCGCGCTGGGAGACGGGACAGGCGGGTTTGTGTGTCGCGTTTGGCGATAACATTTTGCGTGCTGTTGCGCGACGTTTGGTCATTGCTCTAGGAGCACATAGTGTAGGCTGGTGGCTCGGTTCCGTGTGCGGTGTGATAACATGTGGCCGTTTGCCGTGTGCGGCTGATAATCTAGCGCGGCTAGCCAGGTGGCGGTGTCCGCGCCGGCGGCAGTAGCAGGTACCTCGTCAGCCTCCTGATCACAGCATCCTTTGGAAACATGCCAGGGTCAGGGCGCAGCCCCGTGCCAAAGCGCTGCGGCACGCCGCCTAACCCGACACTGGTTTATGTGATGTTTTGCCACAGCTTTTTCTGATCCTTCTTGCAAGGCTGCAAACGCCACGAAAAGCAATATCAAGATAATTTGCATTTTGTATAGAAACTTGATAGTCTTTCAAAAGTGAAGAGTTGTACAGGCAGTCCATACTGGCGTAAGCAGCCGGCCCACACTAAAGCGCGTACAAGCAGCGAGAAATTATTGTGCTGTGACTAGGGCACGCTGATTCAGCTGCTGGTACAAATAAGCAAAGCTTGCTCGAAATACCGCGCGTTCTGCATCCTCCGGTGCCTCGGCTGGGGTCGGGGCTGGCATTTCGTGCCGGTGCTGCGGCCCCGCCAACATACGGCGCTCCTGCCTGACACCGCCCGCCGCTGTATAGTGCTCGCGCCTGCCCGCGTGCCGCGCACGCCAGCGTGTGTGCCTGCCGACGCCCTCGTGTGTGTGCGGTGTGAGTGAGGCTGGCGTGCTGACCTGCAGGCGGGCCGCGCTCCTGGCATGCACACCGGCTCCAAGGGCGCCATGTACGACAAGTTCCGAACGCTCACCGACCAGGGCTTCAAGGTGGGTCGACTCTGCCGAGGCGGAAGGCAGCGGCCGGCTGCTGCCGCTCACAGCCGCTGGGCCCGCTGTCGGCGGTCTGGCCGGTCTGGCCTCTGCTCACCGTCTGCCTGGCCGTGCTAACGCGTGGTGACAGGGCGGTCCTGGCTCGTTTTAGGCTCAATTTGGAACCCACAACCCGCAAAAGTTATGACACCATCGGCGGCGCCTTCACATGCCGCCGTTCCGACAGGCTTCGGCGTTGCCGCTCTGCCTGCCCTGCACCCGTCGGTGGCAGGCGTTTAGCTCCCGCTGTGTTCCGCCGTCACAACTACCGTGGGGGCTGTCGGCTGTCTCCCCCTCCCCCCCCCCCCCTCCCTCTCCCGCTCCCCTAGTAGCTGGTGATCGCACCGTACGCTCGTCCGCTCCGCCCACCCGGTCGTGACCGGCACCGCCCGTGTCCACCTACGCCGACAGCCAGAGGAGGTGGACATGATGCTGCGCGGCGGCGGCGGCATGGCGCTGGAGGATGCCGTCGACCAGCTGCGACTGGCCGGGCCGGCCGGCGACTGGCGCGGCGTGCCTGACCACCCGCCATTTGAGCAGCCCGGCTTCGCCCAGATGCCGCCGCCGCACGTGCAGTACGGCGGCATGCAGATGCCCAACACGGTAAGTGTGCCAGCCAGGCCTGGAGGTGGACATTCAGCCGGCGACGCGGACCAGTATCGGGCGTGTTGTCCGTTTCAAGCTCAAACTGTCACATCATATTAGAACATTCCGAGACTTTCTTGCGGCGCCTTCAGTGCCGCGTCTTTGTCGCTGCGGGTGCGTCTGCTCCCAGAGTGTCGTTCGGCCTGTGGCGGGCGACCCGGTGCCGTGCTGGCCGCGCTCGCCGTGCCACTGTGGGGCCAAGGGGTCGGCCGGCTGCTGGCGGCCGGTAGGCGTTGGCAGCGGACCAGCGCGCCGTCTGACCGTCGGTCGGCGCGCCCCGCCCCGCAGGGCCACGGCGGCGGCAACATGAACTCGACGGTGGTGCAGCAGCTGCTGCGTCAGCAGGCCCAGTCGCAGCCGTCACGCTTCCCCGGACAGGTAAGCGGCCGCCGCGGCCAAGTCCCCCCGGGCGACGGCGGGCGGTGACGGGCCGAGCTGATGTCGACGGAGAGGTGGGGACGCTGGTGATGTGATGAGTAGTGCCCAGGTGGAAAGGTGGCCTGTCGCCGCACTTCTAGCTGGCTTTTTGATCATTCGTTCCCAGCTGTTCTCCATACTGGTTAACGGCGCAAAATGACCGTAGAAGTCGACGCGCCCTAAAACCCCAATCATCATTATCATCATCACCATACTGGTTAACATTCCAAAGTTGAAGCTTGGGAAGATCCGAAGTATGTTTCAGTAAGTTTATGTGAACTATATCAATTTATCAGTAAGTTTATGAAACATCACACATCAATAGTGAAGCACACAGTTTAAGCAAGTGTGCATCCCGACGTGTTCCCTGACAAATTTTGCACACATTCATGTGACTTGTCGGGGCTCAGAATTCGTGGCATGTAACAAGATGTGCTGCACAGACATGCACTTGTGCTGATACGGAGTGCGTAAAACAGATTGAAACTGCGCCGATCTGCTGTCATCGGGACCCTGCAGCACAGCTCTGCGCTCGCCGGTGTGCCGTGGGGTGAGACGCGGGGCCGCGCTGTCTCGCCGTCCGCTGGTTTCGTGCCTCGCGCCCGCTCGCCGCTCTGCGTGTCTGGCGAGAGCTCGCTGTTGGCCGCCGGTCGTCGGTCAGCCGTGTGCCGGTGGTGTGCTGACAGCGCCGGCCGGCCGGCCGGTCGCCTTTCTGCCAGCAGCCGCAGCCGTCGCCGCAGCAGCTGCGCCCGGTCATCAACCAAATCCAGATGGCGGTGCACGCCGGCCACCTGAACCCTGCTATCCTGCAGCAGCCGATGGGCCAGCAGACGCTCATCCTGCTCAACCACCTGCTCAGCCAGATCAAGGTGGGCACACTGGCCCGAGCGCGGCGCACACTGGTCTAGTCGCCGCCGTGATTCCGCTGAGGTAGCGGTGTCGCTGCTGACGGGCTGATGCTGGGAGTGGCTGGAGTTGGCCACCAGTTCCCGGCTACTGGTGGCGGCCGCTGGCGACGCGGTAGTACCTCACCGTCAGCGGCAGAGAACGTAGCGCCCCTTTCTCCACAATGGCCGAGAAGATGGTATATCTCGCTCACCCCGCCCTGGTCGTCGACAGCAACTGGAGCAGCTGACGCGCCAGCAACAGCTGCTGGGGCGCGGGCCGCAGGCCAACTCGCCCCACTTCCAGAGTCTACAGATGGAGATCATGCGCACCAAGGGCAACATCTCCAACATCCAGGTGGGCCCTCTTCTCTGCAACGGCGCTGGCGGCGCGGCAACACTGGCTGGCCCCGGGCAGGGTGAAGCCTGGGGACGCAACCTCAGTGTGGATTGTAGCTCGTTATCTTCCGTGACTGCATGATCCTCACGGATGGGCTCCTCTGACGACAGTCACCTTCGAAGCTTTCAGCTCGTGTAATGAGCGCAGCGTTGCCCCCTGTGTTCTGACCCGCTCAAGTCAATTTCCCACAGCTACCGTTGGATGACAGCACGGTAACACCGTCTCGCCCGCCCGCAGTC
The DNA here is from genome assembly GCF_011947565.3 of Pollicipes pollicipes. Taxonomy (NCBI): domain Eukaryota; kingdom Metazoa; phylum Arthropoda; class Thecostraca; order Pollicipedomorpha; family Pollicipedidae; genus Pollicipes; species Pollicipes pollicipes. The sequence goes on along the minus strand of NW_023596448.1, from coordinate 15,280,837 downwards.
CCAGATCGGCAGCCAGCAGGCGATGCTGCTGAAGCAGCAGCAGATGTCGTCGGGCGGCGGAGGCGGGCCGATGATGTTCAAGCAGGGTCCGGGCGGTCCCAGCGACCTCCACGGCTTGCCTGGGCTCACCGACATGTCACTGCGGGACGGCGGCGGTCCGGGCCCCGGCGGCCACGCGCCGCAGAGCCGCCTCAGCCAATGGAAACTGCCCACCTCCGACAAGGTGAGGTGGCAGCGCCGGCCGACGGTCGACTGGCGTCGTTGTCCCGCGCCTAGGCTTGGCGCCTCGACGGCCGACAGCTGCCGGTGTCTCGCAGCTGCAACCGCGTGGTACCAGGGCCCGGCTCGCGTTTGGAGTCGCGTTAGTCTCAGTCGCGCCGTGATGGACGGAAGTGCCGTGCTGAGGACAGCGTGTGAGCAACACGTCACCCAATGTTCTGCCTCGTCCTATTTACGGACTGCGTTGTATGCTGGCATGATTTTGACTCTTATGTTTAACAGCGCCCTGGCTGCTGTGGTCATTTTGCACTGTTGTATGCCGACTGGACATAATGCTAACGGCTGTCGGTTATGGCGCCGCCAGCTGTACCGCCCGGACGAGGACTTTTCGCGCGCGCCCGGCTCGAGCAGCAAGGTGGCCGGCTCGCCGCCGCTGCCGCTGATGGGCGACAGCACGTGGTCGGCGGCACGCGCCGGCGGCGAGGCCGGCTGGCCGGACGGCGCTGGCGCCGCCGCGCCTCCCGCCGCCGAGCGCGTGGACAGCAAGGATCCCGGCTGGCCGAGTGCCGCCGGCGGACACAACAGCTACGCCGACCTGGTGCCCGAGTTCGAGCCCGGCAAGCCGTGGAAGGTAGGTGGCGGCCGCGGCCGGCCGGCGGCCCGGCGCTGGGAAGGCCGCTGCTCGGCGCTCGTCCCTGGGCCGGAGCCGGCATGCGCTCGCCACTGTAGTCAGCTGTCTTAAGCTGTCAGCTCGGCGCTCGTGCCCGGGCTGGAGCCGCCTTGTACCAAGCACTTTTTTCAGCTGTCGAGGCCACCGTGCCGTCGAAACTCGCGCTCAAAGGCATCGTGTGCTCTCATACGCCGACCGGGGGTGGAGCGGCGGCGCCTTGCTGTGCGCGAGCGACTGGTCGTGTGTGGTGTGTGTGTCTGGGTGCGGCGTGTGGTGTGCGGCTCAGCTGTGCGTGTGGATGACGTCGGTCCGCCCGGGCCGGGAGCGGCGCGAGTGAAGGCGTGTGTCCGCCTGATACGCGGCAGGGTTCCCAGATGAAGTCTGTGGAGGACGACCCGGGTCTGACGCCCGGCTCGGTGCGCTCGTCGCTCGGCCTGGCCGGCGCCGCCGCCACCCAGGACCTGCTGGCCAGCATGCAGCCGGGCAAGGCGTCGCCGCTGGGCGGCGGCGCCGGCACCGACTTCGGCAGCTCCACTTGGAGCTACAACCCGGCCGGGTGAGCCGCCCGTGCTGAGCCGCCGCCGGCCGCGGGAGGGTGCCGCTGGTGGAGCTCGGCGCCCTCTCCAGCTGGCTGTCATGTCAGAGCGATGTACACCGTGCCGGTGCGGACGCCTGGTGATAGTGACGCGTACGGTTAATTCCGCGGGAGACGGCGTATTGTGGTGCGTTCTTTTCGTTAAGTTGGTCACACCCGCTGTTCACTGCAAACCTTTTGAGTAGATGGACGATTGATTGATCGTGGTATCATATTGAACATCAGAGCTATATAAGTCGTACACCTGCGAGCCCCCTTCTGTTATCTGGGGCTTGGCTACTCCGCCAGAAGATTCACTTCCCGTTGGTCTTTCATCCCGGTCAGCAGTCGTGGTCCCGTTTGTTTTACCGTTTCAGCTCAGCCTCGGCTATGATTGGCTGTCCTCCGTAGCCCCGCGATGTGATTGGCTGCCCTCCGCGGCTCCGCTATGTGATTGGCTGCCCTCCGCGTCTCCGCTATGTGATTGGCCGCCCTCCGCGACTCCGCGATGTGATTGGCTGCCCTCCGCGGCTCCGCGATATGATTGGCTGACGCTCGGACGGCCCCCTGCAGCGGTAAGCCGGGCGGCATGGGCGGCGCGAGCAAGTGGGACACTGGAGCCGACTGGAGCATGAAGTCGCGCGGACCGCCGCCGGGCCTGAACAAGGGCGCCGGCTGGGGCCGCGGCGGGGCGCCCTACGACCAGCGCTCGGCGTTCGCCCCTGTCCAGGGCGGCGGCGGCGGCTGGGGCGCGCCTGGCGGCGGCTCGGCCTGGCTCCTGCTCAGGAACCTCACGGCCCAGGTCAGTCGAGGCCCAGGCCTCACTGCGTGCTGTGGGCAGATCCCGAAACAGCTGCTTTGTCTGTGGCTGTGGTAAATGTTGCCGTATAGGGCGCCAATCACAAGGATTCGGTCTGCTTTGCCATGCCTGCCCTGTATTGAAGCCAGAGGTCATGCCACTTCGAGTCTGTGCTGCCAGTGATGTTGTGACGCTGGCGACGGCGCCGCTGTGCCGAGGCGTCGCTGGCGGCCTGCGGTGACCTCAAAGGTCTGGCGTCTGACCGCCGCACCCTCCACAGATCGATGGCTCCACACTGAAAACGCTGTGCATGCAGCACGGCCCGCTGTACACGTTCCACATGTACCTGAGCCAGGGCGTGGCGCTGGTCAAGTACAGCTCGCGCGAGGAGGCCGCCAAGGTGTGAGGCGGTGCGGTGCGCCGACGGGCGGGGATCGGGCGGTGCACTGGCGAACGGGAGATGTGGGAGGCCGGCGCGACCATGCTGTCCGCTCCGGCAGACGCCAGGGTTGTCGCGGGGGGCGTGACGCGCGTCATCGGGCCGTCGTCTCCGTGACGGAACAGCAGTTGCCCTGGATGTCAATGGGCGCCATATGGCCGTTGTAGTCGGCGCGCCTCTGAGCCCAAATCTTAATCGCCCGTATAGATGTGGCGAGGTGTAATGAAGCGAGGCTCCGCGGGAGAGTGCGGGCAATGAGTTGCTGAGCGGTTCGATTGCCGGGCGTGGCACGTCACTTGATTTGTCGCTGATTTGTTGAATGATTTCTGACATTGCTGGTGGCGATCCCTGGTGTCTGTGACCGGTGTGCGGCGCGGTGGGTCGGCGTCGAGTCGCCCTGGCGTCAGTGCCTCCCGGGTCTGTGACGCAAGCAGTGTCTGACCGGCGGCGCGACCGGCCGGCTGTGGCCAGCTGTCGCCGCTCACATGGACTGACGCTGACCCGCTCCCCCCCTCCCCTCCCCTCCCCTCCCCTCCCCCGCTCCCTCCTCCAGGCCCAGGGCGCGCTCAACAACTGCGTGCTGAGCAACACGACCATCATGGCGGAGGCGGTGACGGACGAGTACGCCAGCCAGGTGCTGCAGCAGCTGGGCCTACCCGGCGGCCAGCCGGCGCCGTCCAGCTCGGCCGGCCCGGGCGCCGGCCAGGCGGCCGCCAAACCGCCCGCCTCCGCCGCCTGGAGCGACATCGGAGACCCGATCGGTGCGGGCGGGCCTAGTGATGGGGCCGCGTAGCAGGGCGTCACAGGCTGGTGATCTAGTGATGTGTGGTGACGGGAGATCCGTAGGTGTCCATGGAAGCCGCTTTTAAATGCCAATGTTAGGCTTATTTTATATCTCAAGCGCGGAAAACACTGCACAATGGTAGCGTTGTATACTTACTTGTTTGGTTATTGAGAGTGCGGAATTAGCTGACCGATATGAGTGTCAGTTTGTTGTTAATGCAGTTTGGAACGCACTGCCTGCAGTGGTCTTTTGTCGCCGAAACGTGTCGGTCGCCGTGGCCCACTCAGCCCGAGTTCGGGGAGTCCGAGCCACTGGTCCGTGCGCGCGCTTTTGCTTCTCCGCGGCTCCGCGTCGTGCCAGCCGACTGCGGACGCGCCTCTGGCGTGGCGCGCGCGCCTCCGTGTCGTGCAGAGGTGATCCGGCGGGTGACCTGAGCCCCCTTCGACAGGTGGCGCCAGCATGGCTTGGAGCAGCGGCGCTGGCGCCGGCGGCGGCGGCGCCCTGTGGGGCACCGGCGGCCTAGAGGAGGCCGGTCGGCCCTACCTGCCCGAGGGCCTGCTGTGAGCGCGCCGCCCGCCGGCGCGCACGCGCACAGCTCGTGCGCACCACGACAGAGAGGAAGAGAGAGAGGGGGAGAGACGGAACCACTCACACGCCCATCATGTACGCTGATTGTCTGCCGCCGCGGCCAGCGGCGCCGCGCCCACGCCAAACGCACCATGGTGATGACAGATTCCCCGGCCGCCGTGGCGCGGCCAGGCTACGCTGCTTAGGTTAAGGGGACGATGTCCGCGCTAGTATTTAAGGCAAGTATTGCCCCGTGTGGGCCATGTGTGCGCGCCTGCGCGCGCACGCCTGTGTATTTTAGTACCGTGTCGTTAGGTTTTATGGCCGGCGGAGCTCCTCGGCTGACCGGCACGTCGCCAGCGTCAGCGGCGCCGCCGCCCGCGCCGGTACCAGCGCCGGTCCCAGCGCCGGGGCAGCCGGACCGCCGAGCCCAGGGTCACCCTTGTCTGTTGGTGTGTATGTTTGTGTGTGCACAGTATCGTGTGTGACCTGATGGGGCGAGAGTGTCGCAGAGCTTCAACGACTGACCGCGCGCCTCGCCCGCCCGCCCGCCCGCCCGTCCCGCCCGCGCCCGCTCCCCGCCCGCTCCCCGCCCGTCCCGCCGCCGCCGCAGCCCTTGTCGTCTCCGTCGCCGCCGCCGGCGTCGGCCGCCATGCGCCCGCTCAACCCGGCCGCCGCCACCCGACTGTGTGATATTAGCTGTAAGAGCGGCGGCCGTGGCCCGCCGCGCCGGCCTGTCTGGGGCTGTGATACTGCAACCTTCCATGGGTCAGCCGGTGCCTTGGCCGGCCGCCCGGCGCCGGCCCGCCGAACCAAAGAGTCGCCGCCCGCGCGAGACTGCGAGAGAGAGAGAGAGAGAGAGTAAGAGAGAGAGTGCGTGCGAGCGTGCAGCGGTCCGGCCGCGCTCAGTACAAACGTCTTCAGGTCTTCTTCCAGCTCTGCGCGCCGTGCGGCCCGATCTCCGCTCCTGTGCACGTGACAGGCCGCCGCGGCCGTCTTTCACCCGCCGGCGGCCGCCGGCCCAACTGCTGGTGCGCCGCCGCGCCGCCAGATGCCGGTGCGCGTGGCCGCCCGACCGGCGACGGCGCGCCAGCCTGCCGGCCGCAGGTGCGCGCCGTCACCGGCCGTGCGGCCGTCTCGGGTCGTCTTTCAGCCGGTCAGGTCCTGCGCGCGCGCGCGCGCGCGCGTCGATGTTGTGCCAACGCTTGGTCCGCGTAGTGGTGATGCCCGTGCGCCGCGTCGCGGCCGAGAGCGGACGCCGCGGCCAACTCTGTCGGGTACGACGCTTTAAACTGGACGTGAGACGTGACTCCACCCCGCCGGGAGCGCGAGCTAGAGCGCTCCGGCGGGCGTGCAGGCCGTTGGCACCAACCGCCGCCCGCCAGCTTTCACCTTCACGTGCAATAATGGTGTCGATCCGCCGCTAAATTGCCCACGCCTAGGGAGAGAATATCAGCTTTACATATCGCCAGCTGCCATGTGCTCCGGTACGTTCAGGACTACCAAATCGCGAGCGTCGCAATCAAGTCGAATCGGTTCAGAGAGTGCGAGACTGTATACCTCAAGGCTATCGGGAACTTCCTGCTCTCGTGTTACGCTAGCTGTAAGGCCCGACGCCGCCTCGACGGAGCAGAGCGCGGGAATGTGCGCGTCATTCTCAGCTGATCTCCGTAGGCGAATCCGCGGCTGGTTGCGGCACGTCAAGACGGCGTCGGTCGTTAGCATAAGTTGGACTGGATGGGGCGGGGACTGGCGGGTGGCAGCAGGCGGCAGCTTGTGCCCTCCGCCCGCCGCCCGTCCGCCCCCGCCTCGGGACGTGTCGGCGGCTCCCGGCCGGCGGTGCGACGCCAGCGCGGCGGCGGTGCGGCGCTCCGCCCCCTCCCGTCCCCTCTGGTCCCTCCCCCGCCCGTCCGCCCGCCCGCCTGCCCGCCCCGACTCGGCCGCTCCCGCAGTCAGCGTCGTCAGCTCGCCCTCTCGACCGCCGAGCGGATGCGGGTGCGGGTGCGGCCGGTCGCCGCGCCCGCACCCGCACCCCTGCACAGCGAGGCGCTAAAGATTCGCTCAGGACCAAACGCTGGACAAAAGGATTGTGACTACTGGGATCTGATGAGCGTCGCCTGGTCGTGATGCGCCTTGACCGCCGGTTGGTGGAGGCCTTTGGAGCCCGCTCAGCAACCTGTGAGCAGCCACTGTGATAGGTCGACGCCCGCGCGACGAGGCCTGTGATTGGTCGACGCACGCACGGCGCGACCTGTGATTGGTTGAATCGCTTATTGGTGCGGTCTTCCTCTTTAGTACAAACGTTTACTTAAGAGTTATGGGCTAGAGAAAGGATTTATGTGAAACCACAAAAAAACTCAGATATTGCCACAAGCTATCCAAATCTTCCGCCAAGCATGCGCGGCAGAAAGAGCTGCGATACACACAGGGTGTGCGTGGGAGGGCTGCGGATGGGTAAGGGGGTAGCGGGGACGGGACGGGACGGGACGTCGGTGCTCACCGGGCGGCGTCGTGGGCCGCGCCTCCGAGCTGTGACCGTGCGCCGCCGCCAGCCCGCTTGTCCAAGACGACTCCGCTCAGCGGCCGGCAGCGGCCGGTGCCTCCGTGACCTGTGACCTCTGTCTGCGTGTGTGGCGCGAGCCCGACCCCTCCCTGCCGGCCGTGCGGCGAGCGCCTCAGCCGCCCCGCGCCCTTGTGATATGTTATAGTCGATCTTCACGGCGAGCTGACGGTTTGTTGTTTGGCCGCTAGTCGGTGTAGCGGCGCTGGCGTCGCCGCCGCGCCATTCCAGGCGGGCGCCGCGAGCGCACGCGCGTGTTCATATTGCGTGTCTGTCGATCAGGCGGTGATTCGTGCCGGACAAACCTCTTACTGTGTGTGCCTGCGTGTCGTGTTCCGGCGGAGGCAGCCGACCTGCACATGGACATGTATAAAACAAAAGTAAAAACCGCAAAAAAATCACTAGGTTAAGGCGATTTTAGACTAAGTGCTGTTTACCTGTGACTGATGGAGTGTGACGCGGGCATTTGGGAGGTGGCCAAAAGGGTTAGCTGTATTTTTAAAGCTTTTGTTGCCGCGCGCGCGCCTTTCGTTTGACCCCGTTGACCTGGCATGCCAACGGCTCTGAATCGGTTCGGGCGTGGGGACGACTCCCGGCTGGTAAGTGACCGAGCCGCGACGTCGCTTCCGGCCCGTCGGCGTCCCAGTGGCGCCCCTTCCTCTCGCGTCTGTCTGTCTGTCTGTCTGCCTGGCCGCCGGCTGGCTCGCCCGGTGGGCGGCACGGCCGGCGCGCCCCGTAGTGCGGCCGCGCGTGGCCCTCGGTCCGCTCCCGTGTGTCCGATGCAACCGTGCGATATGCTGGAGGCGCGCTGGCCGGCGGCCGGCGCGCCGCGTGTGAAGAGTCCGGTACAAAACTGTCGTGCCTCCCTCCGCCGCGCTGGCCGGCAGCCGGCCGCGGCCGCCGCCGCCCGCAATACTCAGCGCCTTGGCACACCATGCTGCCATCTCTTTCACAAAAAATGAACTAGTCTTTTACTTGGTCGGCGGCGTGGCGCGGCGGCGGCCGGCGCCGTATGCGCTGGAGTGGGTGTTGTTAGTCGCTGGAGAGGGCCTACTGTGACTTGCTAGAGGATCCTAATTCTAGTATCTTGGACCAACGAACACCCAGTGTGCGTCACTGCCGCCTGAACAATCACTGTTGTCATAATATCGCAGCTAATTGTGACCAGAATGCATCTGTGACTCGATTGTTTATCTGGCGGTGACTTTATGCACTTGGGTTGACGTGACGGCCGGTAGATGGTACTAGTCACGTGTCTGTCCCTGAAAGGCTCGTTCCTGGTACATCGCTGTTTCCTCTGAATGACAAGCACCGATTTTGTCCGTACCGCCAAGTCCATTTTTAAAGGAAGGCGGTCTCTTTTTAACCCGACTGTACTCCGGTCCGAATATCAGCATGCATATAATACACGATTGTCTAAGTGTTGAGGATGTTTATCGTCGCTATGGTGTACCCTGGTTATGATATCGGAGACAACTGATAGCAGGCATCCGCAGGAGGAGCACAAAATCCCAGTTGGTACAAGGGTCGGATGGCGGGCGTACAGGGCGCAGAACCGGTGCTAGAACCACATCAAATATCGGCACGGTATGAGGCGCATAATATATCGGCGTGTGGATCAGCACAGTGACCAAGCGGAGCCGTGACATTGGTCCACTTCAGGGCGGGGTTTATGGGTACTTCAGCGCGGCTAATGATTGCGCCGCCACGTCACGCGCTCATATAATGCAGGCATGCGGGTTGCCGACATGTGCCGTAGACCCAGTCGGCTGCTCAGATTTTGTACAGGCGTCGGTCTCTGGAATGTCACGTATATCTGGTCGCCGGTGCTGCAGTCTGACCCAGTGGGCGGAAAATTGTGCGACACTGGTCTCGTGGATGCATGGATATCGTCACGGTGAATGTTAGTCACCAGCCTGGATATCGTCACGGTGAATGTTAGTCACCAGCCTGGATATCGTCACGGTGAATGTTAGTCACCAGCCTGGATATCGTCACGGTGAATGTTAGTACCAGCCTGGATATCGTCACGGTGAATGTTAGTCACCAGCCTGGATATCGTCACGGTGAATGTTGGTCACCAGCCTGGATATCGTCACGGTGAATGTTAGTCACCAGCCTGGAAGTCCACTCGGCATTAATCTCCAGCCTGGAGGACTTGGCATACGTCCCAAGCCTGGTGGCATGTTTCGAACCCACCACAGCTGGGTCACAGGTGCCATGCCCAAGCTGCGGTGTCGTTTGAGGTTGGGAGTGCGTGTAGTCGAGGTGGTTCCTGCCGGTACCTCGCCGCATGACCAGCCACCAGTCACCGGTCACTAGCCACCAGTCACCGGTCACTAGCCACCAGTCACCGGTCACTAGCCACCGTTCACCGGTCACTAGCCACCAGTCACCGGTCACTAGCCACCATTCACCGGTCACTAGCCACCAGTCACCGGTCACTAGCCACCAGTCACCGGTCACTAGCCACCAGTCACCGGTCAACAACCACCAGTCACAAGTCACCAGTCACCGGTCAACAGGCACCACTCACTAGTCACCGGTCAACAGCTACCAGTCACCAGTCAACGGCCACCAGTTGTCGGTCGTCAGCCACCAGTCACCGGTCACCAGTCACAAGCAACCAGCCAGTAGTCACCGGTCATCGGTCACCGCCCGCCAGCCACCCTTCACTACCCAACAGTCAACAGTCACCAGAGCGGCTCATCTGAAACGCGGCGGGCAGTCCGGCCGTTCCGGCCGTTCCCTGGTGCCAGCAGTGGTAGAGCGGCTGGCGCTGCCTGAAGCGCGGCACCAACATTCCCCGAGGGGTCCGTGCAGAGACTGTTCTGCCCGGGTGGGCTAGATGCGTCATCGCTGGCCTTCGCTCCTCGCAGTGGCACCGAGCTACTGGCCAACCTCCAGCGTACATGTCCATTATTATCCGTCCAAATATTATCATTCTTGATTTATCCTGCATCTTCGCGGCACCCCGCCTATCCAGGACAGGCTACGCGCACCAGACATGAGTGGGCTTAAGTGCCCCCTGGCGGCGCCCCGTCCGAGCTCCCAGCACACCCCACAGAGGGTTCCCCGCGCGAGTTAACCCTCGCCCTGATAGAAGGGGGGGGGGGGGGTAATGCAATCCCCTTAAGGGTTTTGGGGATGGCTTTCCAGCATGCTACGCAATCGCACTCAAACTTTCACTATTTCGGGCATTTGTTGCGTATGTTTCTGCAAAAATTATAGCTTTTCTGGTTTCGGAGCTGCGGTGTTCTAGAAGCGCTGCACAGTGATCTACGGCCTGCGCAGTCGATCAGCAATGGACGAAGCCGGGGAACGCGCGCGGCTGCTGGACGTTGCTACATCAACGGAACCACACATCATGAATGTAGGCTCAAAGCATAAAGATACACTATTGTGCTCAGAATTGAAAAAGAAACATGCCTGCTAAGTATCACGTCGTCGCGCGGCATGGTCCGGGAGATATGACGTAAAGGTGGAAAGGTGCGATTTTCTGGAAAATTCGAGGTTTGGCCTATCGTGATGGGGTTGATTACTGACTTAACAGCTTGAAAATGAAAATGGCGTCAATCGCGAGATCTCGGGACCAAACTGGCGTACGTATGTCTATGCCGATTCACTATATGGATCAGTTTGGAAACGCCAGGGGGTTGCATCAGGCCTCCCCCGTCTGTCCGCGTCATGAGGGGTAGCTAATTTGGGCGAGGGTGAAGCTCGCTGGACGGCGTCGCACGGATCGGCTGACGGGAATGGACCGCTAACCCATGGATGTGTGCAAGCAATGTATTAGCGGAGCGCCATAAAAATCATTGAAGACCACAGACCAAATTTCCACAGAACATCGCTTTCTGTCGTGCATAGCGTTATTGGCGAATTGTTGGTGATTTATACTACGCTGAGAGTGCGGAGTGACGTAAGGCACCTTCAAAGAGATACAAAGCCCCACTCTGCTGAAATGTTCTTATGGAAACGATTCATCGCCGAAAAGCCAGAAATGATGGCTGGGCTCGACAAAGCAAAACAGCTATTTAAACAGGAGGACCTGTTTTGGGTCTGGTATCTACAATGGTACTTCTCAGTACGCAATTCATTCCACACATTTCACCTTTCGTCCTGTTACGCAGACCGCCATTCCAGTGGTGCTCGCTGATGGTGTCCGGAGGGATGTTGGCCCGCCCTTTGCTTTTAGCATTGGAAAATACAGCTTCTTCTGCCTATTTCTGTGAGGGCGCTGACATTGAATGTCTATGCCAACATGGCCAGCGCCGCGCGGAAGCCCGCAAAAACTGGGGTAGACAGTCCGCAAAAAAACGCTCAGACGGCGCGCAAAAAAAGCGCAATCAATACGGTTGCACCAAACGACCCATCGCGGCCAAGGTAGACTGAGCGCTGGGCCGAAATTGCTCTGCATGCACTCCGCTAAGCATTGCTGGACGTAAGCACGTGTACTGGACTGCGAGGGTCGGCGGCGCGCGGCACGCATGCCCCCGCCGGCCGGCCCAGTCGCAGGCAGTCCCAGGTTCGTGACGAAGTGTTCCCAGGCGCGGCCCCGGCGCGTCGCCGTCGGGTGTCGGCGGGCCTCCAGCTCCAGCAGGCTAGTGGCCCGCACCGGCCTGCGTTCCCGTCGCGCAGCGCCGCTCAGCTGTTAGGGGCTCTGTCGTCACGTGAAAAACAGCACCGCCGGCGAACAAAAACCACGACAGACGTTACAAAAAGCGTGCGGATGGCGGCGCAGACTGGGACGCGACCTTGTCAACATTGCAGCGCCGGTCGTCGTCGCAGTCCCCTCTCCTCTCCCTGTCCCCTCCCCTCCTTTGGACGAGTCGGGAAAATGAGTGCCCGTGCCGACTGAATGAGCCACTACTTAACTATATGGAACTGCTATCTCGTAAAGATAGGTTCATGCCGGAAATTTGGGAAGCCATGGTGTCCCGCGGGTACATTATGTTTCGTACGTGCTTTGAGAACAACATCGTGCGCGGTGTGTTTTCGTCGCGATTTCGTCGCAAATCACTCTCTGGTATCACGTTTGCAGCTGTCAAAAGAGGCGTGTCTATCGCGGCTATCAGAAATAAGGCATCCAGGTAACCAAAGCTCATCCATTCTATAAAAAAACACAAGAATCTCGGAAATGGCCATCGGAGGTGTAAGACCGAGACCCCAAAACGACTGTAAGGCTAACAAGTGAAGTGGTCTGGCATGGCTAAGAATGGTGGTGTGTAGACGGTTGCATGGGTGATAGTCTGTGATCCTATGATATTTTGCTCAATACGCTTTCACGATTTACATCGTACTCAATCGTAAATTATGCATCACCACAGAGACATTAAAACCAGGAGTAGGAAATTTTCCGAACTAGATTGCTTTTTAGCAAAAAGTAATTTAGAAACGTTCAAAACAATACCAATATGTGTTAGCAGATTACATTTCAAACTATGTGTTTTGAGTGTAATGCAATCGACGGTCATTATGCCTGTATGTCTGCCCTTAATAAGCCTAACAACTACCATGTTTGATTGTTGACATGTTTCTGCGTGGGCTAAATTGGCAGTCTTGGTGCAAACGGCTTGTTAGGTTTGGAGTAGAATTAAGACGAAAATGGACAAACGTATTTGTGGTGCTGGGGCTGCTGAGAAAGAACCCCGCTTCTTATCCATGCACTAGAATTGGGCGGCGTGTTTTTCGATCGGTGGCGTTGGCAGCGTAAACCAAGACTCAACGTCTGATAGCACAAGCGAAAACAACTCCAAAGTATCGGTCCCGGCTCAAATCCGGGAAAAGAGAGAGTGACACTCCTTGCCAAGAGTGAATAAAACTCACTACCATCCGGTCGTCAGAAACCTTATTTTCCCGCGGGAGCCGGCGTCTGAGTTTGTTTCGCAAGGCTTGGTCGTGACCTTCTGTCACCAGCAGGAGCGAGCCTTTTGCTGTGTTCCCGCCGCCAGGGAAGGGACAGAGCTCGGGGACGGCCGTGGCTCGCTTCAGCGGCTCAGGCTCTCTCCCGGCCCAGATGGCCGGCGATCAATGACACACATGCGAGTGTTGACTACGAGAGCGGACCGCCGTCACACTGCACCAGCCCCCTCAGCTCTCCCCGACACACTGCACCAGCCCCCTCAGCTCTCCCCGACACACTGCATCAGCGTCGTCAGCTCTCCCCAACATACTGCACCAGCCCCCTCAGCTCTCCCCGACACACTGCATCAGCGTCGTCAGCTCTCCCAACATACTGTACCAGCCTCCTCAGCTCTCCCCGACACACTGCACCAGCCTCCTCAGCTCTCCCCAACACACTGCACCAGCCCCCTTAGCCCTCCCCGACACACTGCATCAGCGTCGTTAGCTCTCCCCAACATACTGTACCAGCCTTCTCGGCTCTCCCCAACACACTGCGCCAGCCTCCTCAGCTCTCCCCAATACGCTGTATCAGCCTCCTCAGCCCTCCTCAACACACTGCACCAGTCTTCTCAGCTCTCCTCAGCACTGCGCCAGCCTCCTCAGCTCCCCCCAACACACTGCACCAGCCTCCTCAACTCCCCCCCAACACACTGCACCAGCCTCCTCAGCTCTCCCCGACACACTGCACCAGCCTCCTCAGCTCTCCCCAACACACTGCACCAGCCTCCTCAGCTCTCCCCGACACACTGCATCAGCGTCGTCAGCTTTCCCCAACATACTGTACCAGCCTCCTCAGCTCTCCCCAACACACTGCACCAGCCTCCTCAGCTCTCCCCAACACACTGCACCAGCCTCCTCAGCTCTCCCCGACACACTGCATCAGCGTCGTCAGCTCTCCCCAACATACTGCACCAGCCTCCTCAGCTCTCCCCAACACACTGCACCAGCCTCCTCAGCTCCCCCCAACACACTGCACCAGCCTCCTCAGCTCCCCACAACACACTGCACCAGCCTCCTCAGCTCTCCCCAACACACTGCACCAGACTCCTCAGCTCTCGCCAACACACTGCACCAGTCTCCGCAGCTCTTCCCAACACACTGTACCAGTCTCTTTTGCTCTCTCAAACACACTGCACCAGTCTCCTCAATTCCCAACACACTTCACAAGTTTCCTCAGCTCTCTCTATCATGCTGTATCACGCTTTTAAGCTCCTTCCAACACGCCGTGACATTCTCCTCATCTCTCTACAGCACGTTCTCTGCCTCCATCTCTCTCATTTCTCCTCTCTCCGCATCTCCCTCATCTCTCCGCGGTCCCCTCGCTCTGTCCCTGATTTCTCACCTCTCTCCAGTATGCTGTCCCAGTCGCCCCATCTTTCTTCAGCACACATCATGCCTGCTTCAACACGCTAACCAGGTGTGTTTAGCTACCTGCCTCGCGCCATCCTTGTCTCCTCAGCTGTTCTCGCCGCCATCCTTTCGTCTCATCGTGTCTCTCCGAATCTGCCGCACTCTGCTGGCCTCCTCGGTGCATCCCCGCCTCATCAGCTCTGAGATGACTGTAGGCTTCCTTCAGTTACTCCCGATTCATGCTTTCTGTGGCGTCAGCGCTCATTTCACCTCATTTACCACGATACCAAAAAAGTGTATCCGGGACCGAGCTGTCCGGGCATTGCCATTCCCCGTCTCTTCTTGGCTACCCGGGCCTACTCTTGCCTCTGATGGACCACCCAAGCCTGGTCTACCTTGTATCTTCTAGGCTTTCGGGTCCCCACTGATCTTTGCTAGACTTCGCGGGCTCCGTCGCTGCAAATGCAATTCCTCATGCGATCCGGCTTTTTCGCATCACTTTCTAGCTAGCCTCTGTTGCAGCATTTCGCGTCTCACTCGAGCACCTCTGTCCTCTCATTCCTACTGTATAAGTGTGCTTTACTCGTGGTCGATGGTTGCGACTCTACTGCTCATCGGGGAAGTGGCTGAATCTTAAGATATCAGTAGCTGATCGTGTCCTCTATAGCGCTGCAAATAAATAAGGGGCAGAAAAAGTGGAATTTCGGCAGACGATGCAGCATTACGTGTGCAAACATGATCTGACTGGTACTGGCGACGTTAGATCTCAACTCATTTCGGCGAACACAGACGCATGAGTGCGCGCATGTCTCGTGGTCCAATCAGCTCTTGGATAGTGCGAGAGCCCGAGCGGCAGTAGCGGCTATTGACCCAGAAATCCTTCACAAGACGCGAGAGAAGATTCAGCGCCCTACAGAATGAATCATAAGCCGACTTGCCACTGAGCATCAGCCGGATGCGGAAATAGACGCGTCTGATACGAGAGTAACAGCATGCCGTCGCTACCATTTGCTGCGTGCGCCACAGCGGCGGTCGACGGCGCAGCCGGGCTCTCTGACGGGCGTGCTCGGGAGTGAGCGGGCCCCGAGGTCAGCCCCGGGACGCGCCACTCCGGTCCGATTCAGCGGCAGCGCCGGCTGGGCGGGCGCGTAGGACTCGCAGGGCTCGTGCTCAATGGTGCCGTGGTCTTCGTCGCTTCCGGCACCGGAGGAATCATGTTATTCTCCGTTGTTGTCGTCGTCATTCGTATCAACATCAATGCTGAGGTGGGGTCTTCATATCTCATTCGATCTGACCACACGTGGTTCATTCCGCATTCGCAACTCCTTTTGGAGCAATTCCACACTTCCAAAAGGTGGAGAATGCATTTTCCCATCTCGAAATTGTGCTTGAGGAAAAAGAGACTATTTCAGACTCAAAATGTATTTTCTATATTTTGTTTGACCGCAGAGCTCCAGCAACGCGATGCTACCAAGGAAGAACCAAAGGTAGAATGCTACATGTAAGAGAATATATGTACATATATATATATATATATATATATATATATATATATGTATACATATATATATATATACATATTATATATATATATATATATATATATATATATATATATATATATATATATATATATATATATATATATACATATTATATATATATATATATATATATATATATATATATATAGATATATATGCACATATATATGTGTGTGTGTGCGTGTGTGTGTGTGTGTGTGTGTGTGTGTGTGTGTGTGTGTGTGTGTGTGTGTGTGTGTGTATTGGTGGAGCCTGAAATTGGTATTCGCCCCACGTCTCACCCTTCTCAAATTATTCTCTACGTTAATTTCTTAGCTTCTAAATCTGCGTGTTGCCCCAAATGTTGAGTGGCGTTTATCCCCAGACACAACAACAGGATTTGCAAGAGCTGCAGGAACATCCCTTTGAAGTGATTGTTTTTTGCACCAACCTGCATTGTTTATCAAATAAATTTGTCGCAAGAGGGTGGTAAACGCAAGCCCAGTTCGTCAGATATACAAGCAGGCGTGTTACCTCACTCTAGCCTTCTACCCGTTTTTTGTTACCAAGGTGTACCTTAGTATGACCTAAGTGACTGAAAGCAATGTTTGTGATTCGCGATTGACCTCTGTAGCATTTTCCTCGGCCGGCACCTACCCAGGATAGCAGTAACTGGGAGGGGGGGGGGGGGGGGGCTTGATCTGTGATTGAGGCTGTGCCATACACAGCCGGCGGCAGCGAGTTGGTGGACATGATCTGCCTATGAATAGATCCTCCGGGATCGGTGTACTATCCCCAATGGCATGACCCAACCAACGGTCATTAGAGCAGTCTTCTATTCAGCGTGCCTGGGAAGTGGGACAGAGTCACTATGAATGCATGTGCGGTGGAGATGATGACGGAAGCGGTGGGGATGATGACGGAAGCGGTGGGGATGATGACGGAAGCGAGTGGTCAAGATGAGCATCCAAGTGGTCAAGACGAGCGTCCAAGTGGTCAAGAAGAGTGGACGTGTGGTCTAGACGAGTGGTCGTGTGGCAAGTGATGGTATGTTTTTGAGGTGTGGTGGTGGTGCCACGTCGTTTACGGTGCATGCGCATATACCGAGCGATTTATAAATACACATGTTGATACATGTTCGCTTCATGAATCTAAGTTTCAAAGCAATCTTTCGAAATCGCCACGAGACTATGCTGAGTTTTTGGGAGAAGGAAATAAGTTTTTGACCTGGAATGGAAACGCTGAAAGCTTCAAGTTAACGGCGCGATTTGAATAAAAGCGATGCGAAAACGCCAGGGGGATTTCAGAATTACCATCGGTAACATGTGCAGGATCATCACGATTTTCTCGTTTGTTGTAACGTTTCCCAGAGAGCGCTACATGACTGGAAGCTGCAGCATGAGGCTTTGGCAGCGCCTGGGACCGACCTTCTGGCCGCCGTTCCAGTCTATTGTGGGACGATGACGCTGCGGCGAACGCCGCGCTGCGCACAAAAGATCGTGCCATCATCCACCGCGTCTGAGCACAAGTCAAACAGCGGCATCGCTTGCCTGTTTATGGCACACATCGAGTGCCACGCTCCGATCAGGCGAGGCGGCCGCTTGTCTCTGGCGAGTCACGCCACTAGAGGCTCGGTCACGAGGCCTTCGTGACGGGGTTGTCTCACCCGTCCAGAGGACGTAGAATTGCCGCGATAACGACGGGCTTTTTGAATCGGCTTTCAGTGCTGATGTTGGTCTGGCTCCCGCCAAGTTATCACCAGGTCACGTGCATCGCGTCCGCGCGCTGTCAGTCAGTGATGACGTTGGTCCAGCTCCAGCCGCGCTATCACCGAGTCATGTGTCTTACGTCCCGCGCTGTCAGTCAGTATTTACGTTGGTCTTGCTCCAGCCGCGCTATCACTGGGTCACGTGCCTCGTGTCCGCGCGGTCTGTCAGCGCTGACGTTATTCCGGCCCCAGCCACGTTATCACCAGGTCATCATCACTGTGTCTCATGTCCCCGCGCTGTCAGTGCTGACGTTGGTCCAGCTCCAGCCACGTTATCACCGGGTCGCGTGTTTCTCATCCCTGCGCTGTATGTGCTGACATTGGTCCAGCTCCAGCCACGTTATCACGGGTCACCTGTCCCGCCTCCCCGTGCTGTCAGCGGTACCGTTGGTCCAGCTCCAGCCACGTTATCACGGGTCACCTGTCCCGCCTCCCCGTGCTGTCAGCTGTACCGTTGGTCCAGCTCCAGCCACGTTATCACGGGTCACGTGTCCCGCCTCCCCGTGCTGTCAGCGGTACCGTTGGTCCAGCTCCAGCCACGTTATCACGGGTCACGTGTCCCGCCTCCCCGTGCTGTCAGCTGTACCGTTGGTCCAGCTCCAGCAACGTTATCACGGGTCACGTGTCCCGCCTCCCCGTGCTGTCAGCTGTACCGTTGGTCCAGCTCCAGCCACGTTATCACGGGTCACGTGTCCCGCCTCCCCGTGCTGTCAGCTGTACCGTTGGTCCAGCTCCAGCCACGTTATCACGGGTCACGTGTCCCGCCTCCCCGTGCTGTCAGCTGTACCGTTGGTCCAGCTCCAGCCACGTTATCACGGGTCACGTGTCCCGCCTCCCCGTGCTGTCAGCTGTACCGTTGGTCCAGCTCCAGCCACGTTATCACGGGTCACCTGTCCCGCCTCCCCGTGCTGTCAGCGGTACCGTTGGTCCAGCTCCAGCCGCGCTATCACTGGGTCACATGCCTCGTGTCCGCGCGGTCAGTCAGTGCTGACGTTATTCCGGCCCCAGCCACGTTATCACCGGGTCATCATCACTGTGTCCCATGCCCCCGCGCTGTCAGTGCTGACGTTGGTCCAGCTCTAGCCACGTTATCACGGGTCACGTGTCCCGCCTCCCCGTGCTGTCAGCGGTGCCGTTGGTCCAGCTCCAGCCGCGTCATCACGAGTCACCTGTCCCGCCTCCCCGTGCTGTCAGCGGTACCGTTAGTCCAGCTCCAGCCGCGTCACCACCGCGTCACGTGTCTTGCATCCCCGCGCTGTCAGTCGGTGCTGCCACAGGAAAGCCCGGCTCGACTTCAAGGTTCCTTCAACCGCCTCGCGTCGCTTCTCGATGGCTGCCCTCCCTCCTCGTTCCGGCTTTCGTCACGTCGGCGTGAGCCCGTGATGTTGTGTGCCTGCCCTAGCTCTTGTAGCCGCTCATGCTATTGAGGTGGTGCCACGGGTTGTGAATAAGTACGGAAGTGGGGCAGATGAATGACGTGCGCGGAACTGTACAACGTCAACAAACAGCGGGACATACGAAATGATGTTTGCTTATGGCTGTGGGGATGACGACTGTAAACACCGCCTCGTGATGTTGAGAACGGCGATGTCTCAACCTTTTCTAGCCTTACTGAACCGAACTAAACTGATCTAACATAGGCTTTGCCATAACGCGGACCTGTCGGACAAGCGGTAGGAGTCAATCCTCTTCATGCATATGTAGTGCTGCTGGAGCGGAAAAGGGATTATTTTGAGCCGGGTCAAATACCATATTTGTAGGGATTTAGGCTCTGCAAGTATGTCAAAAAGCCGAGTGGAACCATTATCGGTTCAGATAACCGGCGCTTCGCCTGAACGCCAGAATACATGGACGAACCTCATAAGATTACAAGCTCCCTGCCACTCCTTTTATGACAGGCCATGATCGCCACTTTTGTACATAAGATAACCATGGCGTTGACTGCCGCTTGAAATGGTCTTGACCTGGTCTTGGTCTTGGTCCGCTGGCCTGAGTCAGTTTTTGTTGTGGCTGCTGCTGTGAACGGGGCTCTATGAAGCACTCGGCTGCTAAGGTATATGGTATAGCCTGCCTCTCACCCTGACAAGAAGAGCAGTCACCACGGGACATTGAACCCCGCACCTCTGGTTTGCCATATGCGCAGCAGAACTACTATACTGCCGGTAACTGACCCAGCCAGGGGTCCGTGAAGGCCGCACCATCTACAACAGCCCAATTAAAGATAGCCTAATTAAACCTCATTAAACACTCCGTCATACTACGGCCCGGCGCAGTATCGTTGTTGAAACGATATGAGTGTTTTGTTCAGTGATCATTCATTTGCAACATTTACAGGGTCTTTCCAGTGACGGACCCGAGCCCTCTAATGTCCCATGAGGCGCCGAATCTGCTCGTGCACCGCGCATTGAACCGAGTTCGTAACTGCCATATGTCAGGGAAGACCATGACGCCTCATTTAACTTAAATTTATGATCGCCCTATGCGGGAGGTAACATTCCTGACTGTCTCACATCAATGAGATCGTGACTGTCCCATGCGAGAGGCCAACTTTGTGAATGTCCGATGTAAGAGACAGAGTTTACTGCTATTCTGAGAGAGACCGAGTCGTGACACCGCTTCATGCCAGAGGCAGAGTATATGGCTGTCGTGTGAGACCGAGTCATTGACTGTATACCTTGCCAGAGGCAGAGTTCCTGACTGTACTCCACGGGAGGACGACCCCAATACTGTCCGTGTAACTGGGCCATCGTAGTACGTGAATAGGATGCATATCAGGATAAGTGATAATAGAATATTTATAAGCGCTGTGTACAGCCAAGTCCGTGAGTGCCCCATGTAAAGAATCCCCAACTGCCCATTGTAAGAAAGTGTGTCAGCGACTGGCCCACGTAAGAATCACGGCCAATGACTGCTACATGAAGAGGACAGAGTCAGTGCCTGTCCTACCTGAGCCACTGAGTCTGCTTCCGCCTCCGTTGAGAGCTGAGAGTGAGAGTTCGTCGCTGTGTCGAGCCAACCGGTAGCCAAGGGCGCTTCTTTCCCCACAGTAGCTCAGAAGCGAGGCCAATGGTGCAAAATTTCTAAATATACCTAATTATTTCCTAACTCGAATATGAGTCCCTAAGCCCGAGACCGATTCAGAGCTCAACGACGCGTAGGCGGGAAGAAAAGCCCGGGCTATAACCATCGCTTTTTCGACGAGACATTTGAATTACTTGGGGAGGTCCCGCTGTCAAATGGAGATCCAGTGAAGTTGTCTTAGCTGATTGGGAATTCGGATCACTTCTCCATCTTCAGCCTCCAGGGCTCGCTGTCGCAATGCGGGTCATCCGTTCCGAATTCACATAAACACAGTGGCATTAATCCGATACCGTTTTAATAAAAACTTAAAAATCGTACAATAGTATGAAAATTATAGCCTATCGTCAGACAGAGAGCACAAGTCTACGTGTGTAACACTTGCTCGCACGCGTACCCCTATGCACACATGCCAGACGGTGACGCACTGTGTAGTCGCCCCACCGGGCCCAGTACGAGCAAGAGATATGGCGTCCTAAACATCGAACCAAGAGCACTGCGAATCAGTGTGCCGACACGGGGCCGCACGTGCACACGCTCTTGCTGCAAGGTACGAGTGACGCCGCCGGTCGCCGGAGGGGACGCGCGCAGGTGGTCACCTGGTCCGTCCACCGTCGGCGCCCACGGCGGCGCGCCGCTCCTGCGCACTGAGCGCCGGGACTGCCGCAGGGCTCGCTGGAGCCGGCGAAACACGGTCGGCCGTGACGGGGGCACACGCGACGGCTGGCTCGGAATCAGGGCAAGGGGCTCACCGGCAGCACAGGGTCACCTGGGCTCACCGGCAGCACAGGGGTCACCTGGGCTCACCGGCAGCACAGGGGTCACCTGGGCTCACCGATAGCACGGGGGTCTCCTAGACTCACCGACAGCACAGGGGTCACCTGGACTCACCGACAGCACAGGGGTCTCCTGGACTCACCTGCTTCGCACATCCGACTACCGATCATGAGGGAGCGAGAAGGAAAGCGCTTTGGGAAGGTGTTGCCCGTGTGGTGCTATGAATTGAGTGCTTCCATAAAACACGGAATAAACATTCTACCATGCTTTAACATGACTGTATCCGCTCTTCATAAATGATACCTTTTCAAGAGTTTCACATATAGACACAGTGAATGGTGCGACTGAAATGTAGAAGCTTTGAAACACCGCATAACCCAAAGTGCCACGTCTTTGAAAAGCAGATCTACTATTACCCAGAGCAGTAAATAGACGAATAAGTACACGCAACGAGAACTATAAACACTCTGATACTAAAGCTACTCTGCCTAAGATATGAATGCGTCCCACACGAGGACATGTCATGTATATACAAAGTTCACGGATACATTTGCCGACACAATGTCTAAATCGAATAGCTAAAATGATTCAATTTTGCATGCATACTAGCACAAATAATCTTTGGGCATAGCTGAAAGTCTTTGAAATGTACACCGATCTAAAGTGTACTGATTGAGAAAGTCCCGCTTGAAGGACGTACGGTTCTTTGTGTGCGGTAGTTCGCAGGGAAGTGATTTGTCCACTGTTTGGAGAGTGCGTGCCGTAAATGAGCTTGATGTTCGGCCCCGGTGGCTTGCTGCGGGCGTTACAAAATCTGACCCTGCAGCCCCGCGGTGTGCCGACGCAGGCGCGGCGGAGCCACGGTCTTCGCGCAGGCGCCATTACCTCCGGGACACAAGGCAGGTATTGCGTACGTGGCCCACGGCGCCGCGCCAGGAGAGCCTGGCAGCTCTGGGTGCACATGTCCGCCAGTCACACCCCCTCGTCGGGCTCACGGGCGTGGAGCCGTGCCAAGACACATACGCGCGCATGCTCACACCCGTACACGAGCGTCGCATCACGCGCGCATTCATTATACTTGACGTTCTGCCACGTCTGACATTCACTTCTCAGATGACGTCAGTGCGATAAATGCAATGTCTACAATATGCCCATGAAATGCGATCAGACAAATAGCACAAACATGCGTAACACAGCTTAACACGCGTACAGTAACGCCCTTCTCAACCCTTTTCTTGCAACCTTGATTAGGGGTCGCTAGTCGACACGCACCAAGGAGGTGAGCCCTGTTTGCTGGTTAAATAGAGGAATTTTTACCCACACAATGCGTATTGAGCCGTGGATTCCGCAGATACATCCCAAGTTTGAGAGATGTTGAGAAGTGTTGACCATATCAAGCATCCAGGTGGTCCGACTTTAGTCTGGGCGCACTCACCAGCACGATGTACAGCTTGGTGCATCATATGCATCAGGAGCTACGCCATCTACTACTTTATATCCTTGGAAACACTCATACACAGAGCCAGCAACAGATCGATAGTATTCTGTAGTTTGTACCTATTAATGCATGTGTCGAAGCAAGCCGTAACAACATGCGGTGAACTGGCGCGGCGCCAACCGCCCAGCGATGCATCATGGTTGGAAATTATGCCGTCTGAATATTTTGAGAGGTCAAAACTTCCCACCGCCGCAAAATTTGGAGAGGCCTGTTAGACTACAGCGCATAACTTCAAGCGCCTTCTCGTGGTGGGGCTGATACATTTCTCAAGTGAAGAGATCAGTTTAGATCAGAGCTCTCCGAGACGCATCGAACGGTAGCCAAGACTTCAAGAAAAGATAAGAACAAAGATTTCCCCAGGACATGCATACAGCAAGTGCCTGATAACGCCGTGATAATGTCATGCACTCTGATAACAAATATCACTCAGCAAAAGCATTGTTAAAGCTGCACGTTCTGCTTGCGTCAAAGGGGCAAAAGATAGGGCGAATATTATCTCAGCGCTTAAACGCCCCGTAAAATATAATGATGCAACGCACGCCCAATTGCCTTTACGCCGTTCTAACCGACGGCAGGAGTGCATCACCTGCGTTCGAAAGCTGACTGAGCAGATATACTGTATCATTGACGCCTGAGCGACGCATCAAACATTCTGAAGGACTTACATGTCATGAAGAAATGCGTGAGAGGGATGCCAGTATACTGAGAGGCTACAGACGATGTAAATCATGATGAATGGACAAAGCCGTTCGATTTCGGGAGAAAGGATATGAAATTGCAACTGGACCGCTAAAAATTGCATGGATGCAGACGCCATAAGAAACTTTAGGGTGTTTTAAGGACAGAAGAGTAAACAGAACGGCGTGTCAGAAGTGTTGTAAGTGCACAGCCGAGCCGCCATGACGACGATGCATCTGAATCAAAGATTTGCAAACCAACGATTCGTGGACTAGGAGGAACGTTCACCGACGGTAGTAAAGCCCAGCCTGCTCAGCCCAGCTCTCCGTTCCCCGCGCGCGCGCGCTCCTGGACCGCCTGTCAGGCCCATCGAACACTCCCGAAGGACCAGGGTCGAGGCTGCGCTAGGCCTCTTTTCACCGAACAGCACCAGTCCGCCTATGTTTATAGCCCGACGATGTAGTATTTTAGAGAACTGGCAACGCCGGCCGGAATGCGCTGGCGCGCTGACAGTCAACGGTTCGTCAGGGCCGCCGGCGGTGGGAGCCGGCCCGGTGGAGGTCGGCCGACACAAAATCGATGGGGCCTTGGCAGCGTCGGCGGCGTCGGCAGCGACGCAGCGGCCGGCCGGCTGGCCGCCCAAGCTCGCCCGGACCGGCCGGCGTTTGTACCATTCAGAGTCTGAGATTGGGTAGCACTGGATCGCAGGCAGAGGGCCCGCCTGAACGCTGCAGACAAGTCACGTGACCCCGCTCGCGCGCACTCCCGTGGGACCGAAAACAGAGGGTCACGGACATGCACGCATACACACGTCTTCACACATGCCGCCTTTCCCTGTCCCTTCCTTCCTTTGCCAAAAATAAGTGTTCAATTTCAAACATCAACAGATGGAAACGTCCCACGACAATAACTGCAACGTCAAATATATGCCCAGTCTTGAGATTTGCTCGCACCCGCACCACAATTTTCGAACGGAATACTAATCAACATGTCGGTCTAAATAGCTTCCAAATATACTACCGGCTGCACCTGTGCATAAAGTCCACCTGAACGACTAAGATGCAGAATACCCGTGCGAAAAGAGCTGCCCTGCCGGTTGCATGTGAGCATCTTTTCAAAGCCCCGAACCTGCGTCCGACCAGCTGGGAAGCAGACCAGCAGACCAGCAGGCTAGCAGACCAGCTCTGGTAGCTGGCGACGATGCTGAACATGCAAAATTAATCTGGCATTTCCCTGGCGGCGGGTATTTCAGCTCACGCATCCATTTAGCCGCCATCCAGCTGTAATCAATTTCAGCCATCACTGTATTTGGGCCCGTGAAATTAAGACGCGCATTTCGGTCGGCGCTTTTGCAGGATGAGTTCATCTACTTTGAAGCACAATGAAAGTGGTTTGTTGAGGGTGTTAAGGGTGGCACCAACTCTCAAGACTGGGCAGGTCAGGCCCGTTATAACCTGCCATCCACAGCTCCTCATCACACAGAATATCCCTGATGTCTTCAGTTACACATTTAACACAGCTCTGGCCTCAAATCACGCAGGTTACGCAGACGAACAAGTCCACCTGGCTCGCACAATGCTGTCAGCGCATTAGCTGCTAGGCCGCTAGAAAATGAAGCGGATGTAGTTTGCCAACGGTAATGCGATTGCTTTCTTAAGGCCTTGCAGCAGTTATTTATCGACCTTTGCACAGCATTGCCAGATAAACTCATGTGACGTATCGATTTCGTGCTTCATCTGGAGTTCAATGTAACCATATTAAACCCGGTATATGCAATCCGAAATCCAGTTCTCTCCTTGCACACCGAAAAGTTGCAAAGAAATATCAGCGGGACGTTGGCTGCCTTTGACTTCCCACCACAGTGCCAGCAAACTTATTCAATCAGCTTGTCAACACCCATTGGCCATTTTGTAAAAAGGCGCGTATCTACATCAAACATTGCTTAAAGTCACGATTCCTCGAGCGAGTAAAAAATCTAAAAATAACGTCATACCGCAGCGTGAAGGATGTGACAGGATGCCGGTAAATAAAGTGATGCTTTAACGATTACTCTGATGCTTCACCAGTCAGGAGAATGCACGGTAGTTGCGCAGATTGCTAGTGCTACATGTACTTCAGACGCGCAGCCGCGACTTGACTTCAGCGATAGTTGAAAACGCGTTCAGAGAGTGCACAGTATCCTAAAAGAGGTATGATAAGAAGTCACGCAATGTGTGCTACTTCTCAGATAAAGCCCAAAACCCCTGTCTCGGTTCATCCGTCGCTGATGACACCGGGCTTCGACCGAATCAGCAGAAACGGGCCAAGCTGGAGCGGGTAGAGGGACACAACCACCGCAGCCACACAACCACCGCATATCACAACACGTCACCTGCTACTCACTACCAGAGTGAACGATCACAGTTACGGGCGAAGCAGCGCCGGACGGCGGCGGCGCCGCGCCGGGCCGCTGTCAGTAGAGCCCCGATAGAGCCGCGGCTGGCCGGCCAGCAGAGCCAGCAGGTGGCCACAGTCTGACAGTCCGACAGTCTAACGGGCAAACAGTCAGACGGTCTGACCATTGACAGGCCAGGCCCCGAAACCGCGGACAGATGCCACTCGGCGGCGTATCTGGCGACCAATGGACCTGGCTGGTGACTTACAGAGTCAGCAGATGAACAGCAATACTAGCTGGCGGCCAGCAGAGCGGGCTGGCCGGTTGCAAAGCCAGCTGGTTACCAGTGGAGCCGTCTGGCGGCACAGCGCAGGCCGGCTACCTGCGGCCCGGCTAGTTAGCCACCAGCAGGTGCCGCAGGTGCGGGTTGGAGGCGTAAGTCAGGCTCTCCAGCAGCTCCGGCGTCAGGGCGGCGGCCGGCGGCAGAGGCGGCAGCAGCAGGTCCGGTCCTGGTGGTGGCGGCGGCGGCGGTGGCGGCGGCGGCGGCGGCGCATCGAACGCGCCGCCGAACGCCGCTGCCGGCGCGGCGAACGCGGCGAGCGCCTCGGGCGGCGGCGCCGGCGACAGCGGCCGCGCCAGCTGCGCGAAAGGCGCGAAGAGTGCCGGCGGCTGCTGCAGCAGCGCGCGCTGCTTGATGTAGTTGCTGAACTCCGTGGGGCTCATCCGGCTGCCGCGCTTGCCGCTGCTCTTCAGCTTGGTGCTGCCGAACTTGGTCTGCGCGAACGCCGCCGTGGTGAACGTGACGGGCGCGCGCGGCCGGTGCGCTGCGAACCCGGTCGCCGGGCTGGCGGTGCGGAACGGCGGCGTGGCTGACGCTCGCGGCGCCGCCGGCGGCCCGAACGGGCTGCCGGCCGGCGGCGAGGCGACGCCCAGCGAGCCCAGCGACGCCGCCAGCGCCTCGATGGGCCGGAAGCTTTGCGCCTCCGGGTTGAAGGTGGAGGTGACCTCGTGGTCGCAGCGGTCCTCGCTGACGCGCTCGGCGGCCGGCTCCGAGTACAGGAGTTTGACGGCGCCTTTCTCGCCGGCGCGGTAGCTGACCTCGCCCGGGTCGATCCAGACGCAGAGGTCCTCCGGCAGGTTCTGGCGGATCTCGGCCAGAGCCAGGCCGCTCTCGCGCGCCGCCGCGTCCAGCACGGGATCGAGAGGGTCGCCCGTCTTCAGGCAGCGGTAGGCGGAGCCCTTGAACGGCCGGTCCGGGTACCAGTGGCTCTGGAACTTGAAGCGCAGCGCCCTCTCCAGCTCCTCGGCGAAGATGTTGACGCGTCGCCGCGGCAGCTTGTTGTACATGAAGGAGATGACGAAGTTGAGTGCCACCTGGATCTCCAACTGCATGGCGTCAGCTGGCTGCACGTGGGCTTCCAGACGAGTTTTACGCGACGTCGCAGATGGGATCCCCGGAGCGATCAGGCGAGCTCCAGTGACGTCGTAGGTCGGGTCGGGTTGCCCTCAGAAATCAATCCTCCGATCTGCAACAGTCGGAAGCGAGTCACGACGGTGGAACTCCGCAGCGCCCGCTCCGCGCTGCGTGGGAGTCAGCACTTGCAGGGTGACCTGCCGACGCCGTGTGAAGCACGGGGCCGTGCCGTGCGCGTGTCCGGGCAACACGACCCTGTGTGGCCTTATAGCTAACGGTGGCAGTTCACTTGTATATGGCCAATGATCGGTCCCAATTTTTATGGATATGATGCTGTGAAGAGGTTGTCACCCCATGACAGTGACCGTCTCGAAAATCTCTCTCTCCTGACGGACGATGTAGTACACATATTTTTGTACAGCACTGATGCCCAGAATTTTATTATGCTGACTAGCAAGCCATGATAAGAAACAAATTCGAAAAATTAAAACGGGTTCAGTACACTATGACGTGAGCAGTCCAAAATTCTGTAAAAGAGGTTGAATAGAAGGGGCAAAAGATAAAAGGCAAAAGAGCATGTCTGAACAGAAACAGTCAAGCCACGAAACATGCGAAGCTAAACCAATACAAAGCAATGTCAGCCATGACCATTCCCGTGCTTCTCATCTCCGCAACTGGAGTAATTCTGTAGTTCTGTTCCTCGCCGCCCAGTCAGAACCGGAACTGATTGTTTGCAAACGCGTCGCCGACCGTGAGGGAAAGCTTAGACAACAATATTTACCTTGAGAAGGGCATGAGGCAGAGGTCTAAGGTCAGAGGTCAAGGGCCAGAGGTACGGCTCGACAGTTCACAAGCCTTGGCAGTGTCGTCAGCCTGTGTCCCGGGTGTGTGTTGGAATTCGCAACCACATCCTAAAATGAGAAAACTTCCACTATTTTGTTTTTTAGGGATGGGAAGTGCGCTGTGGTAGTTGGGACAGTGGCTTTGCAAACGTTTTCAACATTACAAAATTCAAGGTCTTGTGTTTGAGCAATGCGCCTTTTGGATTTATTGCTACTCTCATGTTTGCCAGCATTCTCCACCATTGTTGATATTTGTGTGGTTAGATGCACAGGGACATTCAATCTGTGGTTTGAACCAATTGGTATTCATCAATGATTTACAGCCATGAACTAAAGCAAAAGCCCCCTTTCCGCCCTACTTTCTCGCACGGTACAACATAAAAGTGGCATAAATTGCCGTTTTACGTTATAATACGCTACGCCACAGTTGGCAAAGATATCCATTGGGCTTGAGACTGGAACATTTATGAGCGGCAGGGGTGCATCCCTGAGTCATGTCCGGCAGATACATCCTATCGCGATGGACTCGACTTTATTCTTTACGACTAAACACAGCTCAAATAAAAGGTCTGTATGTGCGCATGGATGGTGTGGCACAGCATGCAAGGAAGCGGTCGAAACAACGTCCGTTACAACTGCCAAAGTTTCAACATTTTTGCATTGAAGGATGATTGGTCTGTCAGCTTTACTGCCATTTCGTAAACACTTTTCACATCATGTTGCCATTAGTCTGGGATGACTGTAGCTACATTAAAAGAGAGAGAGAGAGAGAGAGAGAGAGAGAGAGAGAGAGAGAGAGAGAGAGAGAGAGAGAGAGAGAGAGAGAGAGAGAGAGAGAGAGAGAGAGAGGAGAGAGAGAGAGAGAGAGAGAGGAGAGAGAGAGGAGAGAGAGAGAGAGAGAGAGAGAGAGAGAGAGAGAGAGAGAGAGAGAGAGAGAGAGAGAGAGAGAGAGAGAGAGAGAGAGAGAGAGAGAGAGAGAGAGAGACGGCTGACGAGGTGGAGGAGGGACCTGTCAGCGCTATCTTGACCCACTTCCCATCGTCATCCAGCTGGCGTGGCAGCCCGGCTCTGATCCTGACTGACCCACGATTGGAGCAGCGCGCATTCCCATCACGTCTGGCGCAACTAGATTATGGGCGTCCGCTCAGGCCCGGCCGGGGGCAGAGGACACCGCCTCGCTCTGGCGGCAGCGCGGCGCGCCAGCGGGAGGAGGCCGCAGATCCGGCCCGGCCGGAGGGCCGTGCGGTGGCAGACACGGCGTAAGAAACGGCCGGAAGTCACCAGGGGTCAGGAGAGACAAGAGACCCTTTTTTTCTGGTGATTGGATTTCGGTGCTTGCCAGTGAATCGGCTTGAATTGTGGACCACGACCGTTGCCAGAGATATACATGTAAAAACAATTTGCTAAGATGACTTCAGGATGAAAATCCTTGCTATGCATAGCTTTTTGCGAAAACTCTGGCCTCACAACCCTAATAGTTCAAAGTGCGTTTTTCGGGATGGGTTCGATCTATGTGAGCCCCGCAATGTCTCAATGCATTGGCCGCTGTCTCAGCGCACCTCTTCTGGTGATCGCCTGTTGACCGTCCACCGCCACGGTCTGATGGGCGCAGTCAGGAGACACAGATCCTACCCGCCTGCCGCGCTCTGACCAGAGGGCCACGAGCACGGCTTTTACCGGATCTGTCAGTTCGGGACGGTTCAGGAAACCGCAGTTGGTTGTGCTTCTTGAATGGATCGAATTCTGGTCATTCATGGCCTGTGCACTAGCGTTACAAACTGCGATGGAAGACCGTATTTCTTGCATGATGATCTGACGAGTGTTTCAACAGCTACGCGTGTAACTGCAGTGTTAATGGCCCGCTCTTCGGCTTGCCGGTAATGGCGTTTCCTTTGTGCTAAAATGTGCTCTATTTGGTAGAAATTTGGTGCTTACATGACTGAGCTCAGCGACAACAGGATGCAGGCTCTGAAATGGCTGGTTTTACTAACAGCGGTTCGTGTTCTGGCGACTTGCAAACACTCGTGGCACGGGTTGTTCTGGCGACTTGCAAACACTCGTGGCACGGGCTGCCAACTTTCAGCACGGCTGGATGTCAACAAGTTCGTGTTCTGGCGACTTGCAAACACTCGTGGCACGGGCTGCCAACTTTCAGCACGGTTGGATGTCAACAAGATCAGCTTTGTTGCAAGGCTTCTCCGGTATTCGTGTAGGAGAGCAGACCGCGGCCGTCTCTATTTCTTCCTGAATTGGTTGACACATGTACAATACCCAACATCAAATCAGATATGACAAAGGAAGAGCAATCAGAGCATGAAGAGTTGAAGAGCTGTCGAAGCCACAGCCCATCTCATCGTCCCACTTCCAGCTTTGATGCATGAGTCCACGGCGACATCTATCTCCTCTGATACGTTTCGCTTACAAGAGCTGCGAATGTCAAAATGTGGTTCCAAACACAACCGCTTCACATTCGCAAAGCAAACCACGCCGCGCAACTGAAGAGCAAGTCATCTGAAGATCCAAATGTCACTCGTGGCTGTCTTCGCGGTGTTACCTACTGTCACGCAACTCTTCGCCCGGCAGGAGGCATGACTCGTCGAGGACAGGCAAGGCCGACTAATTCACGGTCGCGTCGGCAAGGACGCGACGCTCGTCGATGGCTGGCATCGATCGGTCCGCGCCACGTCGGCTTCGTCGGAGCGAGGTGCCCGGCCAGCGGCGGTCCGACGGAGCGAGGAGCCCCGGCCGGTGGTGGCCCGACGGAGCGAGGAGCCCCGGCCGGTGGCGGCCCGACGGAGCGAGGAGCCCCGGCCGGTGGCGGCCCGACGGAGCGAGGCGGCGGTCCGACGTAGCGAGGAGCCCCGGTCGATTTGGAGCTCGACAGAGCGAGGAGTCCCGGCTGATAGCCACCAGACATGGGATAGCGCTGCACCAGAAGTCGGCATTCCCGGACGACCGTGGTCTTGGTGATAAGGACCTTCACCGCGCTAAGGGCCTTCCCCGACGGCCCAGTACGTCTAGGTCCAGGTATTGGACAGTGCCGTCTGTCTCTCCCAGAAACATCTGTGATTTAACCTGCCTTCATTACAGGAAGTTTGATTTGTATTTGTTGGACGAAACTAAAAAGAATGAGCAATTCATGGATCGCATCGTTGATAATCATCACGGAGGAGCAGACTGGAGCGTTTTTGGATAGATGAAAAGGTTTGATATTTTCCGGCTCTGCGTGCTGATTTTTTGTAGGCTATGATCAAGAATCTCAGTCCAATAAAATGTTCAGGTAGGTAGATAAGGTCTCCCTGAAATGGACTGAGAAGTAAGCAAAGATCACCACTTAAAACTTAATCGATTAGAAAAGCAATACAATAAAAACCCCTTGACATTTCTACAAATTTATAGCGGGCAAACGAAAGCCAAAGGTCGTTAGCGTGTTAAGAAAGATTTAAGAGAATCGACCAGGCTTAGCAAGCCAGAGGGTGGCCTCTAAGATTGGCAAGACACAGTATTTACCCCTCTAGTGCTGCGAAAATTAATCAGCAGCAGCTTTATCACGAAGAACAGTTAAGAATGCAACACTCTGTTGATCGGTCTGGTTGGGTGAGCTGAGTGAGCTGATGAGCTGAGTGGGTACGACGCAAGCGAAATGGAATGAATGGTAAAGAACGCCGTGGAATGCTATGCGCTGACGTGCTGAGATGCTCGTACGTGTTTGAGTAAGTCATTCCAGTATGAGCTCTTTGGTATTTCCGTTTAACATACCATTAATTTTTTTTAAAAAAACCCATTCCTTCCACCACATATCTACAGCTCGCAATGAGTTCCAGCGTCCGTCAATACATGGCTTAAAAGCATTGGCTGGATGTCGGTTGGAGGCTCAGAAAGCAAACTAACATGATGACTGCAGAGCCATAATGACACAGCATCGTCGCCAGCACGCGATGAAGCAAAACAGCCGACTGGTCTCCCCGCTCCACAAGATGATGCGCACGCGTGCGGTTGGTATGACGTTTCCATATATCTTCCTGGGCACTATGCTCCCCCGGGCCCTTCCCGCGGCCTCCTATTACTGTCATCCCGATAACATCAACAGAAGCGCATCACTGTCATCCCGATAACATCAACAGAAGCGCATGAGGGGGGAGCAGCCTGCAATGGCGACATTTTGACAGCCGCCAAGAATTATGCCCCGAACGCGAATTTGAAACGAAATCGTGGCGTGGCACTGACTCTAGTGACAGCGCTTAAAACAGCAGCCACTTGCCAGCTGCCGTCCCTGCGGCTGTTGTTCCGCCAACACGTTGTTTTGTGGTGTTTTTAGCAATGTGCTTTTCCTATCGTTGAATCACAAAACGTCGTTTGCATCTCATCATCAATCTCTGAGGAGAGTAGCCAACGACACATGCATTCTCCGAGGAGAGCAGCCAACGACACGGGCATTCTCCGAGGAGAGCAGCCAACGACACGGGCATTCTCCGAGGAGAGCAACCAACGACACATGCATTCTCCGAGGAGAGCAGCCAACGACACGGGCATTCTCCGAGAAGAGCAGCCAACAGCACATGCATTCTCCGAGAAGAGCAGCCAACGACACGGGCATTCTCCTAGGAGAGCAGACAACAGCACGGGCATTCTCCGAGGAGAGCAGACAACAGCACGGGCATTCTCCTAGGAGAGCAGACAACAGCACGGGCACTCTCCTAGGAGAGCAGACAACAGCACGGGCACTCTCCTAGGAGAGCAGACAACAGCACGGGCATTCCCCTAGGAGAGCAGACAACAGCACGGACATTCTCCTAGGGGGACAGACAACAACACGAACATTCTCCTAGGAGAGCAGACAACAGCACGGACATTCTCCTAGGAGGACAGACAACAACACGAACATTCTCCTAGGAAGGCAGCCAGCAACACGGGCAGTCTCCTAGGATGGACAGCCAACAACATGGGGGGACTGGTTTTTGCCCACCACACAAAAAAAGCGCCGAATGCAGTGGCAACCAAGGAAACTATCGTACTGGCATCGGAGTGAGGCAAAGACTCCGCCTGTCGCCCCCCCCCCCCCCTGAGGTCAAAAAGCTCTCTGACTGATCAAACGGCCTCCTTTGACCTTTTTTTGTTCGCCTTGCTTTCATGCGACGCGACTGATTTTTTATATGCTCGGGCCCCAAAAGCGTGTTTCTCCTGGGATCCCTGGTGGCCCAGCTGACACCCGTGTTGGCCGGGTGTCGGGTGGCGACAGCGGGGTTCGTTGACCTTTACATGTCCATGCAAGGGTCGTTGAACCCATCGTTGCATTGGCCCATTACATCAGGCTGTGTTGCCCATGCCCATGCCCGGTCCAGTGCGCTGGACACCTGCCAGTCATGAATAAGTGAATATATGACGGTCGAGGCAGCAGGAGCTACCATAAACTTTACCTCAGTTAATCTGGTATGTTACGGATGTTCGACGGGGACATCAAGCTGGATAGTTTTCCTGGGTAAATGCAAAGCATCCATTGTCCTTCATGATAAAATAGTCGGCAAGGCACTGACATAAGCTGTTGTATAGTTGATGGGTTTAACAGAGCTCACCTTAAGATGCACATGGCAGCCCAGCACATGGCACACTGGCAGTTCATTCAGGGTTTACGGGTTTCTTCTAACATAAGCAGCTCTCAGCCCCATGGCAGAAATGCTAAAGAAAATGTCTTGCGCGGCGGGCGCCGACAGCAGCCACCGATACAGGAATCATTTTGGAAGTCCTGACAGTGAGATACATAATCTAAGGTTAGAGCCAACTGAAAAATGTTAACTACCCGACATGTATGCGTACAGAACAGCGTGCAGGACGTCTAATACGGTATTAGAAATAATGCGGGCCCGGCGGCCCGGCTACGGCCCGGACCGCCACCGGCCAGGCGCTATCGTCCAAGAAGCCGGATGTACACTGCCACATGTGACGTCACAGAATAGAACGCGGTGTTTGGCCGGCACACCGCCTCGCTTGGACCCGACCTCTGTCAGCTGACCACCCGATGCACGTAAAATGGCCGGAAACGCTGCTGGCAGCCACCCTCGAATGACCTCCGACGATGGCCGAGTGCCTGGGTGGCGTGGCTTGGGGCCATTGTGCGATGCATCGCACGTGGCTAGAAAGTGAGTGGGGCGAGCATTTTCATCCTGGAAATTCGACACCCGCTTGGGATGCGACAACTTTCGGGCAGAAAGCTGCACGCAGAGTTTTGCCTTCTATATCTAAAGGGCTCGAGGGATTAAGGAATTTCTTCCGAGTTCTGATTGAATTTCCAACATAAAACAGGTAATATTGGATTAGTCCAATTGGCAGCATCGGCCGGCCAGTGATAACCAGCATTCCCAAGTATTTATTCACCTGTCTAATTGCACGAGGCTTTCAATGACGGAGGACGGTTAATGAAAGGCAAAATATATGCGGGAACGGAAAGAAACTACATGAAAGAACGAAATCAGAGCGGACAAAACCAGAGAAAGGAAAAGACAGAAACGGAAAAACTTTAAAAGGCGTGGAAGAACGAAACAGGGTGAGACAAGAGAGGAATAGAGCAGGGGTGTAGGAAAGAGAGAGAGAGAGAGAGAGAGAGAGAGAGAGAGAGAGAGAGAGAGAGAGAGAGAGAGAGAGAGAGAGAGAGAGAGAGAGAGAGAGAGAGAGAGAGAGAGAGAGAGAGAGAGAGAGAGAGAGAGAGAGAGAGAGAGAGAGAGAGAGAGGAGAGAGAGCCTCCTAGAGCGTTTCCAGAAGCCACCGCAGTGACCAGACTGATGACAGTGTGCCCAGCTGTTCGTGTGCTAACTGGGATGGACGCTTGCTGGGGTGTGCTTCGGCGGCCCGGGCGCCACGCCTTCTGCCGTCCGGCGGCTGGGCGGCTGCACACCCGCCGCCGCCTGCGCCACATTATGCCTGGCACACGTGCGGCAGGCGGCGCAGCTGCGGCGCCGCCAGTTGTGCCGTGACGTCATGCCTGGCGCAGTTCGACGGGCGAGCTACTGACCGAGTCAACCCGAAGTCTGCGCTCCTTATCCGACACTGCCAGCCTCACATCCTTTGCTGCGTCGCTTCTGGCCTGTCACGTGTCCTCCACATGCACAAAATAGTCACCTTGGCACTGGGAAGCCCATGATTTGTGAAGGTTGGAATAAATGAGCACACTCGTGGTAACACACGTTGTTGTGAATAACCGGTCAGGGGGCTCGTTAATGAAACGCACTAGGCTGAGTGTTTTTGAGCCGCCCCGCTCGTTTCGCACCATATTGTACGTTGTCGTACAGGCTTACCAGCTTTGTTTTGTTGAAATTACATTGTACGCGTGTGTTGTGCATTGGTATCAAGTTTTTTAGTATAGCTGCCTCGCCCTCGAGCACTACCTGGCCATTGCGGTCGCGATATTTGCGTGACGTTCCCATTGCGTCACGGACATTTGAGCGAACTTGAAATGGCCTGCATGTAACAGCCTGCACAAGCTCACGGGTGACAATATCAGAAGCTAGAGGATTTTAAGCATTAAAAAGGGCATGGTTGTGGACTGCACTGAAAGATCTGGAAAATGGATATCTCAGCAAAAACATCATACAAATGTGGAGCACTGCCTTTAAGCCGGTTGTTAAAGTGAGGGAGTGCCGCCAAGCGTGGTTGACTTTTTTATACGCATCTGATTGTTACTGCCAGGGGAAGGTCAACCGACTGCAGTACCCAGCAGGACAATGAACGCGGGCAGCCCCCGGCTGTGCTCGCACTCCCAGTGTCGGTACCGTCATACGTCAGAGCATTGCGGAACAGTATATCTCAAGACATTGGCTTGCGCGTTAGGAAGACCAAAGGTACGGGGCTCGATTCCTCGCGGTGCGCGCTCCTCCAGCCAGTGTGAGAGAAAGGTGGCACTATATTGCCACAGTTGCTGAGTACGTCGCAAAGACTCAATGGCGATGGCAATGACCTTGAGCTTCGGAGCTGTTTTGTCTGGAATGGCGAGAAGCGAGACACAACAGGCGACAGCGCACCACAACTCGCATAGTTCACAGATGAATATATCCACGCCCACCACAGAGTGCGGTGCCCCTGACTTCCCCCGCAAGCGAACCCTCCGTCCGCCAGCTGCTGGCGTCGGTCGCCCAAAGCCACAGTCGGCTGCGCCACCATTCCATGTTTCAAAGCCAGGGCCGCCGGTACCGTCCCCTGTGCGCGACACTGGCCACGTTCCGCTTGCCGTGGGGGCCAGAGGTCACGTGATGCGCATGACAGAAATGTAGACCACCGGTAGGGAGAAGAGAAAATGCAAATGACTTCGGCTCCCATGTCGCTTTAAGCTTTTCTGTGCGTCGGCCTCAGCACCGGCCTCATCATCTTCGTTGACAGGGAAGCGGTGCCAGGACTGGCAACGCACGACTTTACTGGTGCCGTGAAACTCATTGAATGTATTGGAACATAACGCCTCGGTGGTGCATCTGGCTATAATGCGCGTGGTAGGTAGGCAAGCAGGAAGGGGAAAATCTCAGGTCCTTCATGCCTCCCTCTGGAAAGTTTTTTTTTCAACCGGCTAACGCACAGGAGGCGGCAGCAACTGGAGAAGCATCGCGATGGTTAGGATTGACGCAGTGCAGCCCGCGGTGGTCGGCTCGCGGCACGGCCGGCGTTTAATTAAGTACTTAATTGCAGCAATCCACCATGAGGACACAATCTCGCCCCAGGGCAGCGGAGCAGTCCTGTATTCTCCCAGCCCGATAAACCGGGATGGCCCGCTGTATGCATGCGTGCTGCGGCAGTACTGACAGAAAGATTGTCGGGGCTGTCATAGGCGCAGGACAATGCTGAAGCTGAGGGCCCAAGTCTGTGGAAAAAAACGAATCCTACCCAAAAGCTACAGACTCTCCTTTAAGTTCGATCGCAAGACATAGATGCCTATAAGGAGGTCTGTAAATTGTTATTCCTTTAAACTCAATGCCTCCAGTATGTTCAAGAAGCAAAAAATAGCGGATCCAAACGAATTACGGGCCGCCTCGCCCTAAGCTTCAGAGAGGCCTTACATGCCGCCCCCCCCCCCCCCCCCTCTCCACTACAGACGGCACAGCCGAGACCACAATTATTGCGCCGCCCAGCACAGTGCCACAAGAATCGATCGATGTAAGCCAGTGCTTTGTGCGGTGTTTGTATCAGTGTAAACATTATTACTTGCGTGAGCTGACAGAACTACTCTGGCTCCAGCTCTGGCTCTGGTGTTCTGCGTTCTTCGAACAGGAGTGCAGTGTTTCTGCGCAAGAAAGACAAGCTGGCTCATCGCAATGCTTCTCCAGTTGCTGCCGCCTCCTGTGCGTTAGTCGGTCAAAAAAAATTGCCAGGGAAAAGCCTGAACCTGAGATTTTCCCCGCTTCCTGCTTGCTTAAAACCCTGGCTCTTTTAAGGAAACCAGGCAACAAAACCGACTCCGATCTCCACCAAGCCATGCCGCCTCCACTCTGGTACACGCATATGCATCTGCACCCTGGCGCGGGTACTGTTCGCGGGCACCTGTGTCGCGCAGAAACACTACATTCCTGTCCGAGGGACGCAGAGCATGGAGCACTGCGCTTTGGACGCAAAGCTTATGTGGCAATATCAGGGTCGTCAATTAAACTCCCCTAAACAAGCAGGGAACATCTGCCCGACAGCATGCCAGCCTGACAAGAAGGCCCAAAGCACGTTTTTTCAATAACCAACTCAGGAATTGTCCGTGCGTCTGATCACTCAACATCCTCCGCATAATCAACCGCTGTATACCTCAGCCTTCCGTTGATGCTGAAAAGCGATTTCAACAGCAATTCATCCTCATCCAGACCGGATCGCGTTTTCAGAGCAGAGTTAAAGGCCTCCTACGATCAGACCAGACCGGTGCTCTTCGACCGACTGGGAACCCGATCCATAATCCAGCCCGAGGCGAAACAAGACCGGCGCTCCCAGCAGCCTGGGAAATACACGGCAGCATTGGTCTGAAGTGGTCGCGACGGCAGAATTGGGCGGGGCTGACTGCTCCCCTGACTCCCCTCCGCTCTGGACAAGACGTTCGCCAGGAGGACTGGTGCCGTTGGAGAACTGGAGCACCCGACACGGGGGGGGGGGGGGGGCTCATGGATGACTGTCATACACCATTCTTAGCTTCGTCTTAACCTGACGCGCCACACGCATGACAAACATGCATTAGATGGTGACGTGTTTGTTATCGTTTTGTATACAGACGCTAAAAACGAAGGCGTTTTTGACAAACGTCACAGACGCGTAAGTGCTGATCATGCATTGATCAAGCCATCGCCTGCTCTCTAGCCTTTCATGCCGTGTGCAGCCACATGTGCTCCGACTGGTGGAGCCACCTGTATACATCTTATGATGCTCAAAGAACAATCGATGCGCGGCGGCATTCTGTAGCCTGGAAATGTGATATACACGGCTGAACGTAAGTCGTGGACCATCCCCGTTACACAGTCCCATTCCAGCCGACAACGTAATTTCGCTGACGAGCCAAGCCCACTTCATGTAAGGTTCAAACACTGCAGATTCACGCGTGCCACTCCATAGGCATCTTCACTTATGTTGACTACCAAATCATGGAGAGC
This sequence comes from Pollicipes pollicipes, assembly GCF_011947565.3. Taxonomy (NCBI): domain Eukaryota; kingdom Metazoa; phylum Arthropoda; class Thecostraca; order Pollicipedomorpha; family Pollicipedidae; genus Pollicipes; species Pollicipes pollicipes. The sequence continues at coordinate 15,242,424 of NW_023596448.1, read as the reverse complement.
GGCCAATTGAGATGCTATGATGAATGGCTTATCCACGTGCATATGTGTTTGTAATGAAATGCGACGAACGGCGAGTGCATCCTTTGATGGAGCGCAGAGGTCACATTAGCCCGCAGGGGGCATCATAGGAGGACAGTGAGTACCGCAGTACCCATTACTGCTAATTATATGGATCGAATGGCAAACATTGCGGTCCATGACAACGCGGCGTATGTTTGGAAACGGACGAAGAGTGAGGGAAAAGTCAGTGTCGTAAATCTATCGGCGTGTGCATGACTCAATGAATCAGGGCGTGCCACCACTTGCGCTAAAAGCCGTTGGAGCCAGTTCTGCACCTGCGCTGCCGCATCGTCGGGTTGCGGGGATAAAGGAGACGCACGTGGTGCCAGCATTGCGCCAAAGGAACGAAGACGATAATTTTCCGTGTGAGCACTCCTGTGATGATCCAGGGCCCACCACCTGAGTCGGGTGGGTCAGCGCCCGGCCAATTTTTGGGGTCATTGCTGTGCTTGTGTCACGTATTCAAGGAATTCAGAGGTAGATACAGGGATCCGAGTCGTGAATCCTGAATCCAACATCCTCCTACACGGCAAGATCTGCCTAATCAGTGTCAAATGAGTTTCCAAGAATCCAGAATCAATCTTCACAAAGGAATCCATTTTTGTAGAGGGCTCTGAAGCAGGGATAGCTTTAGCTGTCTCCTTTCAAATATGTAACTATGCCAGCGTAACGAAAGGCTATTTAAGGGGTGGTCGTCCTCTATATCTTCGTCCAGAGACACCTGAATTCCCCACGTGGCAATGTACTCACTGCGTTCGAACAATTCCTCTCACGCACTAGCATTACAGTGCTAGGTTTTACGAGCAAGCCCGCATCGGAGGAATTATTGCATGGGCAAAACTTCCACTGCATCCACGGCCATATCCCATGCTATTGTTATAGTGCATTCTGCTGCATTCTGCCATGTTGATGTGCTTTGTGTTTTGTGTGTGATAGCGGCCGATATTATTGTGCGCGGGTTTCGCATGTCTGCCGCTGTTATGTGGACGCATTTTTTGCACACCATCCTCACAGCAAAGCCGTAATATCATAAATATCGTTCGTTGTTGTTGCGCCCTTGGGTATAGGTCAATTTGACCACCCAAAGGTTATTCTAGAATGGTTTTCCGAACAGCAAGGCGTAGCCGTGCCAAATTTTGCGCGACTGTAGATAATTGAATAGCAGACGTATGATATTAAAAGTTTAGACGTACCTTGCCAGGTCGTTGACCTAGGCCAGGTTAAATTCAGGCCATAGATTCAGCGAAGACAGTTTGTAGCGAATCGTTTAATGTGGTGCAACAACGGAGTATTAGACGAAGCCATACATCCCTAGGTTGCTTCTCAGGCAAAACAACAATTGGATGAATACATTCCATTGATTTAGGGGCAGGTATAAAGGTCGGACCGAGGCTAAAACTAACCTGTTTGATTACTCTAGAGTTTGCTGAGTGGGAGAGTTTCTGGTGCTTATTTCGAATTTATTGATAACAGGAAACGCATCATACATCTTCGATGATTTTCTCAAAGGTCAGTGTATGCAAACGACCTAAGATGACCCAGGTCAATATCTTGTTGTTAGAAGCATATTGCTTAGCGCAATATCTGACGTCCGCGCATAGATTTCTCCATTCTGCACGTGCGCATCAAGCACTTGCACCGCTACTGTGCTGAGCACCCGAGCTCTGTTTCCACCCGACACTGATTTGTACGAAGCTGTTGCGCACGTCCACCAGCACTGAACACGTCCTGACTCGCTACGGCGGATATCTGATTCGCTGCGGAATGACACCATATGGTGACAGAATAGCGTCAGCAGGCTCCGACGCCAAGGCCGAATCCAGGGAGCGGGAGGGGGCATCCAGGCTGAGGCCGTAGCCAGAATTATCAAATTATCAAAGACGGACAAAATGATTCTTGACTACAAATAAAACGCTGGCAGCCTGCACTGAGGGGAACTTATCTGCTTGATTTTTCTGAAATTTTTGTTCGTTGCTTGGATTGACCGATGCGCGGAACACCAGCGCGTTTCTCGGTCCTACCTGTCTGCGCCCGTTAATACGACCCGCGTGTTGGTGTCACGGCCGACGGCGGTGTTCGCGAGGACGGCACGACAGGCGAGCCTCGACAGAGCTGCGGTCGCTCCAGCTGCCCGGGGCGTCACGAGGTCAGCAGTACACCCCACCCCGACCAACGGAGGCTGGGCGGGACCCCGACTGCCTGAGCTTTACAGCTCCTGTGATCCCATGATCGGCGGTGGTGAACGCTGTATCGGGATCCTATGGACAGCAAGCAGACCTCGAAAGAAAAACATGAGGACGAACCTGTGCAGCCGCGACCGCTGCGTAACGCCTTTCATCCTTTTGAGCACGTTCCACTAACGTGACACATGAACTGGCACTCGGCACGCGACGGAGGTGTGTCGCGGCGGGCTCGTCTCACCTCTGGCCGGTCGGTGTCGGCCTCGGCCTGCGACAGAGGTGTGTCGCGGCGGCTCGTCTCGCCTCTGGCCGGCCGGTGTCGGTGCGCCTCTGCGCCGCTGGTGCCGGCCGTGCAGCGCCACTGGGTCGGGCGGGTCGCGCCGGCCGACTGCTGCGACCTCGGCCGGTCGTCGGCCACCGGCGCGCGCTCGATCCACCGACGGCGGCAAAAAATCGTCCGCCGCGCCGCCGCACTGCCTCCCCCTTTGTGTCGGTGCCCCCCTCCCCACCCCCTTATTTCCGGCCGAGCTTCGTCTCCCTGAATATGTGTCCGCGGGAGGGGGAGGAGGCGTGGTCTTAGCCAGCTTCGTCTCCCTGAATATGTGTCCGCGGGAGGGGGAGGAGGCGTGGTCTTAGCCAGCTTCTTCTCCCTGAATATGTGTCTGCGGGAGGGGGAGGAGGCGTGGTCTTAGCCAGCGCGAAGGTCGGTTAAAAGGGGCAATCAGGGCATATCGTTTTCTGCTTACAATTGTTTGGTCCTCTCCAATTAAATTTCCATCATTCATCCTCATTCTCCCTTTCTCCCTCTCTCTAACTCTCTCTCGCACTTTCTCCCTTTCTCTATCTCTCCCGATATCTTGCCCTGCATTTAGCTATACATTCCCACGATGCATATCTCGCCAGCCCTTGATTTTCCACCATTCCCTCTGATGCGTGTGCAATCTATATGTAGCCTCAGTCGCAATTCCCTGTCACTTTGAAGCGCTGTGCATCTTCACCTAACGGAGGGATAGAAATATGTGGAAAGGAGGCAGCTGGCTGGCTGCAGCCTGTTTTGCAGCATTGAATGAGGAGCCGAGCTCACCAGCAACGTGTGGCAACGAACGGCGGCCATGCGCAAACTCCGATTCAACGTGTGGACTACACTTGAAGTGCGCACTTGCATAGGCTGAATAGCATCTGCATATTTATTTGTACTATTTATAATTACCTGTATTACTGCTGATAATAGTAGTACCGATGTGAAGCGTGATTGGCCCGGCAGCCCGCTCCTCTCCGCGCCGTACCAGTACGTGCGGGAAGTTCCAGTGTGACTGGGGATGTCGGCGAGGAGGGAGGGTGCCCTGACTGTGCTCACGTCCTGCTCGGCTCGGCCAGCGCTCAGTCTGTTTATCTGGAGCACCGCGGCGGCCGGGAGAGGAAAGCCCTGTCCCTCGGCCGGCGAGGCAGGGGCTGGACATCCACCAGCTGCAGCGGCGAACACCGAGGAGGGTGATCCCCACTCAATCCGCCCGTAACAACAAGCACAGTGCCAACCAGCAGCCAGAGCCAGGCGAACCTACATTAACCGATTTTGACACACTAACCACTCGGCCATCATTGATCCCCGTGCAGATAACCTCGGGTGGATATCACATTCGCCGTGGTCTCCAAATCCATGCCTCAGATCGGGATCCGAGGGCAATGCAGACGGCGCGGGAATAGCAAATAATGCACATAGCACGCCCTAGCCCTGCCTTCGCACGCATTCATTCTGTGCTGATGCAATGCACCCGCATCAGTGCCAAATTCACGCGGCAGGCCCACTAGGTCAGCGGCGGCGGCTGTTTGGCTGTTGTTTGCGGCGCTCGTCGCCCCGTGTCCGTCTGCAGCCGGTGTCGCGGCTGCGCCACATCTGTCGCCCTGCCGCACCTGTCAGCTGAGCGCGACCTTGACAAGGTCGCCCGTCACCGCCTGCTGCACGCGGCTGCCGTCAGCTTTGGCTCGCCAGTGTTTGCACAGATTCGGCGCGTCGTGGTGAGGACGGCCACGGTCGCCGTCCCACTTTCCCTGGGTTAAGGTCGTACCAGGCGATGAGCTGAATTACAATGCGCTCCAGTTGCTGTACACGCCATTGATAGCCTGATAGCGCGGGGCAGAGGTGTCGCAACACTACGCGAAAAGCGTGGATCGCTATGACACGGCTGTCAACAGCCAGGTGTGAGCCTTCAATTAGCGTTTGAAATCTTTTTTTGGGACGTCAGGCTCATACGGTTTTTGTGCAACGTATTGAGTTGCTGCTTTTACCATAAGGCGGCCTGCAATTCATTAGGTTTTGTGATTCAAGTGTGATGTTTCGGACGCATAGCAGACCATCGCCGTGCATCATGCGGATGAATTGTAACAGGCTTTAAAGCTTCTGTGCCGAAAGCGTGCGACGATACGAGATACGGTATCACCTTTTGTTAGCAGCCTAGCATTATCATGTCGTCATTTTGTTTAAGCGACGACACCAGTAGCTAACGACTTGGTCATCCAGTTTTGCCGCATGCTCAGCTGTCGAATCACGTGATTAAATGACGTCAGCCATGAAAAGCTGAAATGGTCAAATGAGCTATTTCGCGTAAGCCATCATGCAGCGTTTTGTTACGCCTGCCCTTACAATTGTACCATTGTGCTGATCGCATATATGTGCACTGAGCAGCTACAGTTCGTTATCATGCGTCTCTTGGTCACCGACAGCGCTCCCTGCGCCCGCAGATCTTCTACTGGAGATACACCTGTCCGCCCCTCATTGGTCTGGTTCTGGGGTCGGGGAGACCGTCCATTGCAGGCACAATGTAATTTATTTACACGTTTTGCGTACACTTTGCAAGAACTAGCCAATCGACAAAAACATCGCCCGCCAAACAGACTGTAAGTTAGCAAAGCTCGCCCACTCAGGATTCACCACATGAGTGAATCCTTTGAAATTCTCTGAACTTCTCTGAAAACTCACATGAGTAGGAAGACAGGGGAGGGGACGGTCAGACCAGGGATCACAGGCCGTTTTCCTTAGTACATCGTCTTGCTGCAATGGTTTTGGCGAGTCACGTCCGAAGGATCCTGGCCATGACCGGACCGACGTCACCGGATCACAGGTAACGTATGGTGTCGTCAGCCAATCAGATGAGCGCGAGCTTTCAAGACATGGGATCGAACACATCCAGTGAAGTGGGCGCCTCGGAGGAGCTACACGTCTGCGGGAGTCGTCACGTGACCAAACACATCCAGTGAAGTGGGCGCCTCGGAGGGGCTACACGTCTGCGGGAGTCGTCACGTGACCAAACACATCCAGTGAAGTAGGCGCCTCGGAGGGACTACACGTCTGCGGGAGTCGTCACGTGACCAAACACATCCAGTGAAGTGGGCGCCTCGGAGGGGCTACACGTCTGCGGGAGTCGTCACGTGACCAAACACGTCTAGTGAAGTGGGCGCCTCGGAGGAGCTACACGTCTACGGGAGTCGTCATATAGTCAAAGGCTCTTGACTAGCATGTCCCTACTGGATGACTCCGTATCAGAGTATCAGGGTACAGAGTATCGGGAAGCGTTGCCTCCCCATACTCTGGCCGTTTTTACATGGAGCTTCGGGTAGCACGGGCAGCTTCGGGCACCACGGTTACTTCGGTCTAGTCCACGGTTACTTCGGTCTAGTTGCCCTTTCTATGTCCTGTTCTTGTTGTATCCTCAATCGTGGTTTGATAGTATAGTATGACAGTTGCTGTAGCGAGCACCCACCTGACAGTCAACAACTTTAATAAGAAATGGCGTAATGCTGCCATGCTTTTTAGTGACAGAATGCCCGTTAAAAAGCTTTCCCACAAGGTTTTGCGGATCCTTATCCGTCAGTTTGTTTCGTTAATGGACATTAAAATCCTGCCTGAAGCACAGGCTTCGATTTTCACGATGAAAGGTCGAGAGGATCATTAAATGTTTGAGAGCGCCCTTTCCATGCATCGCCATATACATCAAACTGCAACATGAAATTACTGGGGCCGAGCCGCCCAAAGTATGCAAAATGAGCACCATCGTACTTTCTATCTGGCCACGAGCTCACTGACAATGGTGGAGTTTTGTTCAGTTACGATCAGCTCAGTTCAGTGCTTCAGATTAGTTCGATTATGTGGGCCATTGACGTCATTCAAACCGAGCATTCTGGCAGGACGTAATTGGGCAGCAACTCCCTCATTTCGGGAGGGGCACGTACTGTACAACTTTCACCCAGCTGCAACTCCGGTTTGATGGTTGGTCGCCACACCTTCACCTGCTGAACAGTTTTGGAAGCGTGCCTGCAGTGCTCGTGCTTAGGTGCTCTGCCCACCGCCAGCGCACCCGCTATATATGGAAAAACGCGGGCCGGGGGGACGGACCCGGACGCCCCTGTGCGTGCGGACAGCCGGAGTGGGCGGATACCGTTTCCGCTGCTGTGCGCGGGCGGCGCTCGTCTGGGCGCGGCATTGATCGCAGCTAGCGAGCGCGCGGCCGGCAGCAGCCATGTTTTTTTCCAAGCTCCGTCGCCACTATCGACCAACGACCTTGACTGACATTGGATGGCGGCGAGCGGAGGCCGATGACGCGTCTCGACGTTACACTTACTGCTGTTCTAGCCGGCTTGCTTAATTGCAGCAGAGGACTGGCGCGACCGTGCGTATTGTTCCCGTCTCGGCCACCCACCTGTGCTTCCCTGGAGAGAAGGAGAGGCGGTCAGCACACAAATAGCAGACCAGCGGTCGGGGCGCGTCGCGGCACGTGTGCCCACGCGCGCTGTCGGGGCCGTTTCCGGAAATACCTCGAGCACTATTCGGCTGGTGCTGTGACTGTTCTGATGTCCCAAGCATAATCCACAGAATGCTGCAAGTGTCTTTGGAGGATGCAGAAATGGTTGAAGTTGCTCACTGTCATATACACCCTTCACACACACACACACAACACACACACACACACACACACACACACACACACACCACACACACACACACACCACACACACACACACACACACACACACACACACACACACACACACACACACACACAACACACACACAACACACACACACACACACACACAACACACACACACACACACACACACACACACACACACACACACACACACACACACACACACACACACACACACACACACACACACACACACACACACACACACACACACACACACACACACACACACACACACACACACACACACACACACACACACACACACACACACACACACACACACACACACACACACACACACACACACACATATATATATATATATATATATATATATATATCCATATATGTATATATGCATAATGTACTGCCTGGAAGCCTTCCATGGCTTTTCTCAAAGAGCAACGATTAGTATTAAAGTGACCAAATCCCTGAGCATAATCGTGGTGCTGTAAACAATGATGTTAGCGGTATATATGCATATATACATATATGCATATATACATTATGCACAGTTCAGGCAGCTTTGCACACATATGCACAGTTCAGGCAGTTTTAACCACAGCAGGGCATACGTATGCCAAAGTTCAGGCAGTTTTAACCACAGCAGGGCATACGTATGCCAAAGTTCAGGCAGTTTTAACCACAGCAGGGCATACGTGTGCCAAAGTTCAGGCAGTTTTAACCACAGCAGGGCATACGTATGCCAAAGTTCAGGCCGTTTTAACCACAGCAGGGCATACGTATGCCAAAGCACGCCCATGATGTGGCATACGCCAGTAAGTTAACATTAACGTTATTACGTCAAGGGCCACCGGATAGCTGTAAGAACAAGGGTTAGCTCTATACTAATACATTGCACCTCATTTGCTAAAAGGATTTGGGGTGCCTGTAAGTTCCTTTCTGGTCGACCATAGTAGTCATACTCCAAGAAGTTCATGAACTGGATACGTAAGGTTGCGTTAAAGATGTATTCGCGTCAACATTACAAAAAAAAGCGTTTCAGGTAATATTACTCCGCTGCGTTTACGACTTAGTTAGCTGTGGTCGGTGGCACCCACACCGGCCCGGCGGAAACAACGCTTTCGAGACGCATCGACACGGCGACACTGGTGACACTGGTGACACAGTGACAGGCGGTGACATACTTCAGCCGCCTGATGTTCATTTCGAACCTCTCCACACAAGCGGCTTCAGGTGCAGGTCACTTCGAACCTCATGCTTGCTACTGCGCCGTGTAATCGGACAGGACGATCGCGGATCGCATGGATCACGCAGACGTCCGTGGGATCACTTTTCTCTTAATGCTTACAAAACAACATCAACGAAATCAGGAGCACAGATCGCACACCCCTGTGACCTCTCCTGTGCACACCGTTGCACGCTGGCAACGACTGCTAGCTGTGTCACGACCTAGATCTCGACTCCCTGCAGCCCGCCTCGTGCCGCCAGCCGGCGAGGTGGCAAGGCGGTGCGGGACGGGTGGGGAGCCCCCGTCCTGTCCAGCCGACGTCCGCGACCTGCCCGACCTTCTCCGTCCATGTTGTCAGTGTGTTGTTCTCCGCTTCTCTTGCGGCACTTCGGTAACCCTGAACGTTCTGTGTGTGTGTGTGTGTGTGTGTGTGTGTGTGTGTGTGTGTGTGTGTGTGTGTGTGTGTGTGTGTGTGTGTGTGTGTGTGTGGTGTGTGTGTGTGTGTGTGTGTGTGTTCATGCACCTGTTCTTAAACAGTTGTATTCGGTACCAGCATTTTCTTTCGTACAGCAAGACAACGAAAATCCTCTGAGTCTTCCAACAGGCGGCCGACGCATTAGCTTCTAGCGTACCACCGGCGGGAGAAAACTGGGTAAAATAGTTATGTTATTCATGCATGCATTATGCATGTAATGCGTGCTTCACTCCAGACATGAGGCTGTTGGACTAGAGAATGACTCGAGATCGCAGCTTCATGCGGCAGCAGCTCGGGCGGCGACTTCAGCACGGCTAGCACAGGCAGAGGCCCACTGTTATCACCTGTAGAGCTGAACCAATCAATCAATCAATCAGAGTCGTCGTGGGAAATGGCGCCCCAATCAAGAAGAAAAGGTAGGGTCTATCAGCGCTAAAGAAATTAGTGAAAGCAGCACCAGCCGCGGGAGCAGCGGTCTGGATTTCTTAATGCAGGATTCTTATTCTACCGCACTGCTGATGTAGCAATGTGCGCAAAGTTTACCGCTTTTTGAAGTCCAAGCTTAGCATAAGGGTGGCATGGCAAAACAAGAACACATTGAATTGAAGTTGTTAATTCGGCATGTTCTGAAGCTGAGTGTCCATCTGGCAGTCGAGAATGTGTTTGCAGTAAACCTAGTGTAATTTTTTTGACGGGTGCTGTTGTATATTGGTTTTATGTGCTACATCGTTGAGGGAAGGTAAACAAGTAGCTTACGTAGGCAGTCAAAGTAGCTTATTGAACGACATTTCATGAGCACAGACTTGCTGCCAAAACAGCCCAGCTGTAGCCCCCGTAGGCGACATATTCATTTTGATCCATGATCACTACCAAATCTCTTGTGATGAGATCTCTCTTTCCCCCTCTCGATTCAAATTTTGCCGAAAACCAAGGGTTATTCTGACAGGAAAATTTGTGAATCACTTTACACTTGTCAAATGAAGTCATCGTTCGCTGGAAAAATTGTGTCGTGGCGTGTCTTGTAAGCTGTACATTCCGAGCGTTGCCAAATCCCTCATCCCTTGTATGAGTGTGTCTATACTGTGGGCTCTTGTACATAACTCGTCGCCTTTGAATATTGAGGCATTCATGTAATCGTTCATTCTGGTCATTTCTATTTGTTTTTTTTCTGCGATCATGGGCCGTGTCATAAAATTTACGCACAATGATTGACTTTATGATTAGCTCTAAGGATGCTTGAAAACATCACTTTGTATACCATGATATTTGCAAGCCGCATTCAACGCGAACACATAAAAGCACACGCACACACACAAAAGCACATGCACACACACAAAAGCACATGCACACACACAAAAGCACATGCACACACACAAAAGCACATGCACACACACACACACACACACACACACACACACACACACACCACACACACACACACACACACACACACACACACACACACACACACACGCACACGCACACGCACAGCTCGCGTAAGCAAAACAATCAGGCTTACGCCTAAGGTAAGACACGTGCAAGAGAATGGGCCTCATGTTCCAACCACCGCTCAGCTCGGACCTCACGCGATTGGACTCCCACCTCTTCGGTTTTCGGAAATAAATCCCGTGTGATCACCATTTCCAAATTGGCGCGAACGTAATACGTGTCGTAATAGACTCGGCAAGGGAGACCAAAGCTGCCGGCTTTTTTCCGGACGGTATTCTGGTGCTGGTCTGGGTGCCGGAAAAACTGTGTCCAGGATGGAAATTGAGTGGAAAAGGTGCCCGTGGCTAGAACAAGTCGAAAGTAAATGTGTGGAACTTTGGATACGTTAGCTTTACAAAGGACAAACTTTTTACACAGTGAACCTTACTAACTGAACAGCACACGTATGTTGAAGGTTGGTTGTTATGAGGATAAAAAATCCCATCTCATGATGAAACAATTTCCCAAACGTGATGTTACCAAGGATGCAGGCATAGCTCAGACATGTGAGTGAGACTGGTAAATGTGCACATGTAAGGTGCTCACTGTCTGCAGCATTGACGTTTCTGAAGCACACATCACTCATGCCGAGTGTGCGCATGCACACGTACGCATGCATATGATTAAGGGGCTGTGTTTTTTGCTTGCTAATGTTCAACTGCCTTACTTGTTTGTTGGCAATGGGAAAATGAGCTATGCAAACAATGCATAACGATAAACAAAGTCCACTTCCCCGAAGTCGACCACGAAGTTGAGCATTTTTGGTCTGTGTCAGGCACGGATTCATTGCATTGCAGCCACAGCCCGATACTGAGCTGACTCCGGCCTGTAAAGCCTGCTGGAGTCAGGTTCAGAATCAACTTGGCCTATTGTGAGTCAGATCCAAATGGACTTTGGTCAAACGAGTCAAGCAAAAGCCAAGTGCACAAGATGGCGGGCCACCCACCTACTCATTGTGCGGGGGGGGGGGGGGGTGGATGTCTGAGAAGCAACAGAGCTGAGAAATGGTCAGATTAAGCTGTATTGTAGCAGCTTGCAATGGGGCTCTGCGGAAAAAAAAAACCTGCAGAGCAAAGCGCTCGCCATGACAACCGCGTGACTGGTCCAAGCCATCTGCGGCGGGTTAGAAACTCATATGAAGCCTAGCAGTTTTCAGCTGCTTATCAAATGCATCCGATTCCAGATATCAACCGTTACTCCCATAGAAGGCCCTGTTAGGTAGCATTTACAAAACGAGCATTTCCCCACCTAAACGCAACATTCCGTAAAGCTACTAGTAGCCCGTTAGATGGCAGAATATTGATCCGGCCAAAGTAAAGATGGCGCTACATTCGTTAACAGCTAAGAGTGACAGCGCCTAAACGCATCATTGGAGGACACCGTCCCTCCCATCAGGCAGCTAAGAAGATTAGCGCCACACATTCTCCAAAGAAACCAGCCCCGACTTGTCGCAGTGCAGCTTCTAAAGGACCACGAACACGCGTCGCATTCAGCGCACACATATATCCTTAAAAATATCGCACGCCATGCGCTGACCTACCAGCCACCTGACGTCGAATCACCACAGTGGGACAGCCAGCGATCACGTGGTCTATACATCATGCCGCGATCACGTGACCAGATCAGAGTGGCGTTCACGTCCAGCTCGCGGACATGATTGGGGGCCTGGGTTGGACGTCTGGAGGAGCCAGCCCGTTAGTGTCTGACCTCTGATCGGGCCCAATCGCGGACCAAGCCTCTAATCGGGCCCAGTCGCGGACCAAGCCTCTAATCGGGCCCAGTCGCGGATCAAACCTCTGATCGGGCCCAGTCGCGGACCAAGCCTCTAATCGGGCACAGTCGCGGACCAAACCTCTAATCGGGCCCAGTCGCGGACCAAGCCTCTAATCGGGCCCAGTCGCGGACCAAGCCTCTAATCGGGCCCAATCGCGGACCAAGCCTCTAATCGGGCCACAGTCGCGGACCAAACCTCTGATCGGGCCCAATCGCGGACCAAGCCTCTAATCGGGCCCAGTCGCGGACCAAGCCTCTAATCGGGCCCAATCGCGGACCAAGCCTCTAATCGGGCCCAGTCGCGGACCAAGCCTCTAATCGGGGCACAGTCCGCGGACCAACCTCTGATCGGGCCCAATCGCGGACCAAGCCTCTAATCGGGCCCAGTCGCGGACCAAGCCTCTAATCGGGCACAGTCGCGGACCAAGCCTCTAATCGGGCCCAGTCGCGGACCAAGCCTCTAATCGGACCCAGTCGCGGACCAAGCCTCTAATCGGGCCCAGTCGGGACCGAAACCTCTGATCGGGCCCAGTCGCGGACCAAGCCTCTAATCGGGCCCAGTCGCGTACCAAACCTCTGATCGGGCCCAGTTGCGGACCAAACCTCTGATCGGGCCCAGTCGCGGATCAAGCCACTGATCGGGCTCAGTCGTGAACCAGACCTCCAATCGGCCCTAGTCGCGGACTAAACCTCTGATCGGGTCCAGTTGTGGACCAAACCTCTGATTGGGCCCATCCTTAGGCCCAGCCTCCTGGCGGCCATAGCCGCCATAATACGGCTCATTGTCAGCGCTGGGAGGCCGACAGCACCCCTCTCGCTCAGGCGAAATGTCTGCTCCTTGATCTGATCTTTTACCAGATCATTTCATGGCAGCCAACATTCAGCATGTGACACAGATTTTTTCGGCGCCTCGAAACATCAAACACGGACGAAAGACGGCGTGTGGTCACAACAATCATCGCACTCATCAGCGGTTTTCGCAGTTCTCGCAAATCATCAGCGCAGTCCGGTGTAAATGCGCATACAGCAACAGCACCGCCTTCCACGACGCTGTTTAATCTTGTGTACTCTGCACAAAAGGCACATGCACCTCACGCACACGCAGCCGTCGCCACGCCGACCTCGGGTCCTGCGAGCCGAACCCGCTGCACCTGCCTCCCCCGCGAACCTCAGCACTGGAATCGTCATCCCGCGAAGAGTGATGCCGCGGACCGCTTGTGCGTGGGTGAGTCCATCATGATGTCTCTGCAAGGGGAGAAAAGGTTCTCATTGAAGTACAGGGATGTTTGGATCATTATGGACGGTTTAAGAGCACATCAAGCTTGCGTGGATCGCCTGTACCGTAAATACCATGGAAGCCTTCTTTGCTACGGGAAGACTAGCTTCAGAAAAGTGGGCAAGACAGTTTTCACAGTAAAAACAAGCACACAAACTTTTGAATCGCTAAATGAATCTGAATTTATTCGCTTTCGTGTTGGAAATGTCCGATTCGCGAGATATCCCATACAACCAAAACATATGGGTATTTCACATAGCGGGCTTGCCAGCCATGTAATTGTTAGGGACTACTAGGGTAATTGTCGGGCTGGGAAGTTGAAGCTGTAATGACTTATCAAGACTCACGATAGCTAATTAGTTTGAATTACATGGCAATTTGAAAGGCAGGAAGTTTGTTCGGGTACGCTTGACTTGACAATAATTCCAGCATACCTCACGTATATTATCACTTATGCATTAAGACAGCTATCTTTAAACTGGTATCAAAAACAATGCTGTGCTTGGTGCTTCATATGTATACACGTTAATAGCTTGGAGTCGTTCTATCGATCACCATGCATTGACAATATATAACACCCGTTGCACTAATTCATGTATGCACTGCTGACTATATCTTACTTTACATGTAGTGAATAAACAGATTGTATGTGCTTCACAGCCTACTTTTCAATAAATAAGCTTTATTCGGATTAGGTATCAGATTCGACAATTGTATCTGCGCTCCAGCCATATTCGGATTCCGTTTGCATTGTAACAGTCCGTTTGAATAATATCCAGATCTGGCTTTATTTGTTTTGGTTTGGCTTTGGGATGGATTCCACCACATCAAGCGCGGGTGCGCTCTGGTAAGCTGCAGATTTGGTTTTGTTTTCCTGTGGTCAATGTCTGACTACTGCACCGGCTCCAGCTACATTTTGTGGAGATCAGAGCCTTCTATGTCCAGTTTGGCCGGCAGGTGGCAACACGTACACTAACACAGCTCACCCTAAACAATGTCAGGCTGCCATCATTTCAGTATCCATTGGTGAATAAAATATTGGATATGAATGAGCATTGCCTGAGACTTGACGGACACTTCAGAAAGGTTTCATGCAAAACGACCAGTACCGCTAGAGCGCGTTCTTATGGCCTGTGCGCAACCCACTCGAGCGCCGACCAGTACCGCTAGAGCGCGTTCTTATGGCCTGTGTTTAAGCCACTCGGGCGCCGAAATCAGCAAGTTGTGCTGACGAAACACACGCATGCGAGCCAGCCGCGGATCAAAGCCCGCCAGTCATTGATGACGGACGTCGCCTGCCGGGTAGCCGACAGACCGGGCCCCATGCTCTAACCGTCCCAGTGGACCGACGCGGCGTGACTATGCTGTTCAGATCTCGGGCAGAATGCACCTGAACACCGCCTGTTGGTCGCTACATGAGCCCTCGACAGGAGCGGACGGAAGACGAGCCAAGAATCCGCATGACCTTTGTCGTTCGCCCTGTTTTCCACGGTTACGTTTGGTCGCTGTCAATGGTCGTTGTTTGCCTGACTTGACACGACCAAGGCCTGAACAGCAGGCCATAGCAACGGTGATGAGATATCGTTTGCTGTTTTTTCCATCTTTGATCTGTGAATGACCATATCGTGCAGCTGCTTTAGAGGTAGATGCTGCTGCCGGCCTGGCGAGCGCTAACAACGACAACGTTTGATTAAGCTGATTTTTCTCCGCTAGTGCGAAAACGTTGTTACTAACTTGGAAGAAGTCCTGGCTAACCGCGACATTTAGTTCCGAGCAAAAATACTCAAAAAAAACGTCGCCAAAAGAAAACTGGTGTTCTTAGAAAGCCCACAAAACTTGCACACCACCCGGAGAAAAATTTGACAACCATGGCCCATTACCCATTTCGGAATACAAATATGGGGACCGACTTTGACCGCCCACTTATATGGAACTTGCACGTTTAGTTGGTAACACTTTGAGTGACCTCGGATACCTGTACCTCTGCTTACTCCTCACCTGAAGCGACATCTCTCTGGTGGGAGTCTGTGCCTCTGCTCACTCCTCACCCAAGGCGACACCTCTCCGGTGTGAGACTGACCCTCTGCTTACTCCTCACCTGAGGCGACACCTCTCCAGCGTGTGTGTGTGTGTGGGGGGGGGGGGGGTACCTAGCGGTGGGCGACGTCCGCGGCTGCCTAGCCGCCGCTGAATGATGTGCGCCGCCGGCTGCCGCTGTCATCCCTTCTCACAAGAACGAATTTATAATGAGGAGCCCATTGGTCAGCATGCGAGTCAGGTGATGTTGTCAACGTCGCAGTCGAAGCCGCCCTGGAACGTGTCCAGGTCGAGGTCGACCGGCATGTGGTTCTGCTGCAGCGCGCCCATCAGGTTGGACATGAGCTGGGAGGGGCGTCTGCGGGTCCTCGGGCCGTGGCGCCGACACGGTCATCAGCGAGCCCGCGAACGGTTGGCCGGCTGGCGGCGGCGGAGCGGCAAAGGCCCTGTTACCGAAGCCGCTGGTGGTGTAGCTGCCGCCCGACGAGACCGGCGACGCCGAGCTGAACCTGATGGACGGCGAGGCCGTGTAGGAGGAGGAGACTGGCGAGCTGTAGCTGAGCGAGGCGCCGTAGGCGCTGCTGGCCGGCAGGCCGTGGTACAGGCCCTCCGCCTGCGCGTAGTGATCCGCCGTCAGGCTGGGTGACATGGAGCTGACGCTGGCCGCTAGTGACACGGACTGGAGGCCGTTGTAGTGGTCGCCGTCGGGGCCGGGCCGGCCGCTGGGCCCGGGCAGCAGGCCGGCGGGTTGGCCGTTGGGCGAGAGCGGCCCGCCGCCGGCGTACAGGCCGTAGCCGTTAATGCCGCGGTACGCCAGCGGCACGCCCGGCTCAAACTTGAAGCCGCCGTCGACCGAGTCGGCCAGCTGCTCCTGCTGGTAAGAGTCGAGCCGGTGCCGGTACCGCCAGGCGGCCAGCGGCGAGAGCCGGCCGCACGACGAGGCCGCCGAGTTGGCCCGGTGCCGGTAGTCGCCTCCAAGGAAGCCCGCCTGCGTCGGATGCAGCAGACTCTCGGCGAACCGGCCGTCCAGGCCGTCGCCCAGCGACGACGACGGGCTCGGCGTGTGGTCCAGGCCGCCGCGGATGGGCTCCACCTTCTCCTTGGCGCGGCCGCGCTTCTTCTCGTACTTGGACGTCTCGAGCGTGGCGCGCCGGCGAGTGCATTTGCCCGTCTTGGCGTCCGGGCTGATCATCCACCAGGAGGACTTGCCGGTGCCCTCGTTCTGCACCTTGATGAAGCGGCACCGGCCGAGCTGGTGCTGTCCCCTTTGTCTTTGAACCAGGGGATGTTGGTCACCATCCAGTCGTACACTTGTGCCAGCGTGAGCCGCTTCTCCGGCGACGAGAGGATCGCCTGCGTGATCAGGCCCGCGTAGCGGTGCGGGCCCCACACGCTGCGCCGGTTCGAGTTTTTCGGCTTGGGCAGCACGGCCGTGGAGTCAGAGGCGGCCGCCGGCTTGGCCAGGTCTCCGCCCAGCGGCGTGGTGCCCGGCTCCGTCTTGCAGAGCAGCAGGCCGCCGCCGTTGCCCGTTACGGTGCCATTGTGTCCCAGCGAGGGTATCAGAGTCGGTGGCGGCGGTGGCGGCGGAGGTGGCGCGTTCTGGTGGAAGTTCTACTGCTGTATGTCCCAAGGCGACGCCTCGGGCAGGTTGTCCAGCGGGTGTTGGCTCTGTGCATAGTCCTCGGGCCGCGGCAGGGGCCCGGTGTTGGCACGCAGCCGCTGCTGCGGCCCTAAGTTCGGATCGAAGTTCCCCTCGCCCGAGATATCCGACATCTCGTGGTACTCCACGCTGCCGGCCGGCCCGGCGGCGTGCACTCGTGCAACAGCGGTGTGGCGCAGGCCGTCCTTCACTGGTCCGCGTCGAGCCGTGCCTCCCCACCGGCAAGTGAGCAGCCCGGCGTGGGTGCGACAAGGACGGGGAGCCAGACGACCGTAGTCCTGCTTTTACGCAGATAGACGTTTGTGGGTAGCGCGGCTCGAGACACTGTTTCACTTTTTTCGGAGACGGCTGACACGTTTGATTGTTTCCCATTTGACCCCAGGTGTGACGGCCTAAAGAGGCATTGGTCACGATGTGACCCAGAACCCGTGGGAACCGCCCGAGATGCTTGATTGGGCATGGCGGTAACAGAGTCTATTCGTGGTGTCTCCACCTTGGGAGAGGACAGGAGTCAGTCTGCTCTCTTCCGTCGTGCTGTACGCCGGACCTTATGAGCGATTGGTGACGGGATGTTTGGGACGGATAGGGATCCCGCCATCGGCGGTCATAGGGAAGGTGACGAGTAATCATGTCGCCGGACAGGCCGGTCAGACCGAGTCTCCAGAGCGCGCAGGCCGAGGAGACCGTAAGGCGTGGACGCAGGTCGCGCCGAGCGCTCGTCGTCTGACGAGGGGCTCCAGCGTCCCATAGAGCGCGCTGTCTACCCCCAGGCCTCTGAGGGACGCGCCGTGGGGCGGTGCCTTGCAAAGCCTGCTCCGGTGGGCGGGAGGCGAGGGCGCAGAAGTGCTGGAAGCGACGCCTCCATGCTGGACGAGGCGCTGTTTAAGACGCATGCGCGGCAGCGGGGAGCTGCGAGCGGTGTGTGTGGCCGTGCGAATGGTCGGCCGCCCATCGTGGACGGAACGCTAGGAGCGTTCCTTTAAACAGGGAGCCGTCACCCTGGAGGTCTGGCGAGGGAACGAGTCGCCATTGGGCTTTGGACACCCGGTGTCGGCCCAGCAGCAGCGTCGGTGCCAAGCTGGCAGCCTAACGTGATACACTTTAAACAGGGCTTAAACGTGGCTTTATGGCAAGATCGAAATGTGATCAATGAATTTAACTGAACGAGGACCCACACCGACGAGCCAATTATAATGCCAAGGTGCAGGAAATAAGAGGGGGGGGGGGGGGGGGTCCCACCCGTGTGCAAGCCAAGGATGAATGGGATGATGTGGGTGCCAGCGAATGTAAATGCTTGGAGTGAGTGTGATGGGGCGCCGAGTGCACGGAGTCTGCGTGGATTAGTTAAGGCCGGGGGGGGGGGGGGGGCTCCCAGGGCCATTACCCAGTGGGCTCTTGCCAATATAATTCGCCAGTGCGTGGGACCCTTGCCAGTTAGGCGTACTAGTGTGCACGCGGTTCCGTTTTTGCCCCATTTAAATATTATCGCAAGCTAAAAGGTGGAGTTGGGGTACCGTGGTTAAGGGCGCACAGCCATGGGCGGGGAGACAGCCGTTCATGGTGCCTGACCGGACCCACCATCCCGCCAATGCCACAGTCATCCGCTTCATCTTAGCTCTGTGGCTCACATGAGTGTGCGCTGATGTTGGTTGTTCCGGAGCCACAACGTGCCGAGTCGCGCGCTAACATCATCTGGCTCGTATGCTGACCAATGGGCTCCTCATTATAAATTCGCTCTTGTGGGGACGCGCAACAGCGGCAGCCGGCGGCGCACAACATCCAGCGGCGGCCAGGCAGCCGCGCACGTCGCCCACCGTAGGACCCCCCCCCCCCCCCCCCCCCACATGAGTCCGCCGCTCTACTTACTTCCCACCTGAAGCGGCAGATCTCCGGCGTGAGTCTGCACCTCTGCTTACTCGCCACCTGAGGTGACACCTCTCCGGCGCGAGTCTGCACCGGACTGGCGTATTACTGCCCTTTCAAGCTGGATTTTAAATGATCATGACTTGTATGAAGAACTAAGGGAGGGTGAATTCTCGCTGAAATGGCATTTCCCTTCTTTACATATTCAGACAAGAAGCTGCAATAAGCCAAACCGACCATGGGTTGTATTAAGAAACACCTTTCATAGTTATATGACTATCTGTTTTGGTTTCCCGGCTATAAATCCAAAGATTCATGGAAACATCATACATGACGAGCCCTGTTTGCTGAACCTCCGGCGGGATGCCAGTCAGTGGACCTACCCGGCAGGCCGCGGCAAAGCTGACGGGATTTGTTTGCTGGACCTGATGGGCTGATGCCAATCTGTGGAATCCGACGCCGCGGTAAAGCTGACAAGATGTATGTTCTGTTCGTCGCTCGGGTGGAATCGGCGGCGCTGCAGCGGGCCGCCGCTCGTCGGCAGACCGCCCGGCCGCCGCTCGTCGGCAGACCGTCCGGCCGTCGCTCGTCGGCAGACCGTCCGGCCGCCGCTCTTCAGCAGACCGTCCGGCCGCCGCTCGTCGGCAGACCGTCCGGCCGCCGCTCGTCGGCAGGCCGTCCGACCGCCGCTCGTCGGCAGGCCGTCCGGCCGCCGCTCGTCGGCAGACCGTCCGGCCGCCGCTCGTCGGCAGACCGCCCGGCCGCCGCTCGTCGGCAGACCGCCCGGCCGCCGCTCGTCGGCAGACCGTCCGGCCGCCGCTCATCAGCAGACCGTCCGGCCGCCGCTCGTCGGCAGGCCGTCCGGCCGCCGCTCGTCGGCAGACCGCCCGACCGCCGCTCTTCGGCAGGCCATCCGGCCGCCGCTCGTCGCCAGACCGTCCGGCCGACGGCAAACGCCGCAGCCTAGCACCGCGAGGCCAGGCGCGACATGTCGGCACACGTAGGCCTCACATTGAAACCCCCCTTCTCCAAGGATGTGTCCGATGTCGGCGCGGCGACTGGCTAGTATTGTGGAAGTTAGACAGTTGACGGGCACAAACACGATTTGGTCGGCCGGGGACGGCTTCAGACGCGGCGCAAAACAACCAGCAACAGTTCAGTCGAGCTCAATAGAGACACAACAGCCGGTCCTTCTGTACGTGCGCCGACGACCGCTGAAAACCTGAATGTGGCTTTTGAAAGGCTCCATTTGTCTCTCAGATATCAGAATGTGGCTCTGGAATTTACAGAATGGAACACGCAGTTGCAGTTTGTCAAACTGCACACTTCTTGCAACTCGGTATGCGGTAGTGTGGCTGCAGGGCACGAAACAGCCATGGCTCAGTTTCAGAATAGCAGGAAAGGGTGGTGGTCCCCAAATTACCAAATGGGCGGATCCTTCCGCTTGGAAATGCTTCACCAAATGCTTAAATTCATCACGAGGTCACCGTCCAGCACTTGACAAGGCAGCACTCTTCGTTGGCGCACTATTGAGATGGCCTTAGAACAGGATCCCGACATCCCAATTATCAAGTCAACGTTGGCTGGATATGGCCGGATTTTGGTCATTAGTTGGAATTTCAAGAGCGAGCCCGTAGGAGCAAAGCTATTTCCCCATCGAGCAATGCTCACACGCCCGGTCCTGTATGGTTGCCAGGTTGTCTGGGCTGCTCTTTGCTGCTGCGTGACCCGGGTCCACGATGTTCTGCGACCTTTTAAGTCTCTGTGGCCATTAAAGATACCTTCGCGCCCGGTGTTATCATCCGCCTGTCCTTTCGGCTGTGGTGGTGTGATGCTGTGGTGCATAATGTTGAACTTACAAGATGCAAATGGGTTCCGGATCGACACAATATTTTAAGTGTACCGTCCTTCACTGACCCGTGGGTAGGAAACCATTGCCCAGAATGTCTGTCGAGACATTTCATAGCCCGGTAGAGCCTCATAAAGTCTATCTGAGGAGCAGACTGAGGTAAAGTCATCTGATAATTTGTCCCAAGGGGATAAAGGTGGTGGAAACTCCGGAAAGTTTGAGGGTGATCCAGCGATGTTTTACCTCTATTTTTATGCGGACCACCGCCGGCGAGCGCTTATGATAAAGGCACGACTAAACTTGGGCTGAGTTTAGAAATGGCCGCACTATCACCGCTGAAACTGCAGCCTCTGGAGGACCTCCCATTCGCTCCCCTCCCTTGGTTCGAACAACAGGTTCAGCGTTCAGGCGCAGGCGGTGAGCGCAATGTCCGGGTGGTTGGCGCCTGTGGCTTCCAAATCGGGGCACGAGGTCGAACCCGAGTTGCCCCATGGTCCTGGAACGCTGTCATGATCTCAGCAGTCACTCGTACGCCATAAAAGGGTCCATGAAGACGTGCGTCACGATTTCTTCTATTGAAAAGGCGTACAGGCAGCGAACCATGCTGCTGCCACTTTGGAAGCAACGCCAATCAAGCAGATTACTTTTGCGACGAAATGTGTACAATGTCGAAGTGATATTTTCACAAAACGGTATCACTTACATGATTCGAAATGGCAACCTCATCTATCGTGCTCTGTATCCTTGCGTCCCATAAAAGCTGCGTGCATTAAATGAAACTTAAAAAGCAAAAACAAAAGCAACAACGAACACTGCACATTGCTTACGACCTCAAGCCCAGCACATTGCATCCACGACTGTCAATTGCAGTCACATCCCAAAGCGCTGGGCATCAGGGCAATGTCAAGGACAGCATACTGAAATACGCATCAGCACTACAGCATAAGTAAGCTTAGAACCGAATAACCAGTGGCGTCACTTTATGCATTGCGTACGGGTCCCTAACCCCACCCCCAATACTGACTTGAGCTTGACTATAATGCTCCTCTGAGCCCTCCCCTCTACCCCCGATTAATGGGAGCAAGAAGGAGAATGCCGGACCAATGCAATGCAGAGCATTCTCTTGAAATGCTGACACACTAGATGCCTACCGCTAATGCGACAAGTACACACACAGAGCACAGCACTGTTAGTGCTCTGTCAGTTTGGTACCGCGTGCATCTTGTAGGTGTCTTATCGTGCTTTTGTCATTCCAGCTCCTTTTTGCGTTGTGCCACCATGCAATTATTAACAATTTTTCACGCGATGATACCTGGAGGGGAGCAAAGAAGCACTGCGATATGCCACGGCTTTTCAGTAAAGGCCGCATTCACCTATTCGTGCAGCTCACCATTCGCTGACGGGGATTTCACGCATGGACGACTTCTTTGTTCTATTTTTACGCGAGCCTGGTTCATTTTTAAACAAGAATGCACGCAGGAGCTTCCAATCAAGGGGGTGGGCTTGGGGGGGGGGGGGGCACAACTCACAAATGGAAACCAAGCTAAGCGCGCTGCAGGCCTATTTTTTCTTTTTAAGGATTATCCTTGATATCAAAAACGCGACAATAAATGCACGAAATCCGGGAGAAGATCAGGCAAGTGGCACCCCTGCACAGAAGCATTCCAGAGACGCCCTTTTGTTTCAGTTTTGTTCTACAGATCTGGTGGCCTCCGTCGTCACACTCCTCTCTCTCCTCTGTCGGCTCCTTTGTTGCCATCAGTTTTCATTACTAAAAGGTCAGGACTAGCAATCTGTGTCCTGTTGATCTTTATTTTTTTGGTAGGCGCATACAGCCTTAGGGTAAACAGGCCCATACCTTTGGTGTGCAACAGGTAACTTCCAAGGCTACCAATTTATCCGTCCAAATTTGTAGACAGGTGCAAAGCTGCACGTCATATGATGGAGCCATTCGGACACAAATCAGGTTGCCCTTAAATAACATGTATGCCATAATCCTGCACTCCAAATTACCACTCCCTGGCAGCTGCAGGTTGGCGAAATGGCTAAAGAAGGCTGCCTTTTGGGACACCCCACATGTGACGCACAGCCGGATTTGATCGCAGCCGATCGCCCAGCCACAGGCCCGTCTTCGAGCCCGTCACCGCATCATGGACCGTCCGCCTGAGCCTCAACAATGGGGCTCCAAGGAAAAGGGATGCAAAAGTGGGCGTGCGCACTGCGCGAACATCTTGGCTCGAAACGCCCCAGGCTTGTCCCAACCGATGGCCTTGCTGACAGTCTCCCACCTACCGAATGTTGTCCCGCTAGCTCGGTCACGCCCCGGACCGCACAGGGCTGCAGACCACTCAACACACACCCCGCAATGCGCCCTGCACGGCCACCCGGCCTTGGATCAGTGGCACCCTCCCGTTTGGCCCCGCCTCTGATGGCGTGAGTTCTGCAGAGGTGCGGCTGACGGTTGGATCAGTGGTACCCTCCCGTTTGGCCCCACCTCTGATGGCGTGAGTTCTGCAGAGGTGCGGCTGACGGCACGCAGCGTGTGTCACACGCCGCCGATCGATTGGAGAGCGGCACCAAAGTCTTCCCGCCGAGCCGGCGCACCAGATGGTACCACTTTGGCGTGATTCGTCGATGGGTATTGGAGCAGCACGCTCGTAGACGGGGACACAAGTTGAGAGTCTGGAGTCTGGAGCTTGACAAGAGTCTCTGGGTCATGGCTTCTGTGAATCAGAGGGTCCCTTGGTCGACGTGATCGCGCACGGAGGCCACATCTTGGCGTGGGTCACCTTGGCTGTGATATGTGTGGGCAGTTTCCGTGTCAGAGGGGCTAAGTGTTGAGGAAGGAAGCTCTAGTTTCTTATGCTGCCGATTGAGACGCCAGATAATGAAGAGATGCAACATGCATGAGTGTTACATACGCCATAGGTTGAAACTATGCGTGTCAATGGCAGCAAACAGGTGCTCATGAATTGACATACATACCACGATCCTGCATGCCGAACTGTACTGTCCTGACAGCTACAGGTTGGCGACAAGGGCACAGGGTTGCCAATATTTGGTCAAGCCACACGCAAGAGGTTCAGCCCATTGCTGCCTTTATTTGACCGGACCCGGTCGCCGAAAATGGGTGCAAAAGCTTAGTACCCACAATGCACGGGAATCTTGGCTTAGAATACCCCAAGTTTGCTACCGTTTGATAGCTTCCTTAGCAGTCTCTTCACACGCCGAATTTCGGTCAGCTCGTTCACTGACTTGGCGTAGAGGACCACGAACGTGGCGTGGCATCCATCTAACTGCACGTGACTGCAGGTTGCGTCGTGGAGGACCGCTAGTTCAACTTATTACATGCAACCGCAGGTTGCGTCGTGGAGGACACTAGTCCAACTTATTACAGGTGATCGCGGGTTACGTCATCAAGCAAACGGTGTCCAAAGAAAACGTTGAATAAATCGAAACGAATGGGAAAGGTCAAACAAAGAAATCGAGCAGCGAATAGCAGGCAGTAAACAGAATAAACATAAAACAGAAAAACCCTACGGGCAAAAAATTAATTGGAATGAGGGCCGGACCGGGAAGAAGTCACTGAACAAAAAAGCCGAGAAGAACAAAATTAGTTAGGAATAGGCATTAACATGGCGAAAGACAAAGAACAAAAAGTCAACAGTAATCAAAGTCGAAATGGAGAAGAGTTAAAAGACCAAAAGTCAAAATGTGAAGATGTTGAAAGACGGAAATTCCAGAGGAGCAAAAGCCCACAGGGGTAGAAATCACGCTGAAAAAATATAAAAGGCGGCCACGTTAAATAATGGTCTGCTAATGGGGGAACTTTGCTTCAAAGAAAGCGAGGGACATAAGCACTCGATGAACCTATCCTCACTGTGTTACAATTAATTTATTGCTAAAAGACTTCCTAAGCTTCTGGTCCCGGCGCCAATCGATAAAAACCGGAGACTACCTGGGGCACAACAGAATAAAATAATCAGAATTAACACATGTGCATCGCGTGGTATCAAAAACAGGTCAACACTGGCATGACTTGGCAGTCCCATTTCCCTCCCTGTGAGCAGACAAATGGTTGGTTCCTAAGGTTTCTCCCAGCAACCAGTTCCTGGGTGCAGAACCAGGAACAGCCCAGCAACAAATTGGGACCCGAATAAACGATTCATCAATGACAATGTTCCAGCACTGAAGTGTGCTGAGGAAAACAGCAAGAACCAAGATCCAGCTTGACACTAGGACAAGGAGTCCATCCAGAACCAAGATGACATTTAGCCAAAAGATCTAACTAGAACGAAAATCCTGCATAAGGTCCAAGAAATCCCCGAAAACCATATCCTACCTGATCAGGAAGTCCTGAGTATTCACAAAGTGTACTCATATCACGCAGGTTGAAAAATATGGCGATATGACAAAGCCGTCGGCATATGACGAGTGAATATGTAAGACATGGTTAATGTTCCTCAATGTTGAATAAGTTCTGTACGCCCAATTGTGGCCAGAGCTGGTGTTAAGAAATAAGCCAATAAAGGGCAGGAAATGACAGACTGGTCTTTTCTACGTAGACCGTTGGGATCAGAGTGCTGCGTGTGGTGTTTGTGAGGAGCCAAAGGGAAGCCATGAGTCGGGGTCTGGTGTTTGTGAGGAGCCCAAGGGAAGCCATGAGTCGGGGTCTGGCGTTTGTGATGTAAAAAACTCAAGGGGACCAGAAGCCAATTTCTGGTGTCAGTGACAAAACGATGGAAGCGAGGAACACGATTCTGGTCTTTGCAAAGAAGCCGGTAGGAGCTAGAAATATTTGCGTTTGTGGAATAAACAGTGTGAATCACATACCAGGGTGCGATGTTTGCAAAACACAAACAAAACGGCAATAGGATCACGGAATCAGGGATTGGGGCTTACGAAAAAACCACCCGGAACCAGGACTCTAGATCTCGTTTTCAGGAGTATAAGAGGGAACCAGGGCAGAGCATTGCAAACCAGGCGCGCTTATCTCCAGGACCATCACAGACGAAATAACTTGATTCGACGGGCGCCTCCGCTGTGCGCCGCCTGCTGTCTCGAGCACCTCTTTTGCTCGCGGCCGTCCCAGCTTATGGCCAGCGAGGGAATTCTCAGGAGTGTGAATAGAGGCTAGGAGGGCGCTCATAGAAGATCGGTCACCTGACCGCAGCAGGGCACCTTGAGCCAGGTTTGGTTGTGAAGGCGCGAAGACTGGCCGTCGCCAGGTGCGTTTGCAGGGTGAGCACCGGCGTGTTCAGAGTCAAGACCCTTGGAATGCGAGGAGGCTAGAGCTATCGAGTACACGTGTCATCCGAGTGCACCAAGACGACCATTCCCTTTCATGCCAGACGTCAAGGCCTTACGATCCTCGTATCTGAAATTCTTTTGACTACCTGCTTATTCATTTTAGCCAGCCGTCTTTAAATCAACCAACATTTTATCCTTCGCATTGTTTTCCAATTTGACTTTTATCTCCTTCGACCTTGTCTTCTTTGACTCGCCGGTTTGGCTTCCATCTACATCGACCTATATTTTGGCTTTTTGTCCCTCCAGTTGTTTTCGGAGCCGACTTTGATCTCTATCGACTTTTTGCGTTTCATTTGATATTAGGTCGCCTTTCCCATCCGGCCTTTTCATTCGACGTTGTGTAGGGGAACTGGAGCGCACTCAGCTAACGACCTCAACAACACGTTCCCCGTATTGGATCCTGCGCATTGAACTGGTACTGATGGTGGAAAAGACGACAAGGCCTGTGAATGTTGGCAATGACATGCGTAATCTGCCTGCCATACATCGTGCTACTAACGATGAGTTTATTGCGCAACTTCTAGTGACTATGTCACCCTGGGGTTCCTTCAGTTAAGAAATACACTGGTGAAAAGCTCGGGCAAGCGAGACAAAGGCCCACAGCTGCCAATTCCAAGAGCGCCAACGATCGTCTTTACGAGCATCCGCAGCCATAACGCTGAGCGGCGGTCTGCCCCAGTCCTGCGTCTCCGAGCCGGCCGCGTCTCACATTTTACCGGCCCGTCCGCGGCTGCCATAAACCAGGCTGCGGTTCGCCACACCGCGCTCGGCTCCGCGGCGCCGCCGGCCAGAGGGGCGTCCGATAGCTCTCCCGGCGGATATCAGAGCTGCAGATCTGGAGCCGGCTGAACTGCCCGGCGGCTGGCGGCGCCGGCGGCCACGCTCAGCCTGGCGCTGTTATCTGGGCGCACCGGAGAGGGCTGGGTTCGCGCCGGCCCGGCGCAGTCCGGGCGGGTGTGACACGTGGCGTGAGCAACTGGGAGGCTGGAGGGAGCCAAGAGGGAGCTAGAACAGGGAGGGAGCCGGAGCAAGGGAGCGAGCGGGAGCCGGTACCGGGCAGAAGCCGAAAGTAGGAGGGAGGGGGAGCCGGAACAGGCAGAGAGCAAGACCCGAGAGGAAACCGGACCCGGAACTGGATGGGAGCCCGTGCCGGGAGCCAGAGCTGGAGCCGGGACGGAGCCGGAGCCGTGAGAGCGCCGGAGCCGGATGGGAGCCGGAGTCGGGAGGGAGCCGGAGCCGGTCGCAGGCGGCACTCTGTACGAAACGGCCAGCAATCGATGACACGGGACAAACGGGTGCGGTGTTGGTCACAAAAACAGCTCAGCCACTTGTTCGGCAAAGGGGAGGTGAGACGGGCAGGCGCATGGGGTTAGATGAATTGCATTTGTTTTAATGATAGGTGAGATAGTTTGAGAAACCGGTGGAAAAGGTGATAAAAGCATGGGTGGTGCAATGGCCTTTTTGTCGCCGACTGAACAAAAAAGGCAAATTGCCACCACCAGAGCAACGCAATACCATGCAACTAGAACTCTCTTTCACAGAATGCCATCCAACTAATGTAAGGATAAGTGCTGCCGATAGGAATGCAGGCACACCGGCTCAGACTATGGAATAGTCCAATCACAAAGAACAGTCCTTTTCCACCCTCGGAACTTGGCGGGTTTTCGCGACTTCATCTCAATTTACGGCTAGATATCCATCCCTCGAAGGTAAGAAAAAGAAAAAATGGCGAGCGACCTCAGCAATCGAGGCGGCTGAAAGTTGGACGGAATTCAAGCTACTGGTATGCGACACGGGGAAATGGAGTTAAATATTTGAGCCTCTTCGAGGCCATGTCCCCTGACGAAAACCCCGCGTGCATACAAGCCCTAACCTCGAACGCTATCATGAGCGCCACCATGTCTCAGGGATGATGTAAGCCTGGTGCGACACGTGTGGTCTGGCGGCCGCCTTCCACCGCAGCTCAGCAGCCTGTACACCGACCTAAACTGGGTGTCTGCGCCGCCTGGACAGGAGGCAGGAATACTTGGCTCCTGGCTGGACACAGATCAAGGTGATAGGGACCGCGCCAATTCTGGGCGAGAAGTAGTGACAGCCTGCTGGAAAAATGTTGCATTGGATCATGGAAAAGGGGGATCACGGGAGCTTGAAAAATGCACCAGTTTCTTCGCATTCTTTTTCCTTGCTGAGCAAAAGGTCTCCAAACAGATACGGCCGCTGCCCAACGTTAAAGGAATGCCATATGATTTAACGAACCGAAGGTGACAACATATTGTGCTTGAGATTAAAGACTTTTCGCCGTTTAAACAATGACACCCATGTTTTCCTCTAGCTTGTTGCAGTTCAATGATTGCCAATCCTAGCCCCTCTATTACATTTCAACTACAAAAGCCGATATACCGTTGGTTAATTCCAATGGGCCGAAGACACGACATTTTGTTGTTAGTGCCCAGCTCATACGTCTATCATTTGTTTTTACAGCAGCCTGTCGGTGGTTCTAAGCGTCACACGACTGAAATCGCACAAAAGCTCGTGCCTGAATTTGACACGCGCTGCGCTTTTGAATATTTGTTGCGCGCTGAAGGTGTATGGATCTTGTTGGCGCCTGATTAACAACAGCACCGATTTACACAGCAAAATTTCGTATGAGCTATTCAGAATAGAATTTGATTGTCTATAGGAGTCATTAAACTTCGCCAGTGGGTCCGAAGGAATAATCCTATCTTATCACAAAGGAGTCGATCTCGGGCTTCAGCCTTGTCGTGGTCACGCATTCCAAACTGATAAAAAATATCAGGCAGCTTTTTGTATGTTCGCAGAGAGCAGAGTAGTTCCAAGAATCGGATCAATCCAGGGATTGTGGATCAATCCGCTGGTCGCATTAGACCTGGTTAGGAATTCCATCAGAATATGTACTAGATCCTGATCGGATTTTCAACTTTGCCAGTGCAAACGGGTTGAACGGATTAAAAACCAATGAAATGGAAATGATCACTAGCTAGTCCATCAGATGTGCATTGAAGACATAAACTTAAAACAGAACATTAAACTAATAAAATACAGAAGCGTCAACTTCAAGAAATGTACAGACTATATAGAACACAACTCGGTTACACATTCAACAAACAAATTTTCTGACGAACAGATCGCATTGACATTTTGATGTAAATAAGCGACACTCAGATGACCTCCCATGGAAGACTAGAGCCCCGTTCGCTGCATGGCAACTAAGATATCTAATGATTTAATACACAATTCTATCATAGCTAGCTATCTTATCATAGCTACCATTGCTCCTGATCTCTTCCGTAATCCCATTTAACCCCAGCTGGTGACACCGCATTTCAAAGTTGAAAGGAGGGCAGGAGCACGTCTTGTTGCTAGAAAGCACACCACAGCCCTTTGATATACAAGCTCCTGTCCTAGGAAATAGTTTCTGTTCACCTGGTCAGGCAGCTAAGTTTATATTTTGAATCACCAGCTTTAAATTGAGTAAGCTGCTCAAGCTGATCCATTTCCAGGTGACTACCAGAATAAAGATTGTTGCGTGCTCACAATTATTTGTTTACCGTCTCTCCTCCTAAATTATGAATCTGAAATATTGAGCCTGTTGCCCTCTACAACAATGGAGCAAAGGTAAGATCTCACCCAAAATGGCCCAGCCTCTCTTTGCGTCCAGCAAAAATCTTTCGTATCGGGTAGTTGTTGGTTAGTGTTCTGTCCATTCCACTCCAATTTGTGCATGCAACATGCACGAAATGAACGCACGCAATGCATTGGCATACCTCTGAATTTCCTGTAATGACCTAGAAGGCCCAGCACACTTAACGCACAGTCAGGAAATAAAGGTGCGTCAACATGACGCCGAAGACCGTCCATTCATACTTAAAATAAACATTTGGTAAGATTTAGAATACTATTTGTGCAAGGACCAGAGCTCTTGGTAAGTGGCTAATGACCTTGCGATTACCACAGCCCTTGGCATGAGATGTCAAAGCACCAGCGGTCATGACAGATGTCGTATGATTAATGGCAAGTATCTATCTCTCCCGCCACGTTTTGTGAATATGAGGAATTCTTTAGTTGTGTTGAAAGCACTCCCAATCTCAGACAAAGAAGACGAGAAGCGTTATCCAATAACTAAAATGATGTGCCATTTAATAAAGTATTCGTAGTAATTTTCTTAGCGTTGAAAGCAACGCAACGGATACAAAGAACCATACTATTGTCAATATGCATGGACAAATTTGCATTTAACTGCGAAAAAGTGACTTCAGGCAGCTGCGCAATGCACGATTACAAACAGAAATGGCTTTCCTCTTTGTTTCTAGCGTGGGCAAAAACGGGAGATTTGGCGGTATCTGGCATTTCAGCCACAGGATCTAAAAATGACGCAACTGCGTCATTCCCCTAAATGAAAGAGCAAGTACCGCGGGCAGCTGATAGCCCAATGCGGAGGTTATAATGTTAGAACAGCCGGCAATCTACATTTATTGATGCATTCGGGAAAAGATGCACACGTGAAACATCATTTAAAGGTGAGAGGGGCGCTCTAGTTATTCAGAAGGCGTGCATGAACAGGGCCGCTGAAAATATCTAGTGGTATTTAAGGGTATGTTTCACCTAGACTGGAGTCGAAAAATGTTAAAAAAGTGTTCATACCTTCAAGCTATTGAAACCAAAAGCGAATTTAGCCTTACGATGTGGTGGTATTTTTACATTATTGGCCATAACTAATTGTGACATGATTAAGTATATGATAAGCTGTGTTTGCTCTGACCCCCGTGCAGAACTGAATATCCAACAGGAAACAAATTGAGTTAAATATCTTACACCCATTGGTGTACGACAAGTTATTGGAATTTTCTACGATGGACTTCAACAACCTTCTTAAAGTTAAGATGTTCAGCTGAACCAAATTTGTTGTTAATTTGTGAAAAGTTATTTGTGTGGAAACGGACTAGCATGGATCTATTTGACACATTTTTCTTGTAAGGCGTACCGCACCGGGTTGGATTGATTATCTAGGAAAAACGGATTGGCCGGCTGATTAGATCTGTTTTAGCCGGACTGGGTACAACCAGATCCTGGGAATTTAATCCGTGAAGTGCTCTAGCAGGGGCCTCCTTAATATTCCCGTCATCGGCTTATTTATATGCAAGCTGGGACTCCTTCATTGCGTGGACAGTGCAATAACAAATGTTATTCGGTTGCCGGACGGCTTTGAATTCGTACCAAGATGTCTCTTTCCAAGGCACCTGATGCAACCAGTGACGTCAGCAGAGCTGTGATGGATATTATGAGCTACGATCATCTTCAAGAGTGACAAGGCTTCATAAGTGTTCAGCAAAATATACTCTTGAAAAATAGGATGCGTGAATCCAAAAATGTTGCCAATTTGCGCAGACAATGCCACTTAGAAATGTCAAAAAGATTAAACATCTCACCCCGCTTACAGTTTAAAGTTAAGGGCAAACAACAAAAAAAAGAACAAAAATGCAAAGAGAACCCCATGCGGTCAACCCGTAAGCTCCCAAAGTCCGACACGGGCAGAAAACCAGGTAAGAGCGCCGCGTATCATCGCGTACATACCGCCCATCAGCCACGAAAAACATTGCCTGAGCCGCAGGAACGTGTATGACCTGGACATGTTGTAAAAATTAAAATTTCGCTTTTGAAGATATTGAAGCAAGCGTCATATATGATGAAATGACCTCACTTACAACTATCGATATACTTTTAGGTATAAAAGACTGTTCTAGATAACGCAGTTTGCCTATTTAGTAAGCATGCTCCTCAATACGTCATTGTTTGATTGCGTCATGGCACCTTGCCCAACATTGAATGAAAGCCAGTTGACGGGCGTTATAGGTGGGCGCCAAATATGAGCGACTCGAAAATTATATTTTTCTTGGCCTTGATCGCCACAAGGCCAATTCAACAGCAGGATTTCAGTCACCTCGTTATGACATCAAGTGTACCTCGGTGACACGTAAATAGTCTGCACGAAATGGTCTGCTCATCTTCGCGCTTGTGTGCTCAGAACTAGAAGGGCTTAGGCCACGGCAGACGAAGAAGGGCAGGCGTGTAACGTGTCCTGAATGATGGCTCTTTCAGATCAAAATCAATACGAATACGAAACACTCCCTTTAAACCAAGCCCCACGACGGTGTTTGTACGTCCAGCCTAGGCAAAATACTCCGAACAGGTAGTGATTCTAAGATCTTGAGGCCTGCATTGTCTCAATGTGTTGCTAAAATTTGTCTGTTCATGTCTGCATTTGTTGCGCCGTGCTTTATTGCTTCGCGTAGATTTGCCATGTGGTCTCCTAGTTGTGCGCACGCTCTCCGAATCCTGAATGCTACGTTTTTTCTCCTGCATCAGATATCTCTAGGGAATGTTGCATTGTATTTTGTACACTACGGTCTTCCCCATACGTTTCTCCTATAGCCCATTCACACACCCATGACATATCTTAATCCCAGCTGTACACATTGGGGTCTCTTGCGCTGATCGTACTAGCATGGACTTAAAGCTAGGATCAGTAGCCCACAATACCCTAAGGCCATGCAAACTTCTCGATCACACAGCGCCGTTGATTTGTTTACACATCTCGTTGTTTATAAAGGAGAGCTCCACATATTAGGCATATTTGTTTTCCTTCCCTTTTTACAACTTCTACGCAAACCTGTTGTCTTAAATCGAGAACGTGCGACACAAGCGACAAAAGCTCTCTGCGTTCAGGGTATGCATTCTCACGAAAGGAGAGATCTCTAGTTAGACTACATCCAAGCGATTGTGGACCAGAGGATATCCGCACGCGTCTTCCCACATCTGCGCAGTAAGTACTGTATGCTTAGTAGTCATTGGGTGTGCCGAATTATGCTGTGGTATGATAGGGGTGGCCATGGGCTTAGAGTTTGTGGCATGGATTCTGTGGCATAGTCTGCTGTACGGATTAGGCGATTATGGGTATAAAGTAGATCTTTAAAAACTAGAACTTTTTCAGGATTAGCCTGTATCATTTCTCCAATGCATATTTTGTAAAAGTGTTTCCTGAATCTTTCAAGAGTGACAAAAGTGAAAATCTCTGACACTATTGAACATCAGCACAGCTCAAAATATGGAGTGCCAATGCAATCGTTATTCAGAATTGCAACGTCTTATGACCAGTCCCTCCTGTTATATCGAAGATCGGCATCTCAGAATAAGAACTTTCACCTCATAATGTCGAAAACCAGGAGATAAATTGGTTTCGTTCTCATGTAAAGTAATGTAACACCCCATGCGACGCCTGCTTTAGTAAATGAAACAGTGATAAGTAACTATGATTTACCTCATCGACATATATAAACAATACCTGCACCTATACTGGAATATTTGCCGCCTGTATTGGATCTCGTCAGCAAAGTGAGCTTCGTTGTGCGGGAAATATTCAAGTCCGTTGGTTTTCGGCATACGTTAGCTGTAATTTTGATTTCAGTTAATTCTAAGAAATGTGATGTGATGATGCATCGGTAATGGGTTCCGTTGTGATAATGTATCAGTGATAAGTTCCTATGTGATGATGCATCGGTCCTGAGCTCCTTTGTGATGATGCATCGGTCCTGAGTCCCTTTCTGATGATGCATCGGTCCTGAGTCCCTTTGTGATGATGTATCGGTAATAAGTTCCTTTGAGATGATGTATTGGTCATGAGTTCCCCTGTGACGATGTGTCGGTCATGAGTTCCCCTGTGACGATGTATCGGTCATGAGTTTCCTTGTGATGATGCATTGGTCATGAGTTTCCTTATGATGATGTATCGGTCATGAGTTCCCTTATAATGACGTATCGGTCATGGGTTCCCTTGTGATGATGTGTCGGTCATGAGTTCCTTTGTGATGATGCACCGATCATGGATTTCTTTGTGATGGTGCATCGGTCATAAATTCCCTTGTGATGATGTATCGGTCATGAGCTTCCTTTCACAACACGGTCAGGCAGCCGAGAGCCCGAACCAAGCTTAGCGCACAACAGCATTCCCCAAGCCGAGAGCCCATGACTGTTCATCATCAGCGACGTTATAGATGCCTTGCTCGCCTCGCTTCACTGGAGCACAACGGCTCACCGTCACGCCTCCAGCGTCGGGCACGACAAAGGCCCGCAGGCCCGCAACCTATCGGCGTCGCTCTAGCCAAACACCTCATCCATCTTCAGCGCGCCACGCGGCGCCGAAGACCGCGGGGAACTGGGTTCGCTAAGCCCCCGCCCCCGCCCCCGCCAGTCTCGCGGGGGTGCCAACCATTGGACGGTGTTCTCGCACGGCTGGTGTTTGCAGGACCGCAGAGAACGGCGAGCTGCGGCAGCGGCGGCAGCGGCGCCGTAGCTCACCCGCCCATAAGCGGCGCGCCCAGGCAGGGCTTCTCCGCGTCCGGCTGAGACGGTCCAGACGTGGGCATCGTGCTGAGGGGACTGCCGACCTCCGGCGTCCCGCCGAGGAGAATGAAGACTAGAGATGGGCTGGTTAGGAGATTGGAGACTGGAGACAGCCTTCCATATAGAATGGAAACTAAATGGTCTGCTGAGGAGACTGGAGACGGAGATGGCCTGGTGAGGAGCCTGGAGACCAGGGACCAGTGATTTGCATTTCCATACTAGTGCGAAAATATGTCAGTTGCACCACTTACTTGTCACAAACTGGCATAACAAACCGCACTGGCTCAGCGACTGCAAGCTGAATTTACAGAACACTTGTTAACTATCGGGCAGGATTTCGGACGGTGCGACTAGTATCTAATGGCACGTGTCTCGCCCGGTTGACAACTT
Source organism: Pollicipes pollicipes (assembly GCF_011947565.3). Classification (NCBI taxonomy): domain Eukaryota; kingdom Metazoa; phylum Arthropoda; class Thecostraca; order Pollicipedomorpha; family Pollicipedidae; genus Pollicipes; species Pollicipes pollicipes. Next base: position 15,207,465 of record NW_023596448.1, on the reverse strand, counting down.
TTTAAAAGCTGTCAATAACAAGAAAGAGAGCTGGAAATTACTGTCTATGGAGAAAAACATAGACGCGCTAGCCTTCAGTAGTAGCGTAACAACTTCGTGATTCAAGCTGACATGGTCGTTTTACCCTGGCAACATGTCAGATTGAGTACTTGTATGAAAGGCCAAATTTTGGTTGGCCCGTTTTCATTATTCCGAGGTGGCATTTTACCCCCCCCCCCCCCCCCCTCCCTTCATGTGGTCGTGGGCTTACGTCCCTGGGGTCCACAGACCAGACTAAGCAGATGGCAGATGTGCAATACACGTCCACGGAGCTCAATGGTGTGGCTAGTCAGGATCAATGTTGTGACAAATCCTAACGAGATTAGCCTCGGCCGGCAAATTAATGCGCTTGTCAGGATTCTGTTCAGGAATGCTGCATGGATAGACGCAGATAAACGATAGAAACAAAGGAAGGAGGGTAGAGAAAGAGTGAGGGTGGGGAGAGTGGTAATAGGATAAGGGACTCGTGGATTAAGGAGGTGGTTTGATTAAAATTAACACCGCAGTCAATCATGCTAAGAAGAAATCAACGTCGCGTGATGAAACCCAGCAGCGGGTGATGCCTGGAAGGTGACTTCCCTTCCGGCTGCCGGGGCTGTAATCTGCCCCACCTCATCCAAGCGTTGGCTGACGGCCAACTTTTCCCTGAGATGGCCGCCATTCGCCAACAGATCAGGCCCTGATGAGCGGCGCCTGCTACTGCGCCGGCCGCAATGCATCAGGCGGCCGCCCTACAATCTGCTCGTAAATCTCCGCGTTTTTGCCTCGAAGGCCCCCGTCTCGCGGGGATCGAGCGAAAGGCCGTGCTGTCCGACCGGAGAGCGCCACGGCACGCGCGTGCAGCCGATCGAGCGGCGTGCGAACCGATCGGCGATTCTCAGACGCACGCAAGCGTGGGCAGAGGGAAAACTCTTGTCTTCGGTCCTAATGCCGCCGAAGCAATGCCAGCTCCGACTACACAAAACACAACTTAGGCACGTGATTTAGGGGGCTGGGACTAATAGGTTAATTTCCTAAAGTGAGTGTTTGTGTATTTTGCATTGTTTAACGTTTATCGCACGATTCTCTCTATTCGCTTCCACAACTCAATGCTAAATAAAGAACAGGAGGGAGTAGGGTTAGGGGCAGTGGGGACATCCCGATTTGTGCAGTTGGCAACCCGATCGCTGCCCGAGGACATTGCTAATTATCGAATATTAACACGCGCTCGGGTTGGGGTCAGATTGATCCACCAAAGTTTTTCCAGAATGATTTCCGAACGGCGCGGCGCAGCCGCGCTCAATTTTGCTTAGCTGTAGATAATTAAATAGCGGATCGTTTGGTATCACAAATTTAGATCTCCCTTATAAGCTTGCTGACCCATGGCAGGTCAAAATCAGGCGATGGTTTTAGCAAATACATTTTATAGGGAATCGTTCAATTTTATGCAACAACGGACCGTTGGACGAACCCATACATCTCTGAGATGCTTTCTTAGGCAAAGCAACCATTGAATGAGCTTATTACATTGACCTGAGGTCGGTTACAAAGGTCAGACCAAGATCAAAACCAGTCTGTTTTATTACTCTCGGGCTTGCTGTAAGAAACGATTTTTGGTGCTCATTTCGAATTCATTGACAGCAGGAACCGCATTCTTCATCTTCCATAGACTTCTTTGAGGTCAGAATAGGTCATTGATCTAACATGACCCAGGTCAACATTTTGTTTTAGGGATATACTACCTAGCGTAATCTTTGTCGCTTATTCAAATGCAAAACTCAGAGCAGTCTCATACAATTTCGGTCACCATGACCTAAGATATGGCAAACAAGGTCACTGACCTTAAATGAGCATGTGACCTGCTTAGAAACAGTAATCTGGGTTCTGGGGGCACCTTGGAGACCAACGCGGAACTCGGCCTTGTTTGACCTTAATTGACCCAATGTTCACGACCTAGGAACTTCAAACTTTCACCTAAGTGAGTTCAAGTACAGATTAATACACCATGGAAATTTGTTGCTTCAAGTTTTCCTAGTTCCCGAGATCTTAGGGGGTTCAAACTGACCCCCCACTCGAATGAAGGGTGTCCAGACCCGGGTGCGTGTTAATGAGAAGAGTTAAATATTGCAATGCAAAGTATTGCAATGCACCCAAGAGTCTGCTTATGATAAATAACCAAACGCTTTTTGTTATAACGGAACATACTGAGCTGAGTTTGATTCAATGCCGCCATTTCTTATTAAAGTCACGTGTGTTGGCATTAATCTACTTGCTCCATACTGTGACCCGCATTGGCTACAAAGATAGTCCATGATTCATACCTTACAGTCATATATAAACTTTAAGTCGTATTATTCAGAACTTGTAGCAAACGTGAAACATGCCATAAAAAGCGTAGCGCATTCTGCACAAACACTTATGCTTTGTGTGAGGCATGTCGTAGATCAGGGTAGTGTCGTACAAACACATATGCTTTGTGTGAGGCATGTCGTAGATCAGGGTAGTGTCGTACAAACACATATGCTTTGTGTGAGGCATGTTGTAGATCAGGGTAGTGTCGTTAGCAAAGATGACGATGGCATCAGCGCAGCCGTCTGTTCACAAGCGTCAGCGCTCCCTGGCGGAGACCTTCTCGCCCTTCTCGAGATCTGGAGAGAGCAGGTCGCCCGGGCGAGAGGACCATTCCGAACGTGGAGAACGCGCTGTCCATCCACGGCCCAAGCTCATGGTGTTCCCGGGCTGGCCGCAATGCTGCTGCTCTGAACAGATCGATGGTGTGTTGCATCATACTCTAGCCGTCCGCTTCGGAGAGCCCCTCCCGCTCGCCGGGCTGCGACACACACCGGCCCGTAGTAGCTACTACCGGCCCATAGTAGGCGCTACTGGCCTGTAGTAGTCATTACCGGCCCGTAGTAGCTACTACCGGCCCATAGTAGGCGCTACTGGCCTGTAGTAGTCATTATCGGCCCACAGTAGCTACTACCGGCCCATAGAAGGCGCTACTGGCCTGTAGTAGTCATTACCGGCCCACAGTAGGTATTACCGGCCCATAGTAGGCGCTACTGGCCTGTAGTAGTCATTACCGGCCCACAGTAGCTACTACCGGCCCATAGTAGGCGCTACTGGCCTGTAGTAGTCATTACCGTCCCACAGTAGGTATTACCGGCCCGTAGCAGGCATCTGCTACAACTTTCTCCACGAGTTTATGCTTCGCCTGTGCCAGACAAACGCGCAAACGATCATTATGCTAACAGAAACACCGCGACACAATCATTACATGTGGGTACATAAGTACATGCTGATTTAAGTATGCTATTCATAAACACCAGGGCGGAGGAATGATTTTGTCTTCTGCTCACTACGAGTCAGGCACATTAGCCTGAAGGCTGGCTGCAAATGGGTGTTCTGCTCACTTCCCCTCACTGTCCGCCACGTTTCTACGGCTACATCAATTTCTTTCCAGAGTCTTCATCCCTACCCGTCACTGCACGAGCTATAACCGACTGCAACCAAATTTGATCAGCCAATACCGTGAGTCCAAGTTGCATGAGCTGCCTGCAACCACTTGTTTCGAGAAAACAGTTTTCTATGTGTGCAAAACAACGATATGCACTTATCCAGAAACACCTGAACAGCCTGTGCATGACAGTGTTAGTAAGTGACGGCGACAGCTCTACTGAATCTATTTTCAGTGCCTTATTACTGTAATCACAGTGCTGAGGTTACGCAGTTCTAAGCTGAGAGCTGCATGCACCTCATCACCGGTACACAAGCGAGCACAGGGACGTCTCTCTCCGACTGCCCCCAGAGGCCCGGTCCCAGAGGCCCGACCCCAGAGGCCCGGCCCCACAAGCTCAGCCCCAGAAGCCCGGCCCCACAATCTCAGCCCCAGAGACCCGGTCCCAGAGGCCCGACCCAAGAGGTCCGGCCCCACAAGCTCAGCCCCAGAAGCCCGGCCCCACAAGCTCAGCCCCAGAGGCCCGGCCACAGAGGCTCGGACCCAGAGGCCCGGCCCTGGCCAGGTCAAATCGGGCTGCGTGGCGCCGGTGGAGCGCCAGGGCGTCGACAGCCGAGCGGTCGAACGGCGTGGCAAACACGCGGCTCGCAGAGCACCGCAACAAAATGAATACCTTCCTCGTGGTGGAGTAATGTATCTTTGTTTGTTTTCCGAGTCAACTCAGGCAATTCTGACATCAATTTCGCCTTAGTGCATACGTGGGAGCTCACTTCTAGCACGAAAACGGCCATAACCCCAAGGCCCAGGCATAAAATGCGGACCCAAAAACAAAACATACCTGTCTTCCCTCACTTCAAACATATAAACTTGGTTAGTGCCATTTTTGTGCACGTAGTAGTCGTGTTGTGGCATTTTCATACCGATAGTACGGTTCGGAACTTTTCATTTGCAGTAGCAGCAGCAGCTGCTGCTGCTGCTACCGCTGCTGCTGCGATTCTGTATGCACCCAGCAGCTGGGCGCACAGCGCAGTGACGGCAAGCCGGCGCACGCTGTCCTCGCGTGACTCAGGGGTGTTCGGACGGGTCTTGGAGCTCCCAGCCAAGTTAGCACGGCGGAAACTGAATGACGAACACAACCTTTGGACTGAAGCAAGTGAGAACTTGCCCTTTCACGGTGCAGTGCGTCGTGATAGCCCGTTTCCGTTGCAACTCCGTGGTGTATCTTTACCGCTTCTTGGGGCGCTGGGGTTTGGGAAAATAATTCGTCGTGGGAACAAAGACGATGATGTGGGGAGGAAGAGTAGATGGAGAGCAGCGGGCACGCACAAAATCAGACAGAATTGGACGCGGACGGTTGTGACGCTGCTGATTGCTTATCTTGTTACAAGTTCCCAATGATATCAGAAAAATGGTCTAAATTACGGGGATTTTGAAAACTTGGTTGGAAGATGACGCGGGACTCCCAGGTGCTCGAGCACCCTTAGCGCAGTCTTGGTTATGGTCTTCCATAATATGACGAGATACTCCAAAAAGATCCAGTGAGGTGGGGCGAAGATGTCATTTTAATGAAATTAGCGACCTTTCGTGACTAACGTCAAGCGTTGAGTGGGGAGGAACAGGCATTGCGGAAGGGACAGTGAACAAGGATACTCAAAGAAGATCCAGAGCTCTGCCCTCGAGTGTACTGCTTGTAACTAGCTTCATCGGAACTCGCAGAAATACTTCGAATGTTTGCATTTGCATTGGCAACATGGAGATCCGGTTTGTCCCTGACTTAATCCTTACATTAATGTGTTGTCAAGCCTGATATGAAAAGGGTGTCTAAACAAAACCCACAATGGCAGCATTCTTGTCAGCTGGAACTGCCCCATTACGGATAGCTTGACCCCCATGAACGTAAAAGTTGCATTCGATGTGCGTTTATTGGTGTCATACTAAACGGAAGACAGCCTACGAATAACTGTGTTTATACTGCTATACACGAAAACATGCTCCTAGTCTCAGCTACGCATGTTTTGCTTGCAGACCGTCGTTGACCGCCTCACAAGCAGGGTTTCGCTGAATCTCAGGGTCGGTATATGTGCATTGGCTCAACGCCAAATATTTTGTTAAATTTGTTACAGTTACCTGCCTACACCTTTTACACGTGAATGCGACACCTCCGTAGCGTGATGAGAACTTTCACTGCTGCCGTGGCTCCTGGATCCCGACAAACCGGATCCGCCCCAGTCTAACAGCGCTCTCATCTCGGCTGACCTTCACGCAGACGTACGGCACACGGGAAGCACTTAAGACCCCTCAGCCTTTAATAATAATGTTCTGACCATGCTGGGCGCGTGGTAAACGTCGCCAGTAAATTGCATCGAGAAGCATCTTTTATCATTTTCCTTGGCTGGCCCGTTTCAATGAGTGAGCTAAAATGGGTTTGCTGCAGGGATTTCCATGTGATGGACATCACATTATATCCTATGGAGGTGGGTAATGCTTCTGGACAGTTACAAAGAATCGTGTGCCAAGTGGTTGGAATTTGTGAAGAGAAAAGTCCACATTATTTAACGGATTGTTTAACACTCACAAAATTTGCAGTGATATCTTCTAACGACAGATGTCATCACGAGGCACGCGGATTACGCACATTGTGCAGACGATATCAGACTCAGACCCGGGCTCGGGTCTGATGTCCGGCCCGGTCCTGACGACCCGAGGTTAGACTCAGACCCGGGCTCGGGTCTGATGTCCGACCCGGTCCTGGCGACCCCGAGGTTAGACTCAGACCCAGGCTCGGGTCTCGTGTCCGAGCCAGGCCTGACGACCCCGAGGTTAGACTCAGATCTAGACTCGGGTCTGGTGTCCGAGCCGGGCCTGACGATCCCGAGACGGGGCGGGTCGAACCTCCTCCGTCCCGTCCACACGACCCGTCCCGGCATCGATCACCTGCAGCGGCGCGGGCCGCCGGTGGCGCGGTCCGGCCGTAGAACGGCGCCGGCCCGACCGCCGGGAGTCCACCGGCAGACGGCCACCGGGAGTCCAAAGGTCACCAGAATCCGGAGACGGGAGCCGCCGTCTCCGGATTATATATGTCCGAGCCGCCGGGAGGTCTTAGGTGGCAGATGAGAGTCCAGAGATGGCCGCCGGGAGTCCGCAGACGGCCGCCGGGAGTCCGCTGACGGCCACTGGGAGTCCGGAGACGGTCGCTCGGGGTTTGTAGCCGGCTACCGCCGTTCAGCTCGCCTGCTCTGCCGTCCACGTGTCCCGCGCGGCGTCCCTCAGCAACGGCCACGGCCACGCAGTCGAGGCTACAAACACCCAATGCCATCATCATCCCTCAGCGACAGCGGGCCCTACCGATTTCAGGACTGCACCGTCCGCTGACAGAGCAGCTCGATGATCGATCAGGCCGAGGCAGTGTGCTGGGTCACTCGTGACGTGGTGCGGAAGGTGCATAGCAAACATCACCGTCACTCAGTCATGGCAAACATCATCATCACTCGGCCATAGCAACCATCACCGTCACTCAGCCATGGCAAACATTACTGTCACTCAGCCGTGGCAAACACCACCATCACTCGGTCATAGCAACCATCCCCGTCGCTCAGCCATGACAAACATCACCGTCACTCAGTCATGGCAAACACCACCATCACTCGGTCATAGCAACCATCACCGTCACTCAGCCATGACAAACACCACCATCACTCGGTCATAGCAACCATTACTGTCACTCGGCCATGACAAGCATCACCGTCACTCGGTTATGGCACACGTCACCGACACTCGGCCATAGTACGCGTCACCGTCACTCAGCCGTGGCAAACATCACCGTCACTCAGTCATGGCAAACATCACCATCACTCGGCCATAGCAACCATCACCGTCACTCAGCCATGGCAAACATTACTGTCACTCAGCCATGTCAAACACCACCATCACTCGGTCATAGCAACCATCCCCGTCGCTCAGCCATGACAAACATCACCGTCACTCAGTCATGGCAAACACCACCATCACTCGGTCATAGCAACCATCACCGTCACTCAGCCATGACAAACACCACCATCACTCGGTCATAGCAACCATCACCGTCACTCGGCCATGACAAACATCACCGTCACTCGGTTATGGCACACGTCACCGACACTCGGCCATAGTACGCGTCACCGTCACTCAGCCGTGGCAAACATCACCGTCACTCAGCCATGGCAAACATCACCATCACTCGGTCGTGGCAAACATCACTGTCACTCATCCATGGCACACGCCACCGTCATTCGGCAATGGCCCACGTCACCGTCACTCGGCCGTGTGGCGCGTACATGCTCCCTCGACGTGTCAGGTCAATGTTGCAGCAGGCCCGCCGCGTCACCCTCACAGGTCTAGTTCAAGCATGCCCTGCAAGCGTCATGGGACGCCGTTATTGACCTGCCGAGGCAACAAAGACCGCCGCATTGATGAAACAAAGCACTCCTGGAGCAAACATGAAAACGACGGCCAATTTGTGGCATCTTTACAAACACACCGAAGCTCGTGTCTGGTGGCCGGAGGAAGCTTTGTATGTTGAACAGTGTACTGCTGGCATGCCCTCCCGCCATAAATTTCCGTTCTCAGAAGGACGATAACATCACGGCGATCACCAACAGGGAGGAGACGGCCGCAAGACATTTCAGCGGTGTTATTTGACTTCTTCACGTTTGCTCAGCGATCACACTGCTAATAACTGTACATTTCTGATAAGAATGGATACAGTGCTACCAACAGTCTTTAATATTTTTCAAATCTGGTGGAGTATTTTGGTCAGTAGGTTTTTTCCAACTGTTCCAAATGCGGCTTCGAAAATTTCAGTTCGTTTGGAACCACAGTGAAGGCTTTTTACTGTCAAATATTGTGAAAATATCATGCTCGGAGATTGAAAAAAGCTTCTGATTTACTGCATATGGTCGGTGACAAAAACGGAAGTTTTGCAGGTCAATTCGTGAATGACTTGCAAAAATGAAAACAAACTACAGCAGACCACACCATTTCACAACAGACCGTGCAACAGTCAGAACTTCGTCCCAGCTGGAAGAAACTCAAAGCTAAGCATTGGTCTGCACCCGCTAACGTTTGCACCGTGAGAATATGTTAAGCACATCTCGAAGCGTTGACGTTAAGCTATATGAGCAGTTTGAGCCACAATATGTTGTCGAACATGGTAGCTTTTATCAGGATAGTTTTAAGCAGGTGACGGAAATATGCTATAAACTATGCAATGTCAGCGCTAACACATCACAGACCAGTGGTGACACAGTGTTTTTCCAATGCCCCTCAGCTGATTGCTTTTCGCAGATTTTCTGCCAAGATTTGCTTCACATGCTAAAACAGTATGAAATACCAAATAACTGGGCCTATTACTAGTAGTAAGAATCGTGGCTGGCCGCAGCATCTTGCGACGAACGTGACCAGCTGGCTACGCGGCGTTTTTATGCATCGTGTCATTTGAGACAGATGGGCTTGAATGCCTGCCACGCCGTAATGAAATGGGTTCAGTGCAAGGCCGTGGATGCCGTTGGTATCGTTCATGTTGTGTGAGGTGGCTGATTTGAAGAACATAGCAAATCGTTAATTTTTAAAATGTTGTGAGGATTTTTTAAGGATCACCCTGGAAGGGTGCTCGCAGTTGTAGCGTTAAAAGCCCTGCCGATCTAAGAAGATTGCTGTTTGTACATGTCTGAACTGTAGCTTCAGAGGTCAACGAGGATACTGGAGCGACACATGTCAGGGATTCATCCGAGGCTTCCTGCTGCTGAGAGGAAGGGCGGCTTTGAAGTAAGAGACCGAGCGTCACTGATATAGGCCTTTCGCGTTGCCGGTTGCATCTCACGCTGAGCTTACTGATCGGTGCACAGGCGTGAGATTAAGCGGTTTTAATTGCCATCATATTGGATATAAAGCTCAGCAAAGGTGTAAGAGGCGTTCAAAAATTTCGCTTCCATCTGTTGATGACAACATTGCATGGGTCTCGCACTAATTAATCGGGATCATGTGCGAGTTTTGAACAGGTAATGATTAGAGAGTATGTTTCACGTGTTGACATGTTGAAGCCAGCATCAGATATTACCCAACAAGCTCACATATAAGTTTGCTTTGAGGTGGAAAATACTGCTCTAGACAGCAGAATTCTCGGTTAAGTAAATAAGCTTCTCAATGCGTCACAGTCTGACTACGTCATCGTACTTTCCACGACATTTATTGAGAACCAATTGACGGCTGTTACATTTGGTTATCGCGCTCACCAACGTCGGATATGAATGACTCGACAGTTATATGTATTGGCCTTGTTCAGCGCATGGCTTATGGAATGACCGGATTTGAATGACGCTGTTATGACGTCCTGAATACCAAGGTGACTTTGAAATACTATCCCCGATATACCTTTCCCCATTTTAGCGGGCGTATAGCTCAGAAACTAGACGGGCTTAGGACTTAAGAAGGGCAGGATCGTGACGGAAGGTCTTCAAGATGGCTATTTCAGCTCCAAACCTCATGTAAATGTGGAGCGCTCCCTTTAAGCGAAAATAATGAGGGTCACCAATGCTTCCAGTTGATTATACGATAACGTCACAAAACCAAAAGCGATATTGTTGTCAGGTATGTGTAGAACCATGCCATTGGTGACTGTAGGGTTTCAGGAATGCAGTTTTGCAAAATACGTCGAGGATGAGGGAGGGGGGGGGGGGGGGGTGCAGAAAAATGGCTGAGCCTGCCTCCGAAGTGCACATAAAGCAGTTTTGTCCCCAGATTTGGCACACTTTCTTTTCAGAACTGGGGGTAGCGGTGTAGTTTCTCAAAATTTACTTTTGGGGACTGAACTCTCAAAAATGAGCATTGATGAAAAATAATGGATAAGAAATTATAACTTAAAAAAGACTTCGGTGTTTGATGGCCAACAAATGACACTTCAGAGCAAATGAACTCCTGAAACGAAAATATTTAATAATTATGTCGCATTACATTTTTTGTCTTTGTTTTGTGGTGTGTCGCATTTAGAGTTATGCTGCAACGGTTTCTGAAACGCTTGGCTCCAGGTGACAATCTAAATGACCTTAAACTTTGTCGGCAACAGAAAAGTCACTTATATGGCTCGTGATCATGCTGTTAAACTCTTCATAGACACCGCTCATCCAAAAATCCATCACTTCCTTGGCGGGTCACACCCGTGTTTTTGACGGACCATATACACGCGAATATTGCAACGGCAAAATAAGCAATTTGAGCTTACACAAGTCCAACAAATGTACTCATGACCTTGAAGTGCTGTTTGATGTCACTTTAAACAAATTGCTATTGCATCGGGTCAGGCCCGAAACCCTACTGAAATCACTTGCCATTTGAGGTAGGCACATTTTATGACACAAAAACCGTGCGGGTGATGACGTAAAATTGCAAACCAGCCAATATTATCCGGATCATGAAGGAGGTTTCTGGCTATCTGACGTGGAGAGTTCCTAGTCCTAGGCGAGAGTTAACCCTTGCCCTGACAGGGTGCGGGGATCGATACCACTACTCCTAAGGTTTTCTGAAGATCTTTCTGCGGATATCTTTGTAACGTCGTCCAGATTCTGCTTGGCCCTTCAAGCACTTATGCCGCATGTTTTGACATAAAACGCGTGTCTCTAGCGCTTCTGGTTTCTGTGCAACGAATATTTTTAGGAACAGTGCACGGCGACCCACGCAGGGCACGGGCGACTTTCGGTAGTCGACAAACTGCCGGTTGCGGATGACCCTGTGATATAAGTGGAGCCCTGTTTGATAAATATATACTCAGAATACACAGAAGCGCACATAAGTATTCTCAGAATTAAACAAAGGACACATTTTCATACTGAAACTCTTTTTGTGAGCGTTCGTCTAAGAATTAAAAGGGACATTGATATTAAAAACAGTGTGGTGCCCGCGACTTACGCCATCTGAAAACATCCGTAGCTTTGGTTCCAGGTCAAAAGTTGACCTTTAATGTCAAGGTAATGATCTTAACCAGATATCGAAAATGATACACGATGCTGCAACCGGGATAATTCCAAACATATGAAGTAACTTTACAGGCACCAGCGTATTCTTTGTTGTCTTCCAGTTCTCAGGCAGCCCGTTTTTGTCTGGAAATGAGTTAAGTATCTTCTTAGGTCACGAAACATCATTGCAGCTGCTGTCTGCGTTTGTAGCACATCTCCATCAAACACACTGCGAACTAAATTATACACTAATTACGTCTTCTGTACTGATCTGACCTACTGCAGCTTAGTCCTAATAAATTCATTACAACTGTTCGTACGAATCTCGTTAGAATTATATTTAGGTTACAGGCAGTGATAAATTTGTTTTCAAGTGTAAGCCATTAATTCCGTATAAAGTAATTGAGCTTGTTAGACTAAGATTGACCTTTGATGACATTGATTCCTCACCCCAAGACATGATCAGGCCTGACATCCTTAACGTTGAAATTGATACTGATAAAAGCTTATAAAATATCCAACTTGCCAAAGAGCGAACTGCACTGCCAATCTGACGGGAAAACTGACTGACATGACCTTCAAAAAAGTTCATTGTTCATAGGCTATTCATGGAAAAATGCTACAGAATTAAGAGGACTGGTACACTTCTCTTATTCAGCTGTTGTAATTTCAGAATAATATATTCTATGGCTACCAAGCTTTTTAAACGAACTGTTAACGTACGCAGTTCGCCCCTCCTCACTTTTCTTCATGGGATGAGTGCTGATCGAGTGGGAGAGGTGGAATAGTGGAGATCTTGCGATGCTTAAGGAAAACTCCGTCCAAGAAAGCTTGCACAAGCATTTGTACGCCTGCTTCGCTGCCCCAATGAAAAACGATGAAATCTTAATTATCTAGCTTTGCAGTTTAAAAAACAGTTCTGGGTGCCCAGCTTGCGGAGATATGGCACATGTTAAAAACGGCCGGTAGCGGGCAAATCTGTGTTGCCGCCTCGTGCACGCGTGACGCACAGCACGTGCGGCATGACAATGTATACATGTATACAACATGACTGTCTGTTCGAATGCCTAAAAACGCATGCCACTCCCCAGTGGCTGTGTGCCCTGGGTGCTGCGATGTGCCACAAAGTCTTTAAACCTGTCAAAATACAAAATTCGATCTTTTCGAAGCGTGTGGGTGTTACACGTAACCCGTTCGTACGCAAGCGTGGGAACTCACGACTGGCCGTTTAATTCCTTACCGGTGGCATACCAGTCCCGTGTGGCTACAATGTGGCGTCAAACGCAAAAGACGAAGAAATTGGCGAAGTGGATCTTCACAGCTAGTGTGGGCGTGGAACGTGGCACATGCGACATCACATCTTACACCATTTGATTGCCCACTAGATTTTCTATCGAAGCATGGCACTTTGGAATTGCTTTATTCCCTGGGTGCCGCGATATCGCAAAAACGTGTAGACTCGTCCAAGATAGCAAAAATAATCTTTGCACACGTCGGCGCCATGACACGTGGCACGTGTGACCAAACTTGCCATCTTACTCCTTCCACTCCTTATTGAAGCATGCGATTTCCGAATGTGTCCGCGTCCTGGGTGCTGAGATTTGACACAAAACATGTAAACCCGTGGAAAAGAGCCAAATCCATCTTTGAGCGCTGCTACGTGATACGTGAGACCATACCATTCCTTATGGTACATCTTTCTTGTTCCTTGTTCCTTTAGTATAATGCCACTTTATAACAATTCATACAGCACAACGCATGCAGAATTGTGCAACACATTGCTGAGAACAGCATGCACCTGCAAGCAGTGGTTGCAGAGTTAACAGCTTCAATAAAGCGTGGCAGCAACATAGGGCCAGGCCGCGCCAGCTGTAACTTATCTTATAGTTGAAATAAGACTCGCTCGCCTGTGGCGTCGCTCGTAATGCCTCATGACAATGAATTCCAGCGGTTTCATATCCGTTATTGCAAGCAGCCGTATGTTGAGTGGGCTTTACGAGAACGCCGATTTTATGCTGAAGCCCAGCAGGGCCCAGCCCCCTTCACCCCACCCGGCGTCGTCCTCGAAAAGCTGATATGTCTGCAGTCGCCACCCCAGGCTCATTTTGATTTGGGCCACGAGAAAGTTATTACTCATAAGTTGTGCTGAAGAAATTAGGCATTTAAACACAAGAGAGGTTTCCCTGAACGTTGCAATGTCGCTACGCTTCGCATCTCCCATTGCACTATCATGAAAAAGGTTCGACGTTCTAGAAGCGGAAACGATGAATTACACAGATTCCGTCCCGTGCCAGGTCTCGGCAACCCGGCATCGCGGGGAAACGAGACTGATGGTCTCTGACAGAGGAAAAAGCAGACAGCAATAGAGTCAAACCTGTGAGTTAAGGCGTGCAGACTGTCATGCGCTTACGTGCACAGCGCACGGATTAGCCGTTTTGGAACGGTTTTAGGGAGTGATGCCATATCTCAACAAGCCGGGCAGAAGTGCAGACGTGAAAGCACGTGCATGAACATATCACTACGAGCACGTAAAATAAGAGGCAGCGCCAGTAGCCACCTAGTTTTGACCTCCTCAGGGAAGGTAAATTAGGGTAATTTGAGCACTCTGATAAGTTGATCCCCCCCCCCCCCCCCCTCCTCCTCCACGTTTATCTTCTCTCACAAGACTCTATTGATCTGTTTCTGATTGGTCGCCTGACGGGCCTTTTAAGAAGCCCGGCTCTTCCTGCCTGACGTGAACGGCAGCGGGTGGGCGATGAGTGTGCTATGAGCATAAATGTTGTTCTATGATATTAGTTTAACCCATCTACGCAAATATTTCCGAGATTGTGCAGTGTTTTGTGTTGTTTTTAATCTTGAAGATATTGTTTATTTACTGACTTCCGTGTATTCGGCCATGTCTGCTCCTGAAATCGTCATAGATTTCGCGCGGCTGAGCTTGAAAGCAGATCGTCAGTCATGCTGATTCATTTGCCATGTCGTAGTGGGACAGCTTGCTCCAGCACGAATGTGGGTAAGATGATTATGGCTCAACTTATCACACTGCAGGAACGGTACATCATAGTTAAAGTGTCTGACTCCTGCCAGCGTTTTCACTGAGCACACGGTGGGGACATTTTTCATAACTTGGAGAGAGTGCGCGAAAAACACCCATTTTTACCTGAGAGCATTTACAACGTTGATGAGACAGATGTAACCACGGTGCAGACACCGAACAGACTGGTGGTGAAAACAGATCGAGACAGGTGGGCTTCACCACTTCCGCAGAAGCAAGAAAGTTGTGCAGCCAACACCGTCGGAAATTTTGCCCCACCACTCATCAGCCTTCCTAAAGTGAACTTCAAGGACCGCTTTCTTCGTGGCGCACCTACAGGCATTACAGGATATACAACGAAACGTGATGGGCAAACTAGGATCTATTTCTCAAGTACCTCACCCACTTTCAAAGGCTAACATTCGGCAGAGCAACAAGTCCTCCTCATCCTGGGCAACCAAACCGCCCATATCTCCCTTCAGACAAGTGAGTTTGCTCGCGGCAACGAAGTCACGCTTCCGCCGCGCACATTTCATCGCCTTCAGCGTCTGGACGTAGCGCTTGCGCCGCGCACATTTCATCGCCTTCAGCGTCTGGACGTAGCGCTTGCGCCGCGCACATTTCATCGCCTTCAGCGTCTGGACGTAGCGGTTTTCGGTCCCCTGAAGACCTACCACAAGAGAACGTTGACGGACTTTATACGGCAAATTCCGGGCAAGACGGTGACAGACTACGACGCCACACAAATCGCTGATATCGCGGACACCAAGGTCTTCAGCGGGTCCGACACTCTGCTTTCGTTGAAAGCATTTGGGACCTTCTCTTTCAAGAGAGAAGCCTTCCCAGAACACGCATTCCCGCCGGAAGATAAGACCGACAGGCCGCTTACAGGATGCCTCCGGTGTCGAATCAAGTGGTGCCCTGCAGAGAGCGGGCGTCACAAGCGCCGGACCAGGTGACGCCCTGAAGGAAGCGGGCGTCACAAGCGCCGGACCAGGTGACGCCCTGCAGGGAGCAGCGCCTCTGGCGTGGGACCGGGTAATCCCCTTTTACAGACTGAGCTGGGATCCGATGGAACGGTGATGGCCACACAGGTCATCTATGTTACAGTAGAAGCCATATAACCCATACCAAGAGCTCCACCATGAAAAAGTGTAGCATACGATAGTAAGCGAGGAAGCTCGGTGGTATTGACACCGAGTTCCATAAAGAGGCGATTCCGGCAAGAACATCAGAAAAAGAGGAGCAAGCCATTACGCGGGATACCAGAGCCGCAGGGCGGAAAAGCAAAGCGGAAATCGACGGAGAAGATAGTGCTGTGTTCCAACGATATCGGTGATGTAGATGAAGATGCGCGATTACACGTCACTGTGTAAAAGCCAAAAACATCTATGCATTCTCAGATGACACATACTGCTCAGCCTGCTACACTACGTGGAACTTTTACATCACCCACGGGACAAAATGCACTGGTGGATCTTGCCATAAAGATTAAAAATTACGTTAAATATACATAAAGTTACATAGACCACTACCACACTAATACGTGCGTAAACAAGAAACGCTTCGCCGTGCATTGTCAAAATCTCAAAATTTACATTCATATTATCACGGCTTATCAAAATGTAGAAAATGGCTTATCTTTCACTATTTTACCCTGCCAATTAAATGATATCATTAACTCAGGTTGGGTCAAAGAAACAGCTGATAAGCCCGTGATTGCCCATCTTGGCATGAATGCTCCCTGAAGTTACAGTACATACATTTCACGTTAAAAGTGTATGTTTCATTGTGTCAGGTCAGAGGATTTGGAGTTTTTAATCTCTAGGATCAAAACGCAGCTTTACCCGTGATTGGAAGGATGCCGTAACTCTGCGAGACCGGGTCGGAACAAAGCTGAAATGGCTCTTTCTGAAATCCACAGAGCTCCGTCCACGGTGCGTCATGCGCAGCGATGCGTACTCGCATTTCATTGTCAGTGTTGCTTCGCCGCTCTCATCTTCCTGCCTCGCTCAGTCCTGCCCCGGCTTTACCTTGCCTCGCTCGGTCCTGCCACGGCTTCACCTTGCCTCGCTCGGTCCTGCCACGGCTTTACCTTGCCTAGCTCGGTCCTGCCACGGCTTTACCTTGCCTCGCTAGGTCCTGCCGCGGCTTTACCTTGCCTCGCTCGGTGCTGCCACGGCTTTACCTTGCCTCGTTCGGCCCTGCCACGGTTTTACTTTGCCTCACTCGGTGCTGCCACGGCTTCGCACGTTCAGTGAAGCCCACACAAATGGTTCGAAGCCAAGTCGCCAGCGGCGCGCGGCTGTACGTGACGCACCCGCACCAGGTACACATACTGCGACAACGGCCACGCACGGGCCGCTGTTGCCAACTCTGTTGCGACACTGGCTGGGTGGCTACAGCTTGATAATGTGGGTGCATCAATCTCATGTTTCAGGAAAATCTTGCCAGCTTTAGAAAAGGTGATGGTCTGAAAGGATTCATTAAGGCTAATGCATGTGTACGTACACCGAAACGCTGCATAACAAATTTTGTGACATGTTTTGCCACACGGGCAGTAGACGGGCCAACGAACATAGAAATGGGAAGATGGGAACCATAGCAGTAGCTACCCCGTTAAAACAAATTCACCTACCATTTACTTAAATTGCTTGGCAGTGAGCATAGTTATCAACCGAATAACGCCTGATTATTTCGTATCTGATGGTTTGTATGTGTCAACACGCGTCGGCCCTTTAAACTTTTTTTTAGGGTTGAGGAGCGGGGAGGAGAGAGTGGCACGTTCGTAATGTCCCTCTTTGGATCGAGCAGCGTTTGTGCAGCTGTCAGCCCCGTTCCACCTGAGGGGAACGGGGCTGACAGCAGACAAACCAGTGAGTGTCTGCGTTGTAAATGGCCCCGTGCGCCGCGGCGAAAACAGCCTCTCCATCAGCCTATCAATTTCTTGGTCTGAGCGGCTGCCGTCAGGATCCCCGGCTGGGGAGACACTGTCCATCAAAGCACGGAAGTGGTGCTCCGCGATAGCTCACTCATCTCAGTGGCGGCTCGGGTGGCCGCTCTTTTGCGCGCATTCAATCCGATTTGATCGGGTGGTAATAAGAGGGTGCTCACATCTTGCCCATTTACATCTTCGAAAAGACACCCAAATCCTCGCCCTGATTCGCCCAAATCCTCGGGGAGGGGTTCGATGTGATGCCACTGCTCTCTTCAAACCGGCAAGAAAAGAGCCTTGCTGAAAGCAACCGAGGCGTGACTTTAATGATACCTCGCAATTGGCTGTAGGTTTGATGTTGTTACGCCAATAATTTACCACATCATGCGAGGTCAAAGATCGCACTTTTCAAATTTACATGTGCACATCGAGACCATGTTTCCTAGCTATACGGAATCGAAGCTAGTATTTTCTTGCTCACTTATTAATACAATAGTGCGTAATGATGCGGATTTTGGTCAAATGTGTGATGCTTGAAACCGTTGAATTAACAGAGTCGGTCCATCGCGAGTGGTCCACGGAATCGTCGGCTGCCGCCTGCCGCCCGCGCACAGCCTTACATCGCCGGACAGTGTTCCTAAAAACCGCTGCTACCCGCAACCAGAAAAGCCAGGAACACGTTTCGGTGTCAAAACACGGGTAATGGATGCCCCATAGGCAACTGAAAATGTGGGCGTAGTTGCACAACATACTGGAGAGGTGTGCTTAGAAAACCGTGAGAGGGGATCGCACCGACCCGCTGATAAGGCGAGGCTTTATCTAAATTATCGCAACATATGGCATGAAATAAAACCTGCAATAGGCTACGTCTTTAAAAGCAATGACACTTTATACCGTAGATTGAAAGCATAGCTATTTCCGTCGCATAATAATTCATTTTTTTAGTTAACAGTTTTGTAAATTTTACCAAAACAACATGTTTTATTACGATGCTAAAATCAGTCACCGTATGGCTTGATGGATAACAATCCAAAAATATATAAACAGAAAAACAAGGCGACTGGCACAAACCCCGGAAAGTACATTCGCCTTATGCAACCATTGCGCAAGCTTTTAGCGGCACATAGAAACTTCAAACTGATAAAACTCATTCAGTTCGGAACTCATTTATTTGTATTATGCGTATTTCGGTGATTTAAGTCACATTTATTGAAAAGAAAATGCCCATTGGAAGTCTGACAGAGATATACACATTATACGATAATGCTGACGATATAAACGATATTGCTGATTCATACGGCAAAATACATGCCCAGCCAACATGCGTATATATATATATATATATATATATATATATATATATATATATATATATATTGATATTGACATTACGCATGAATGGCGCGTATCTCGTGTGTGCGGATTTTCATATAATGTCCTGCCTGGTATCATTCCAAGTCGGTTGCATCCAAATGTATTGTCAGAATGTTTGGACGCTTTATTTTCAAATGGCCGAAAATCCTGCATAAATTGGACGGGTCGGTACAAAGTCCGGGATAAAGAAAGCTGCAGACTATCTACACATCTATATAAAGTATTTGCATGCATTGTCTTGAATTACTGTAAGTCCATGCTAGGCCATGCAATAAAAATAGAGATTCGAGCTTGATTAAGTCATTCGTTTGACCCACAATTTTAGTGAGGAGGTCACAAAACGTCTCTGCCTTGCCTGGTCTGCGCAGTGAACAATCATTGTCCTGCAGTACCTTGCCGTGAGCGAGAACGACATGAATATTGGATTTAACGAGCTTATGCTGTCTCATGCCTGGACCCATCATCCACGCTCTATGCATGCTCATAAATGAAATAATTTAGCACGGAGATGGCAGGCTCCCAACCTGGAAACCACTCCCGCCGCTGAATCAGGTGGCCGTGTCTTAACCGAGGATGACACTGCCTATATTAAGTTGGAAATTCAGCTCAGTCGTATTCCGTTTGGGGCGTAAGCTTCTTCCAATTTGGTCAAATCTGGGCCTCGGATGAATCCGCGAATTGACCCTATCCGTGACGTGAGGTCACGTGACGTGTTGTAATGCAAAACCCCTGGCCGATGCAAACAGCTTGATTAGAATAATCCTACTGTGTATTGAGCTGACGGATAAGTGATGCATTTCGGTGATTTCGTTTTTCATTTCATTTCTGATGCATTTCGGTGAGGTGTCCAACTCTAGATCACTCTTGTTCTTGGCCTCACTTTCGGCTTAAAACTCGCATCGTGGTGTTTAAGATGTAATGAGACACGGCAGAAACTCCACAGTTCAGGTATTCGTTTTCATTGCGGTTATCTCGGAATCATCTCTGGCTGTTAAGCAAACTGGTGTATGGATAAGCTTGCACTAATGCCAAGTTTCATGCACATTTTATGAGTTGGACGAAAATTAATGACGTTTTCCAAAGTGCATGTTATGAGCATCTGCGGCCAGTGTCCGGGTCAGCATGGTGGTGCGGCTGGCTTCCACGGGTTAGATTCCCAGCTGAGCTGGATGGAATGGACTGAGGACTCGGAAGGTTTGCGTCAGTGAGGGAAAATTTGTGTCTCATGGATGGCCGAAGGAAGAGACGGGCAGAATGTACCGCTGTACATCCGTGTTTGACGGTGCAGCATGCTCTCCAGGACATCGGTTTCGGGCTCGCTGTCGGGGGCACATTATAGGAGACTGAAACCGATGTTCTTACATAATGCATTCGCAATCACACCACATTCAGCTGATGTGCTCGTGTTGATTACAATGTTCAGAAGGGATGTTGCTTCATGGGGTCATACGACAATCTCGCGGTAGTTTTAATTTCGTAAGCGAATTTTGCCTGGTTTAAGTCAAGACGGCCGGATGGCGGCAGACACGCGAAATTTCGCTCTGTATTTCGCAGAATACCACAACCCCAGCAAGATGTCAATGGCCGTTTGACACATTGTCAAAACAACGATATTACCGTCCCAGTCGTCTTCAGGCGTTTGTGATCAGCCAGACACTAGTTATGATGCTAAAGGTGCAGTATGTGGAACGCTGCCGAACTGTGTTTGTGGGCAGCTTGGAACGTCAGGTAGAAGCAAATATAAGTAGCGCCCGAATACCCTTCCGTTCGGGCTCTGTACCGGAGGCTGTATGCCTAAGTATAGGTGGGTTGATGCGCCGACTCCGAAAACACGATCAAATTACACCGTCATTTTGAATGACTTGCAGGATATTAGAACCACTTGTTTTACATCGAGGCGTTCAAGCTACCGGCAGACACCACTTTAGACAGCTACAAAGCAACGCTAGCGCGTCATGACAAGGAAACTGCGGTTACGGTCGTGTGTGGGATTAATTCAGGAAACGGACGATTATGTGCAAGAAATCTGAATCGGGTGGACGGCAATAACATGCAAATTCTCTACATGAAGTGGTTCGGGAGATTGATAGTTCGCGCTAGAAATTTGGATGCTCCAGGATCCTAGATCTAGAGCAACTAGGCTCATTACCATAACATTGTGAAACCAGCTTTTAAAAAATTATTTCAATCGCCTCATAATGGTCTAATTACCCTCGCCGACCACAATGGTTAACACCCACAAACATAAACTACTCAATGTCACAAGCCCCATTGAATATTGTCCAGCGAATGGTCTTCAAACAAAAGTTGTCATTTAACGAGTGTTGCATGTTCCACTCTCTTTCCCTCGCCTCCTCTCTCTCTCTCTCTCTCTCTCTCTCTCCGCTCATCTCCTCAATCTCTCTCTCTCCTCTCTCTCTCATCTTCTCTCCTCTCCATCTCGCTCTTTCCTCCTCTCTCTCATCCTCTCTCTCTCCTCTTCTCTCTCTCTCTCTCTCCCTCCTCTCCGTCTCTCTCATCTCTCGCTCTCCCCCTCTCCTCTCTCTCATTCTCCCTCCATCTCCTCTCTCTTCTCTCTTCTCTCTTTTCTCTTCTCTCTTCTCCTGGCCTCTCCCTCCTCTCTATCCTCCCATCTCCCCGGGTGTGTGTGGGGCCATTCTGCCCTCCCTCTTTCTCCTCCTCCGCTCCCCTCTGTGGTATTCACCCCTCAAATGCGATATTTGGAATGCAACATTGTACAAGCAAATCGTGGGAAGGAATGCCTTTCCATAGCAGGCCCGAGATAATGGAAAACCACAGGCTGCGCAGCGAAGAACGGTCCAGTAGCCTGGTGCAGAACGGACAGCCAGCAAAAGACCGAAGTTTTCAGCTAGCACTTTGTGTTTTGCTTTGTCATTATTCTTTCCTGCTTTTTGTAGTCCGTGGCCTTTTCTTTTTTGAGCTGTCCGTTCGTGTTCAAAGCACACATATCTCGCACGAATCTGTATGCCTTGGTCCAAAGGGCAAAAAGTAGAAATATTGCACGTTTTTCTCACTTTCATTATAGTGGCCGCATGGCCACAGGCCTCTTTCCCGTGCCGGCTCTTATCTCTCCCTCCCCTCCCCTCTCATCAAGATGTGAGAAGGCCAGTGTGAGATCATCCCGGAAGTGCCTTTGTCCCCGAGCCCATACAGGTGCCCAGACGTGCCGCTTTTAGAAGGCTCCGCAGATCCTATCAGCAGGAGGCCACGTCAAAGGACCAGCCTCGCCCACATCATTTACTGGTGATGGCAACACGTGATCGGGTGGACAGCTGAATACGCACGCCTCGGATGGGACAACTTGACACTCCGAGATGTTAAAGTCAGAATATACCCGTGATTAAAACTTGCGAGGCTTGCTTTAATTTATTAACATTGAAATCTGCGGCAGTGATTACGCCGGTCGGTGTGCTCCTAAAAACAAAATCTTGATCGGGTTCTTTATGGTCAGTGACCGCACTAACCCCATTGCAATTCACGTGAGGTATTAGCTGACATGCTAGTGATCAAGGAATTCGAAAGGAGCGCCAAAACGGTCTATTAAATCAGTTCTCCAGGGATAAAGCTACTTGGCTTTTGCTTTAATATGACCTTCATATCACACCTGACACAAAACCAATGGACTTAATTGTTATTCTAAATGTAAATGTCCAAGGAAATATCTCCAAGATTTAGGGTTTCATCAAGCATTCCATTTCGCACCACAGTGAACGATACCCTATGGGCTACTTTCGCTGACAGCTACCACCTAAGCTTGACCTGAAATAGGTCAGCCTCCTTACAGGGTACATCTTATTGCTATTAAAACATAAGCGTTTTCAACTGCCTACCGCTGTGCAAATCTTAACGCAGTTTCGCCACTACGTTCAGAAGCTATTCTAGAAAACATTTTTTGGGTGGTATCAAGTCAACCCCTACCCGAGCACGTGTTAAACAACAGCGCAGCCAGAATTTTGAAATGGTATGCGGCCACCACCTCGTGTTTCATGCTTACTCACCATCCAAACTGCTTGCTGCACTCCTTGCGCCCGGTGAGATGCACATGGTGAATATAAATGATAAATAAAGTTCAATTCGCCGGGTCCCTGCCTGATATTTCCCCTGGGTGAGAGAATGTCATGTCCAATGTTTCAGCTCAGGTGCATGCTTTGAGTTGTGGGACGGAGTGCTGACGGATAAAGTCAGGAAATCTGTTCAACAGCCGAAAACATATGCATAGCAAGAAAATAACATTGTTTCTCTATTTAATCAAATTATAACTTGGCACACATCAGTTCTCTGAAGCAAACCACTACCGGTCGTTACGACATCTTGTGAACAGTATAATCTTTTAAAACTTAACCATCAAGCATACATGTGTCTGGGTCCCATAATTTTCTCCCCAAGTGGTAATTACTGGTTCCTCGCTCAGCAACTAGACAAAATAAGAATCAGTTCTGGTTCCTGGCACAGAAATGAGGAATAACACAGGAGCCACTTTGGATATCATCCCTGCGATCCAGTAAGAACCACGTTCCAACAGTGAATCTAGCCAAGGGAGGGCAGCAAGAACCATGACCCTGTATGGCACTAAGCTGTTTTTTCAGCAAAACCGAGATCCAGCTTAATAAGCACGCCAAGGATCCAGCTAGAACCGAGGACCGGGTTGGAAATATGTCAAGAATTACACACGGCGCTCTTCCGCTAATAATGCTAAGATCCAGTACAGTTATATTGTGAGAGCAAAACAGCCAAGACGCTCGTTTGTCCTTGGTTTGCATCGGCCTTCTTTTGACAGCAAAAAACTCGCATTGAACGAATATGCACTGTTTTTGGTAAGCACAAGCTCGCAAAGTGATTGTGCTATAATAAGTAGAGCACTTAACGGATTGATTTTTCCAGGATCCTGTCCAGTACAGTCCGGCCAGAACAAATCCAATCCGCCCGTCAATCCGCTTTTCCTGGTCCCTCAATCCAATCCGACCCCTTCTTTCCGGTTCGCCTTGCCAGATATGGTTATCAAATAAATCCATGCTAATCTGCTTCCACACTACGGAATTTTCAAATAATGTATCAAAAATTTGTTGGTTTCCGTTTGAAGAGAATGTGCAGCAAGCTGCCACAAACCAGTGAGTGTTAGGGGTACTTGACAGCTTGTTGTCTGTTGCAGTAGAATGCAACTTTTCATGAAGATAAAAAACAAGGCTCATCACATTATTAATTATGCCACAGTTATTTTGGCCAAAACATCACAAGCGCCAATAATTCAGGGAGTCTAAGAACCATCTCTGGTTTCAATGTTCAATGAGGCATAAGCACAGTACCGAACATTTTCAGGCTCCAAGTCGGTTGCAAATGCCTGCACATACTATTGCACAGCTTCAGCGGAACCCAGTTCACAAGCGCAGGATGTCGTACATTTATCACGTCTTCTGCATAACTAGAACGACCATCTCACCTCGTATATGATACTTCAGATGTGTATCCATACTCGCGCACACCAGCCTATGAAACAACGGCAACTGCGATCACTCATTCCTGCTAGACTACCGGCTGCGTTAACATTATAATCCACGCGAGCTGCCATCCACAGCCTGTGCCACCTGCCCTTTCGTCCAGGAGAATGAAACAGTTCTGCCATTTTTGAATACAATTGCTTTAAATGCCAGGTGCTACCAATTCTCTCTTTTCTGCTCATGCTGGAAAAATACAAAAGCTATTTCTATTTTTAATCGTGCATCGCACCGCTCCGTGAAGTCACATTTACGCAGTCAAAAACAAATCTATTCATGGGTATTGACAATAATGTGTAACTTTGTACGTGTTTTTCTGTTTTCAACGCGCTAAGGGAGCTACTATGCACGCTGTATTGGGTGGAGCAACGTTTTAGTCAGGGTGTACAGCGTCTCTTGTGCGCCGAGAGTGCCTTAGACACCAATATGGCATCCTCCCATATTAGCAAAGCGTAGTGCGCCAGTTAGGCCCGTGTCACTTATCATCCGACATCTGTGAGATCGCTGACGCCTTGACACCTCATTTGCATACCAGCACTTGCCAAGAGCTCTGGTGATAGCAAAAAGTACTCCAAATCTCATGAAATCCTCTTTTAGGGCATGAGTGAAGCTAAACAAATAATTGCGAAGATGCAGCAATGTTCGTCGTTCTGGTAGAAACCTGAAAATGGATCAGTTGAAGCAGCATACTTGATTTAAAGGCAGTGTTAGACCCATAAAGTTGGCTGATTGACTAGGAAGACGGAGGCTACAGTGTTGCCATGGAGGTAACCTTTCTTATTTTCTCAGACGCAAGCTTGCACTCCAAAACTCTATGATATGTTTTTTACCAAGAAAATATGCATCTGTCCTGTTTTTCAACTGTAAAATGCAATGTTTCTTCGTGTAAAATAGGACTGCTTACAAGATCACGAGGAAGGTTAATTATGCTATGATAAGATAAGGAATCAGATCTTTAGATATTCTAGTTACCTTGGAAAAATGGGAGCTCTAGTTTTCCATAGCAGCAAGTCTGAGTTTCACTATTTTTCATCAATTTAGCAATGTGTTGTGTCCATCAGAAACAAAGTCTTGCTTGCGGCTGGCTTAGTTATGTTCTTTGTAGCCTGTTTGTGCATGACGTGGAGTTAAAAGGCCCATCTTCCGTTGCTTTTAAAGGCTCCTTCCTTAGTGCATGCCTTCATTAGACATTTGAGGGACTATTTGGTGGTTCCCACTGCATTCGCTTTCAATCCCTTCAACCCCTACGAACTGGCAAATGTGAAAATCCGGTCCGGTCCTAATCCACATTTTGGTGAAAATTTCTGATCTGGTCTAATCCGGCCTACGGATTGATCTTCAACAGTTGGTTGGTCCAATTCGTGAAATGCTTTACTGATAACCTCCATTAAAATCCTAGCTGTGATTCGTGACAGGAATCAGTAGTTCAGCCGTAGCTTCGACTTCAACATATTTAGCAATACCTGTCTGTTACAGAAAAAGGCTGAAATGGGTAAGCTTTGATGGTTGTGGCTGATGTTCGCGAATTAGCAATAATATATGATTAACAAAAAACAGGGACCGCAACAATTTTGGTGCCGTCGCCAAGGTGCAGCACTTTCCAGCGGTCTCTTATAGAGAGGTAGTGTTTATCATTAATTCAAAGATCCATGGGTTTGTCTGCATTTACATTTGCTACCAATGGAAAAGAGACCCCATAAAAAACAATTGAGTCACCTCGATCCAGTAAAGGTAACCCTATCCGACAACTGAGTTCCCTTCTCAAGAAAAGAGCACCTTCATGTATGGAGAGACCTATCTCCCGACCTACAACAGTGTCCTTCCAATTTCAGCTGAATGTGTCATCCAAATCAATCAAAGGGCCTCGTTATCCTGTAACGGGACATCCTGATATGGAATTGCGCAATCTCTTTCGTAAAATGGTCCTCCTGTTCCAGAAAAGGGGCCTCCCATATATATAGGCTGCCTCCTAGCCCGGGAAAGGGCCACTGAGCTCATAACGGGACCTCCTGAGCCCGCAAAGAGCCTCCTTAACACAAAATGAGGCCTCTTCATCAGGCGAATATATATTTATTCATAAAGGTGTTCTTATGCTCCTGAAAATGGGCCTTTTGCTGCAGATTAAGGTCTTCTGGGCCAAAAAATAATACCCCTTTGAGGAGCGCGGGTTCTCCTTGATCTGACTTGTGGTAATCTATGCAAGCTACAAAGCCTTCAGTTTGGTCAAAAGGAGTCTCCCAAAATTTTGCGGAGGCAGAGCATACTCTTTCGCCTGCCTGCAAACAGTGGAAGGGTACCACTCCTCCTCCACCCCTCTCCCCTCCCTGTTGTGCCAACCCTGCTTTGAAAATAATCAGTTTTGTAAGAGGCTCCTCGGGTTATCAAATACGATATTTTCTTACATAACGCGTTCCAAAATTTAAGTAGGCGGCAGGTACCTGAAGGCGGTAATTTGCACAACGTGTCTTGGTTTGCAGCATTGGAAGGGAAGGGCTCTCTTTCCCACCACTGCAGGTTGTGACAACAACGAGGGAAACCCACTTGACTGAAAAATTGATAATGTCCTCATACAAGAAACATAATTTAGCCTGTTTCAGTTGGAATTCCCCCATTAAAATCGCATTGCCAAACATTTTTCGGTTGGATTATTTAGAAATTTTTCGTTATCACAAGATTTCATAGAAATCTCTTCGTTATCTTAAGATTTCATAGAAATCTCTTCGTTATCTTAATATTTCATAGAAATCTCTTCGTTATCTTAAGATTTTATAGAAATCACTTCGTTATCTTGAGATTTCAGAGTAGCTTCTCTCACTAGAAGTCGAAGGCCTCCGGTGGGAGGGTAAGCTTTTCAAGCTGAAGACTGAGGATATTTCAGTCCGCTCATCAAAGATCCTCTATGTAACTGGCGGGCATTTGGTTTTAAATCCATTCCGTGATACTCATCGCAAATATTTGGTTTTCGAAAAGCCGGCTGTGATACCATGTGCGACATCCTTGAACGCATTCCTAATGGTTGTTGGTGTATATACCATACAGAGTGGCAAGTGGCTTGAATTATCATATTTTCTGTGAGAGGGTTTCAGTTAAAGACGTTTTGTGTTTGAGGGTTTATAAAGGAAAAGCGAGAAGTAGTTTTTGTGTTTACAAATAATCCAGTGAGGTTCAGAAACTAAGATCTGGGATTTTTGTGAGTGAGTCAATGGGAACCAGAGACCAGAGACAGGTGCATGCCAGGAATCAATAGTCATTGGTACAAAGAGACCAGGCTCCAGTGTCTGCAGGGTAGCCGTTTGGAACCAGGAGTCAGGGTGCGGTT
>NW_023596448.1:15103414-15179730 GCF_011947565.3 Pollicipes pollicipes | reverse complement strand
GTCGGCTGCCAGCCGCCGGCCGTGCCGATCGTACACCGCCGTGCAGCGCTCTTCAGAACCGCGGCCGCCCCGAAAGCGGAAAGGCTAGGAACACGTCCTTGGTGTCAGAACACGCGCAGTTAATGCCCCATTTGCGAGTGAAAATTTTGTGCGTGGCTGCACAGTATGCCGGAGAGATATCCTCGAGCAATCTTAAAAAGGAGGTCGCATCAACCCCCGTGAGGGCGAGGGTCAAATATTGAGGTATGATTGCAGTTGACATTAACATAGCCGTCAAATTTGGGACGAAATATTTTTTCTCCTGTCCATACGAAATGACGGAGCCTTTTGTGCTTAAAATCCTCGGAGACATTTTCATTGTTGATGTACACAGTGTCGGCGACCACAAGGAGAACACGAGTGAAATTGCCAGAAAACATATAAAAGAAATGAAAAACCCACAGCCGAATTGGCCAACAAGTGATATAGAGATGAATAAACAGAACAGCTATCTCTAATCTAGTTACTTGGAGTCGCTTTGCGTTTTTCACGTTTTTATTGCTTGCGTTCATAGCATTTTTGGCTTTCAGGAGACCAATGCCTGGAAGTTTCTATATTACCCGCTTGTACAATAAAATTCATTTCATTGGACACTAAATCCGGCTCATGTGAACATCTTAGCCGGACTTTACGTAACAAGCACCTTTATGCAGTTGAGGAAAACATTTGTTGGCTCAGCTAAATAATCGTTCATAACACATTTTCCTTGAGCAGCCTGTGATTTGTATTGGCCTGTCTCCAAACAACCTCCTAGCAGTCGCCACCAGGTTACGTCAGGTGGCTCAGCGATCCCGAAATTTGGCAGGTGAACTTGAACTTTTAGAACTTCATAAACCTCTGAACGCGAGCACTGCCTGTTTCAAAAGTACTCACGTGCCTGGAAACAAAAACCCACCGGGAGTGATATGACCCTGCATGAAGACAAGGCTAAAGTGCTTTAACGAATGGGTTACCCTTCGTGGCCACAATTTTAAACAGAAGTGTTTTACATCGTTTTAATGCACGATCCTGGCCTTACGGTTGGGTGGTTGAAAGCATAACAGTGCTTGCGTTAGTTAATTGTATTATGTGGGGTTAATGACCCAGAAATGTAGCGTTTTTGTCATTCAACTGTTGAAATTTTGTTCATAATGATGTGTTTTGAAGTTGGTGGGCAGGGAGGCAGTATGGACCGCCCTAATGCTAATCTGCACACCGGCCCTCGGCCATCCGCGCCCATCGTACGGCGTACGGTACGGCGTCCCATCGCCCTCCGCGCGCCTCTACTTCCTAACTTCCCCGCTGCACTCGGCACCCTCCGTGCAGGGCTGCGCTGACAGCTGGACCAAAAAGCGCAGAGGGAAGACGGTGCGGCTCGCGGACCGTGCTCAGCGGTCCCCCGTACTCCGTCGGCGGCGTATTTCTGTGCTGGTCGAGCAGGCATTGCACGCGACGAGCTGCGGGTGGCCGTCCAGGCTGAATAATAAACCTTGTTGCGATAGGTCACCATAACGCGGGCGGTGGTTTGTTATTGTACTGTGGCGGCCCCGGCCGCGTATGGCAATCTATGGCCCGCTGTCCGGGACACGTGCGGGTGAAATGCCTTGTGCGTGACGCTGTTTGCGCGCGGCGGAAGCTCTCACTGGCGGCCTTCATTGCAGCACTAGGTCGTCCCGTGACGTTTGTATACAGTGGAAACCTGTGCACAGCGTTTGGGATGGCCCTTTTACTGAGATTTCGCCATCTTTGATCGTCGGGGTGATGCGACATTCCATTTAAGCTTGAAACTCAGTGTGGATATTTTACTCGACTAAGTCTAAAAGCCAACAGAAAACATGATCGCTGACTGCTCCACAACACCTAGTGGTGCCATGTGGAGTGTTCCGCTTTAGCTCAGATATCGGTTTGGGTTAGTCAATTCATGCTCCGTTTTGGCTGGGTTCACGGACATAGTGAACATGTGACCTTTCATACGCAGGGTCTGGTCAGGATGGGCTCTTATCAGGGCAATAGATGCTCATCTACTGGCCAGTATTGGCTTCCAAATAGTATTCGTGCAGCGTCATCCCACGGCTTGCCATGAGGTGGCCTTAGGATGCTTGAAGACTCGAAACCTGGGCCCAGTTATTATTGCTGCAGTTTAAAACTTCTGATGCAATCACTTAGCCACCTTTTCGAATTGGGTACGATCATGCGTTCCCGACCCGACGTCTGACCGCGCCGACAACGGCGTGGTCAAAGCTCACCACAAGCGTACGTATAAGCGTGTACGTATAAGCGTACGTATAAGCGCGTACGTTCCTTGACGCGCGGTGCGAGTCTCCGAATGCTCATCTGGCGTCGGTTGGCCCTCGCCCTGATTCGCCCTTTTCGTAACGCGGATGACTGAGCAGGTCGATCTGGACTCACGGCCACCTCCAAACTAAGAATGATGCAGCCTAGTAGAAAATACTAGTGGATTGTTCCCAACGAAATTTCAGGAGTGGTAATGAACGTCATGTTGCGAGGCAAATAACTGGCCGCATTATGCACATATGCGCATATTTATAGGCGTATTCACAATATTTTGGGCAGGGATGTTTAAGAAACCATATCAGTCAGAAACGTAAAACTTGCACCGACATGCCCCTTGTTTAAGTCGGAGTACATACATGCCTAGTTGTATGTGTTTTTAGCGCATATGTATGGTGCGGGGCTCTGTTAATACAACAGTGTCGGTCCGCCGCCCGCGATTTGCCGATTCGTCGGCTGTCACCTGATCGTCGTGCATTGCTACCAAAAAACTGTCACTTTTCGGAAACCATAAGCTAGCTACACATGGCTGATTTGAAGACACACGCTGTGAATGCCCCATAGCGTACCGAGCATTTGAGCGTGATCACGCGACATGCCGGAGATATATTCTAGGGTAACCTTAGGTGTAGCCACAGTGGCGCAGACAGGGGGCACGTACTCCCCCCCCCCCTTAGGTTCGGAGGAGCCCTTTGGGCTCCACGGGGCCTACGATTAAGGGCCTAAAGCTGGCTTGAGTGGAGATCACACTCAAGGGCCCCTTCCCACAGGTTGAGTACTCCAAGAGTATCAAGAGAGCCCTGTGCGTTGATCAGGCGCCCCTTGAGCCGATAAAGGTCGATATTTCGGTCAGACGTCACCAATAGCGCATAATCGGCTCCGTGTCGGCATGGGTCGAAGACCTACTTCCCAAGCAGAGACTAGGTCGGAGCCAGCGATTTACATTGGGCGAGGCCCCAGCATCTGTCAGAACCCCACATAGCGCATAACAGGGGACCCTGTGTTGGCAAGGGGCCCAAGACGGCCAGAGGCAGTGTTCGAGAAGGCCCGAATAGCCCGAAGTGCCCTCAGGGACAAAGGGTCGAGGACCAGATTGCGGTGCCTAAAGGCACGAAGTGGTGGCCAGAGTCTTTTTTAGGCCCGCAGCCTGCGGAGACGGGCCCTCAAATGACAGTCAGAGAACGCTTTGCGCCGACCGGGGGCCCCCCTGAGTCGATAAGAGCCTATATGTCGGTAAGGCACCACCAGCACTGTACAGTCGGCTCCGTTTCGGCATGGGTCCGGGGGGCCTTCTTCCTAATCAGCTACATAGCCGGGGGCAGCGATTTACACTGGTCGGGCCCCCGTTTCTCTCAGGGATTCACAGTGCTTAACATAGTGTTCTGTGTTCACAAGGGTCCCCGAGCCGACCAAGCCCCGAAGACGGGACGGGGCGGCCCAGCGAAACCCACGATCAAGGGTCCAGTTGGGAGGCTTGACCCGGAGTGTTGGCTGCAGGTCACATAACAAATTAAGAATAGTAGGGCTGTGACCCGAAATATCAGTCAGGGGCCCTCTTGCACCGTTTGATGACCCGTTGAGACAATGCAGGCGTCTAAGCCAGCCAGAGGCCACCAACACCAGGCAGTTGGTTCTCTATCAGGCTGAACCCCGGGTGCCGATTTCCCAAGCAGGGGCAAGGCCGGGGCCCACAGTTTGCATTGGTGTGGGCCCCTGAAAAAAAATGGTTGAAGCCCTGTTTCGGTCAAGGACCCACAGTACCTAACAGGGGGTCATAGGTCGGCTTGTGGCCCCACGTTGGTTACGGGCTTTGTTGGGGAGGTGCGGAGAGGGACCGAAGAGCCCTTTGGGACCAAAGGTCAAGGGCTCGATTGAAGGGCTCAAGGACCCGAAGAACTTGCCATAGGGCACGTTAAGGATGCCCCCCCCCCCCCCATCCCTCCCCGCCCGCAAGGCCGTGGCTGCAAGTGTCAGTCAGAGGGCCTCTTGCATTGATTCAGGACACCTGAGACCATGCGGGAGTCTAAGTCGGCTAGAAACCACCAACACCGAAGAGTAGGCTACGTGTCGGTCTGGGCCCAGAGGGTCTTTTTACCAAGCATAAGCACGGCCGAGCCCGCGGTTTGCATTAGTCGGGGCCCCTGAAACCATGACTGTGTCGGTCGGGGTCCCACAGGGCCTCACCGAAGGTCCTGTGTCGGCAAGTGGCCCAAGCCGCCAGGATTCGTGTTTGCGTGGATTCGAAAAGGGGCCCGAAGGGCCTCTCGGGACCAAACATTAAGGGCTCAATTGGACTCGCCCCCCCCCCCCCTCCGTACTTGTAGTGCCGTGACCTGAAATGTCAGTCAGAGGGCTTCTATCAGGGTCAGGTCTGTTATGATCCTCTTTCCCTAACATATGAGAACTCGATACGGAGACAGTCAACTACGTGTCCATCTGAGTCCTTGGGACCCATTTCACAAGGAGGAACGAGGCCGGGCCCACGATTTCCATTGGTTGGCGTCCCTATAACAACGCGGGGCTCCTTTATCTGTCAGAGGCCCGCAGGGCTTAAAAGGGTGACATGTGTTGCCAAGAGGTCTCAGGTCGGCCAGGAGAACATTTGCTGAACAGGGATAGGGATGGGACCCGCAATGACAGAGGGCCGCTTATTAGTACCGGAGGGCGCTAGAGGGTACTAGTCAGGATCCTCAGTACCGAACGGTGAGCCTTCCAACCCAATGTTAACCAACCCAACCCATGGGCCCGTTAAGCCGAACTGGAGTCTGCGTCCATTATTGGATCGCCTGCGGCGATCAAAGGTCTTGTTTTGTCACTGAGGGTCCCTACGTCGATACGGGCCCAACTCCGTGGGTCAGAAGGCGTCCCACGTCAGGGAGAGGGACCAGTGCGGTATGATGTATCCCTCTGAGGGCCTCAGGATCGATCATGGGATCCCGCCCATGTCGCCAGAATAGTAGCCGGAATGGACACCCCGCGTTGGGACGCAGTGACCCGCGGCCCTTTACCGGGAACTATAATATGCCTCTAGTGTTCCATTCAGGCTGCCTCTTGCCCGGAAAGAAGCAAGTTATCTCATAAGTGTTGAATAGGGTATGTCTAAGTGAGCTAAAGAAATGAACAAGGCCATCTCATGTTTGCCTGAAGACGTTCATTCTTTTCCAGCATCGACTAGTGAAACAAATGACATCAAAAGGTTTGAGACTGCGCGCTCGCAGTCTCGGCAGCAAGGACAGCGATGGCCAGGGTTGCAGCTTCCGCAAAACCGAACGACGTTGACCACTGCCGTGAAACAGCAGGCGGCGAACGCCACACGCGCGAGAACGACCGTCGTAAAATTATGATTCCAAATGCCCTTTAAAATTAAGCCGTACCTTTCAGATATTAGACTGGGCTATTTTGCATAACTTTGGGCTTGTCTTCTGGACAGATTAAAAGTTACTGCAACACAAAAGGAGAGATCATTCCTTTGCCATTTTAGTTCCACCACGAGATTCCACCACCACTGCACGGTGGCGTAACGCAGAATCCGCTTTTTTCCTCAATCTAAAAATCACAGAGGGGAAATATGTGCCTGGACACCCCTGTAAGTATATAATTTGATGTCCTAAGGCGTCCAAAGGTACTCCTTTGAGATGTGTAATTTTTCTGCCCACCGGTCCGTCAGGGGTTACAGTTTATACAGGGGCTGAGGCTGTGCAGCCTATAGAGACTGCAACACATAGAGTTGAGGTTTCTGTTGCTAAGATTTGCTGGCGCGCATGATTACAATCACGTTACATAATTTGCGGCATAAATCGATGGAGCCATTTTCACGATAGCTTATGTACTGAGAAGTTTTGACAAAAATGTTTCTGTAAAGTTTTAGTATATACCTAACGTTCTCATAAGGAAAACACTTGTTTTCATGCAATTCCAATAACGTGCAACAAGTAGGCCCTATGCATCCAATTAAGAATAAGTGTGTTTTATGAAATAAGACCCGTCGCAGAAATTTTAGCCCGTGCTCTTAGTTCACCTAAGCTCCAGGCCAGTACAAGGTCTGGCAATCAGCAATGTGCATCGGTGGAGGGAATTGAATGCCGGTTGGCTCAGTATTGATTACATCGGTGCTGTGTGAAACGGGTGGGCTTTGAGGAACATTTTAATCAAGGAAAATTTGCCTTGGATCATTTTATGACGTATAAGGCCTGTAAGATCTGTAGGTACTGTAAGCAAGCTCTGCAAGTACTGCGAATACTGCATGCCTATGAACAGGAACGCTACAAAGACAAAGGAGTTTGTTTTTTTCGAGTCTGCTTCGGAGATGCCACCGAATTTGTAAACAAGCTTTTAGAAGTTTCGGTAGAAAGAGACCTGGAATCATATCTGTCCGTAAAAGTACGATCTTGCTTATAGCAAGCTAGCCGCAATTTTATCTCAGCATGCGTCTTCACAGACATGTTTTTAAAACTCCTTGGAGTAGTTTTGGCCGAAAAGCGCTGATGAAAGGTATGCGGTAAGAAAATAAGCGCTGAGAAGTTTTTAAAAAAGTTGTAAATGTCTTTCAGCGTATTTCTGAGTGAAAACGGCCTATAACTGAATGTTGTCCTGATAAACATGGCTGGGCCACGTTAATACAAACGCGGCACGCGTCGCGGCGGTCTTCTCCCTGTGTAAGGCACGCACCGCAACGGCGCGGCGGTCTTCTCCCTGTGTAAGGCACCCACTGCAACGGCACGGCAACGCGGAAGATTGGAACACCTGAATCACACAGGAGCGCGTCATCTGGCACGGAGGCACCTTATATTCGCGCTTGTCGGATGGGTCGCAAATTTTACACACATCCATTTGAGAGTGTGATACATTTTCCAATGGTTTACGCCTTCGTTATGCGAAAAAACATGTGTTGCTCCGCTGTATCATATAACTACATCACCCTTTTCACACAACCCGGTGAACCTATCATCACGTTTAGTGACGATATGCACACAGCGTCAAGGCTCAGCCCACGAAGCGCCATTTTTACCTTTCTTGTAGCGTAGACTTGTGCTCATGATCCCATATCTCCATGACCTAGCATGGTCTGAAGTTGAAACTTTTTAGGACAGGTATTGGGTCGTCCCAAATGAAACAAGCACCGGCTGCATCTGAGTCTGCTAAACCATTTGCGAGGCGCCTAGGGCATTGTGCAACCTCCTGCCTTACATGCGATCAACTAAACCTCGTTCAAGTCCTTGGGAAAACGATAAATGAAGATAAATGAGAACTATTACCAAGTGGTAAAGACGCAGGAAGCGGCAGATATGGCATTGTTTGCATGGTTACACATTCCGCAACCTGTATGCGGGCTACACAACTGTTACGTACCTACGCTCAGAGGTCTGGGCAGACATGAAGCTTACCAAACAAAGCGGTTGTGGCGAATGATGGCCCACAAAAACACGTGTTGACCACCGAGCATTGCTTGTTTGTGTGTGAAGCCTTACAAGCGTGGGTGTCGGTGCTGCATGTGTTTGTTGATGGACGCCTCGGTCGAGATCCACTGCAGAAGTGGAGGTGCTGAAAAATTGCCGTGCGTTATTGATCATGCTGGCTTTTCACTAGTGATTTGTCAGTCGCGTCCTACTTTCGTGTACAGCGCAACGATCGTCACCCCCACTGTCGGCCAGCGGAAGTGCTTGGCAGGACCAGAATTCTTTCTGCTCCGTCTATGCCGGCAACAAGCCCAACGCCATGGCCTAACCGTCACAGCATGGTGAAATATGCGGACTCAACTGAGCTTAGCGTTGCGACACCCCGGTGTTCGTGATAGGCTGTCCGATAGGTGTTGCTGGGTTTGGCAGGATTTTAGCTGCCTGGTGAATCAATCAGTAGTGAAAGATTCAGCTATTTCCCACTGCCCGGAAACATAACTCGGAGGTTAGACCAACACTTATCTTGAGTGTTGATCTAGATGAATGCTAGTCTTGAGTTGCGCAGAAACAGTGATGCTGCTCGCCACAGCCAATCTTGGTTTTGATGCTAATGTGCAGATAAGATGCAATAGGCCCGCGGGGATGTGGCATCGCCAATGGCTGGACGAAGTGCGTGGAAATCACGCTACACCTGCAGGGTGACTGATTGTTCTAGGCATCGCGACTCCTACAGTACCTAGCTGGGGTGCTCCGATTCAAGCACAGACTTAGCCATGTCCTGGCGCGGCTCTTGGCAATGCTTACTATCTCACCAACTGTACTGCCAGGTTTGTTTCTGAATCCATTACACGTAATATACCATTGATCTCTTTAGCGTGCCATAGATGTGGCTGCTGGTTGAAAAACCTCCAGTTAATCCGTACTCCATCGGATGGAGACGGCGTGGTGGACACCTTGCTGTTGGTCCTGTGAGAACGCTGTGGTTAACCCTGCCGATTTGTGAGGTTGATGACAATTTAGGTTGAGTTGTCTTATTTTCGTCGCGTGTTTTCCGATTTTATGATATTTCGCCACTGCGTTGCTTTACCTTGTTGGTGGTTATGGTGATGAACATGGTGATGGTGATGATGGTGATGCCAGTTATTATTGTATCGTTATCAAGATTACTGTCATGATGATGGCGATGGTGACGATAATCATCATCAACATGATGCTGATGATGGTGATAACGATGGTGACGATGGTACATATGAGGATGCTGATACTGATGCTGGTGCTGGTGGTGGTAGTAATAATGGCGATTAGGCTTAAGCATGGTTTGTTGCTGCACTCGGCAGCGTTCCATTCGACGATGCATCCATAACTATTGACTGATTGTGTAAAATGCGTGTGCAATGGGCAGCGGGCGTAGTATTCGTGAGCCAGCCGTTTATTGCGACTTTAATGGTTGAACACACGAGTGTTGATGGAATCATTGCGAAACTTGCGGGGATTACAAGCACGAGACTACCAGCCACTTCAAAGCATTGAGCCACGGCTATTCACATACTCATTTCCTTGCATAGATCATTAGCAGTGTTCTTTTTCGAGCGACGATAGGCACGACTGGGCCAGCATAAAACACAAAAACACGGATTGTGATCATCTGATGTGCATCATTTGCCAGTAACGTCAGTGAAACGTGTCTTTGGAATAAAACGGGGCATTGGCAAATCTTTTTACACACATCAGTTAGGGCCTGATTAGTGACAGGGTGACAAATGTCCACAAATTGGGTGCAAAACCCTATTGCTATTTGACACAATAGCACCAGTTAACAAGGCTTATCAGTATTGTCGGTAAGGATAGACAGGAAAACATCTGTGGCAAGCTGTATCCGCATCTCTGTTGTATTCTTTTTTCATCTCGCGACTGGTACATCCCTAGCTGTAATCATCTCTAACGACGGCTGACTTCTTCGAAACATACTACTTGACGTGTTCATTTATCTATGGACTGTAGCACGGTGCACGTCTGTAAAGTGCAGTAGAGTGTCTGGGAGCCAGTTGCGCACAGTTGCAACGATATGTCTCAAAGCCCTTCACATCGAATTGCTTGGAGAAGAATGTGTCGTCGCCACATCGGCTTCAACTTTGCGCACTAGCGTATACCGGTGGTCGTGTGTTCAATACGGGAGACGTGTGCTCGGCCAGCATACAACAATAAAGGAGACGTGCTCTCGGCCAACATATAACAAGACAGGAAACGCAACACAAAACAATACAGGATACGTGCGCGCGGCCAGCATCTAACAAAACAGGACACGTAACACATAACAATACAGGAGACGTGTGCTCGGCCAACAAATAACAAAACAAGAAACGCAACACATGACAATACAGGAGGCGTGTATTCAGCTAACATATAACAATGCAAGAGACACAATACATAACAATACAGGAGACGTGTGCTCGGCTAGCATTTAACGAGAACTTTTCCACATTACCACAAAGTATGGTCGACATCAGTAGTGTGGTTGGGCAGAATTTACTGTTTTTTTACAGGCGATGTGTCCTCGGGAACGTCTTTTTATGGACGACAGAAAATGGCCAAGAGTTATGCTGTATATCCCGATGTGCTTTAGCCATTTTCGCCCGTGGTGTGTTTTGTGCCCATCCGTACGGAATTCGCCGTATGCACACTTATGTGTCGCTTCCCGAGCGCATATTACTATAGCACACATTGCAGCTGGACAAGGGAAAGCTATTCCATCCAGTTTCATGTTAATGTCGCAACGTGTGGCTGCTGCCTATACCATAGCACAAAACAGGAATATGCAGCAATGGATTCCAGCAACTCGCCGCACTGTTACCACAATCTGGAGGCGACGAAGAATGGAAGTTTTCCTGCC
Source organism: Pollicipes pollicipes (assembly GCF_011947565.3). Lineage (NCBI taxonomy): Eukaryota > Metazoa > Arthropoda > Thecostraca > Pollicipedomorpha > Pollicipedidae > Pollicipes > Pollicipes pollicipes. The sequence goes on along the minus strand of NW_023596448.1, from coordinate 15,169,134 downwards.
GCATTTCGTAGTTTACGGAACCTGGCCTGTTCTTTGAAGGGAACCTAACGCCTTTTGAACTGAGAACCTCCGTTTTTATCAAACACCTGAAAGTTTTGGACTAAGAGCATCAGTCCTTTCGAAGCACCGATCTCGTCCCTTTGAAGCCGGAACGAAATGTACAACAAGCGCGCCGCCGCCACAGCCGGATGAGTGACGTTGATTGGTGTCCCTGCAGAACGACTGGGTGTGCAATGATGCCTGGCGACCGTTCGTCGTGCACGCCGTCTTCTGGGTGGGCAACATCGTCGGCTCCTGGATCTGGGGCACCATCAGCGACAAGTGAGTCGCAGCGCGCTGGCGCCGGCGCGCTGTTGACGGCGGCGGTGTTGATGTCGGCGATTGGCGTGCTCAGCTGGCGGCCGGATCTGTGTTGTATCCCGGATGACGTCCGGAGGCCAGCGATGTTATCCCGTACACACGCCTCGCGCCGTCTGACGCCCCACGTCGCCCCCAGTCACGCCACCACGGGGAGACGTCTCCTCGGCATGCTGGTGGCACCCCCTTAACAGAGTGTTAGGAAGTGCGCCACGCCCATCCTTTGCCTACGATTGCTGGTATGGACTGCTCAACGAAAGGCGCTGTCCTGCCATTTGATTACCACCATTTGGTTGTTGAAGATCTTGCTGTCACTGCGCTCTCTATCATGCAAGTGATGCTGTATTCCGACCCCAATTGACAGTGTTCTCGGAACCCCAGTTCACCGCGTTTCCGGGGCTCCAGCTGATTGTGCGATCGGTGCTCGAACTGACTGCGATCCGGGCTCCATCTAGATGTGCTCCAGGGTTCCACCTGACTGTGCTCTCAGCTGCCTACTGAACTGTGCTATCGATGCTAAAGCTGATCGTGTTGTCGGTGCTCCAGCTAATTGTGGTCCCAGGACTCCAGATGACTGTGCTGTCGTTGCTCCAGCTGACTGTGGTCCCGGAGCTCCAGATGACTGTGCTGTCGGTGCTCCAGCTGATTGTGGTCCCGGGGCTCCAGCTGACTGTACTGGCTGTGCTCCGCCGCCAGGGTTGGCCGCCGTCCGGCTACGCTGGCCTCGTTCGTGGTGTACGCCGCCGGTGGCGCCCTCACCTTGGCCTGGCCCTCCAGCATGGCCGCCCTAGCGGCCGTCCGCTTTCTCGTTGGCACGGCGCACCACACCATCTCTCATCTGCCCTACATGCTAGGTGAGATGCCCACACCGTCTCCCATCTGCCCTGCATGCTGGTTGGAATGCCCACACCATCTCACATCTGCTATAATATTAAGCCCGTGCCAATCCTGGGGTGGGGGCACCGATAATATAATGGTCATAGGGAGTGTTCCACATTGGTAGGGGGGAGGAGGGTAAACTGAAGTAGTCATATTGAAATTCATTCGGTGCAGATCACAGCCCTACCCTTCCAAAGACCTAAGCCCTCTAGTTTCTGAGGTACACGCCCGCGAAAATAGTGAAAGGCATATGGGGGAGAGTGCTTCAGTCATCTTGCTATTCATCGCATCATAATAACGTCATTCAAATCCTACTATTCCATGAGCCATGCGGCGATCAAGACTAAATATGATTGCGGAGGCGTTCATATCTGGCGTTCGTGAGCGCGATTACCAGATATAACAGCCATCAGTTGGTTTTTCATCAAGTTGTCTCAGAAACGATGGCGTGCTCAAACAATGACGTTTTGAGGAGCATCTTTACTTAACAGGGAATTGTGTTGCTTGGAACAGCTTTTTCTCTGAAAGGATACCAATAGCTGTAAGCGAGCTTATTTCATCATATTTAATGCCTGCTTCATTATGTTCAAATGTGAAGCGCTCCCTTCAAGCTGCGAGTCTTGAGAACCGGAGATACGAGGTTTCGTTCCCGCGGTGCCTGCGCCTTCTGCCAGGGTGAGGGGGCAAGCGTCGCCACATGGCCTCAGCAGCTGAGTGCATCGCAAATCCCAAATGACGACGACTACCACCCTTGGTGAGAGCCCCGCATCATCTCCTAACAAGTCCACATGGTGGATGAGGATCCCAAACCATCCCCAAACTTCCCACAAATGCTGTTCTGCGAGCCACCTGACTGTCGTGAGCCGTCAGCAACCAATGGCGCGCGTCCTCTTGGGCAGTGATCGAGTACTGCGGTGCGAGGGCCCGCGTCTACCCGCTGCTGGCGCTCATTGGCTCCTGGGGCGTGGGCGGCGCGCTACTGCCCTGGATCGCCTACCTGGTCTGGGACTGGCGCATCCTGATGCTGCTCTCCAGCCTGCCGCTCCTGCTCACCCTGGCGTTTTACAAGTGAGCGGGGCGGAGGAGGGACGGTGGGGTGGGAGCAGCGCCATGCTCTGGCCGCTGAACAGCTGGTGACGGCTAATCGCCGCAGAGAATCTGCAGCGATTTGTTGTCATGTGCGCATCGTGAATTCAACGTCTCAGCCAGAAACCATCCAGCGTCATCGTGTATCAGCCGTAATCTTGGATTCGTCAACCGGACAACCGTCTGTTGCCTCGTAACCCGTCACTTGCACCCAGATTTGTCAGCTGGATACCCGTCCGTTACCTCGTCACCCGTTACCTCGTCACCCGTTACCTCGTCACCCGTTACCTCGTCACCCGTTACCTCGTCACCCGTTACCTCGTCACCCGTTATCCCGTCACCCGTCACCTCACCTCCGTCTCCTCACCACCCGTCATTTCGTCACTCGTCACCTTGCCACCCGTCACTTCGCCACCCTTCACCTTGTCACTCGTCACCTCGTCACCCGTCACCTCGTCGCCTCATCACCTCGTCGCCTGTCACCCATCATCCGTCACTTCGTCACTCGTTGCCCGCACCTGGATTCGTCTCCAGATACCTGATGAAGCTCTTGTATTGGTTTGCTCTGGGATCACCTTCCCGTTGTTGACGGGAGTCACTGTGCATGTTGAGAGTTTGCTTTACGAAATTATTCCTCGCAGCTACATCTCAGCGTCAAACCTTTCCTCGCAGCTACATTCCGGAGTCATCCTCCTGGCTGATGGTTCGTGGTCGCGGAGAGGAGGCGGCCACCCTCTTGAGGAAGATGGCGGCAATCAATGGGCAGACGCTGGATGAGGAAGCGTTCGGCGAGGTGCTTATCGACATGACGGCCCGCGATCCCGACAAGGAGACACAGAGCATCCTGCTGGTGCGGAAGCACCCCCGCCTGATGAAGAACATGGTGCTGGTCATTCTGCTGTGGTGAGAACATTGTGGGCGTATTCTGTGGTGTGGTAGTATATTTTGCACGCGCTGCACGCCTTTTTCTGTAAGTGTTGTTAGAGCCTGACAAAAACAAATTTGTTAGAATTTCCATGCTCCGAATGGGATGGTTACATGCTCCTCCCTCCCCTCTCGTCACTGTACCCGTCATGACATCACTTTCTATGTGGTTTTCTAACTTTAAAAGCATCCCATTAGTGATAAGTGAACTCTTCATATCAGGTGCTTGCTTCCGTACTTTCAAATGTGGATCATTCCTCTAAACGACTTCGACAGTCGGTGTGTTTGTCATCGTCAACCACCGACTCAGGAACCCAGGCTGACCTCGACTGCCGCGTCGACAGGATGGTGTCGTGTCTGTGCTTCTACGGACACACGCAGAACACGGGCAACCTGGGCGGCTCTGTATTCAGCTCGTTCTCGCTCGGCGCCACTACCGAGCTGCTGGCTATGACCGTGCCGTTCATCATCAACGCACGGGGTCGCAAGTGGCCGATGGCCCTCTTCTTCGTCACGTCCGGCCTCTGCGGCCTGCTCTACGCCCTGCTCGGCGATGGTGAGAGCAGCCACGCCCCCACCGGCGGCGGCGGCGCGGGATAGCTTGTAGATGCCACTGCTGGCAGCCGTCACACCATCGTTAGAATGGCTTGGTCATAGGATAGGTTTGGCCCGTCAGGGCATTGGATTACCCTCGAATTGTTAACTGTACTAAGGGGAAAGAACGACCCCTTACGCACCTGGATCAATATTTGTTTTCACCCTGCATCTGTGCCGGGTTTTCTTGAGTCTGCTGTGCACGTGGTACATCACGTTATGTGCGAGAAAAAAATTGTCAGCAGTGGGTGAGAAGCACACTATGTCACAGTTAATCGCTTACATGGTCCTAGCCACTCAAACGCGGATGACGTGAGGTAGCGACAAAAGAGCCGGCGGCATGACAAACCTCCCGCATCAAAGCCGCGGCCGTCTGACCGTTGCCGGCGGCTGCAGCGCTGCCTGGCCCGGCGCGTCTGGCACTGGGCCTCACCGGGCGGATGCTCATCATGGGCGCCTACAGCACCTGCCTGCAGTACGGCCCCGAGCTCTTCCCCACCGTCATCCGCGGCCAGAGCCTGGCACTGTACGAGCTGCTCGGTGGCGTGGCCATCTTCATCAGCCCCTCCATCGTCTACCTGGTACGGGCCGTGCAGAAGCACCTATGGACGGATCTCACGGAAAATTGAATATTTCGCATTCGGTGGACATGACATAGATTTCGTTTTTAGCATTGGATTTATCAGAGTTGATAACCGAAACATGTTCCGCTAAGCTTGTTTTGTAGCTGATATCGGGCGAAGGGATGCAGTTGCTCATGCCATCTCTCTTCGTTCACCCTCTGCATTCTCGTGCAGCAGCCAAAAACTTTTTGGAGTGGTGATGACTGGCTTGTTGATGAGCGTTTGATGGTATACAGTGAGTTCCAGTTGAATAACTTGGAGAATTGCGATTTTTTGACATAGTCCGAACAAAGTAATCCTGAAACCGCCCTCGATACCGAAGAATGCCAAAAATTTGCCAGAGCATGTCAAACTGGTGTAAAAGGCCAACAAGCCACATCACGTCGACTGGAATGGTTTGTCTATGAGAGAGAAAGGCTAGAGGGTTTGAATGAACCCCCGGAATGTATGCATACATGGTTATCCAAAGTTGTCATCCTTGTCGAATGAACGTATCTTTCTAGTTTTAGCTAAGGTTCCAAAAGTGAACTGGGTGCCGATGACTTTGGTCGTGCGTTTTACAGCACCAGCAGACCCCGGGGCTGCCACTGCTGATCATCGGCGCCATGTCGCTGCTTGGCGGCGCCATCACCACCCTGCTGCCGGAGACGGCCGGCCTCAACCTGCCACAGACGCTGCTGGATGGAGACCTGCTGGGACGAGATCAGAGTGTGCTGCCCTGCCGACGCCGGCCACAGCGCCAGGAGGGTGGAGACAAGGCGTAGTGACGAACTGAGCTGTGCCGTGACGAGACGACCCGATGCCAAGACGGCGCGGATCGGTGGGTGGGCCGAGCGAGTGGGCAGCGATGGGCGCGAGGGAAAGCGCTGGAGTGCCTTGGATGCTCCTGAAGGGTGACAGCGAACTATGGATGGCAGTGAGCAGCGCTTGGCGATGGTATAAACACGTTCGGAAAATGGCGTGCGTCGGGCGAAAAATTGTGGATCTTGCTGGACAGTGGCGAGATGGCTCACAGAGCTACGGAGAGACGAGACAAACTGTGATGAAAATTGACTGATTTGATCCAAAAGCGAAGTGATGCAGACTGGCATACTGGCAGGAATGCGCAGGACGAACGTGCGACGACCAAATTTGGTGAATCGCTTGAAAAGAGTGTGGCGAAATGGTTGGAAGCACTCAATTTTTAGTACTGATCACACATTTGGTGCATCTAATTGACAGCGAACGGCATTTAGCATAGGGACTGCTAACGCAGCTCTCACCTGATAACCTCCGAGCTCGGTGGCGATGCCTCTCAGGATTCGACGCGCCATAGAATGGACGCGATATCCCCAAACGCATACTTGCTAGTCCAGGATTGGGGCCACCTTATTGCGCTTTCAAGGGATGCGTTCTGAAGGAATAGCTCTAGATCAAGGAATATCACTGCTGGCATACCAGAAGTCACCACATTGTTCTCCCTAAGTGTTGCTCCATGACCAAGAGAGCAAGACCAAGTTTGTTTATGTCGTGACCAAGACTTTGTATCAGCCACTTCAGCTTCTACTTCATTAATGCATTCGCCCAATTGCCATCACGGCTGGTGGCTAGTGGTGAACGACGATTAGTATGTAAATGAAGGGTACTTAAATTGTCTTGGCTGCTCTTTTGCAGGTGTACAACTGAGTGAACCCGTGAACCACGTATTGCACTAACCTTACCACTGCCACGGGACTACTCGTGTAGTATAGCGTTGTGTTCAGGTATGGCTGAAGCGCAAAACGCTCCACGTGCTGCACAACTTTCATCAGATGCGCATAGCCTTAGTTGAACGTTCTGAGTGTTTGTTGCCAAACTTATCAATGTTGGTCTTGCTAATATGGATTGTGTTTAAGGATAGATGCGTCCACTCATTGAAGGTCCTTTAATTGGAATAGATCGCTGGCTCGTCCAGTGTTCTGTCAATACAAGCCCCTTCCTCAGAACGGTTTTTGTAGATACCATACGCAAAGTCCGCGCACTGAACCGGTCACTTTGTCTTCAAGCCAGCACTTATACAATGCACCCGAGACGCAAACTAGTTTTCGTGAGAAAACGTTATTCGGCTTTGAAATTATTCATACCGAGCGGCTGCAGAATAATACAGCACGTTGCAAAGGCCCAGGCGCACGTTCTTCGGCACGCTTAACTCTGCGACCCGGCGCACCCACCTGGATCACAGTGGTTTTGATTGCCTGGAAGTCAGTGGTTTGGATGGCCTGGAACTCAGTGGTTTACATGGCCTGGAACTCTGGTTTGTTTAGATGGCCTGGAACTCAGTGGTTTAGAGGGCCTGGAACTCAGTGGTTTAGACGGCGTGGAAGTCGGTGGTTTAGATGGCCTGGATTCAGTGGTTCGGATGGTTTGTGTGTCCACATACTGAGGGCCGATTTCCCAGCTATCGGTGACGTCATCCTTCGCGTTGTCAACCGCTGCTATACCAAGCGAGATGCCCCGGCGATTGGCATAATTCCCTGATCCATCCCATCTGCCCCTCATCCCTGCCATCACCAGCGCCGTGAAGCGAGTCGCCCAATGACAGCTTACCACTACCTTTGACAGCTTACCACTACCTTTGACAGCTTACCACTACCTTTGACAGCTTACCACTACCTTTGACAGCTTACCACTACCTTTGACAGCTTACCACTACCTTTGACAGCTTACCACTACCTTTGACAGCTTACCACTACCTTTGACAGCTTACCTCACAACCATCTCCTTGCATCCTCCCAGCACGATTTCCCTCCTCGTCACACGACGGATGTCGCGCTGGAATCAGTATCTGAACTCCGGTATCTGACTGCATTCTTGACGCCACCGACAGGGAGAGGTTTCCCTACCGTGCCTTAGTGATTTAAAGGGAGTGTGTCTGGTGTTTTCGATTTTCCAAATGCACGCCTAAGGGAGTTTTGCAATTATCTATGCGCTCCAATGTGCGTTTCGGTCTTCCAACGGTTTTTTTATCGATCGTATCAATGGCTATGGATGAACAAACACAATGCTAAAAAATGAACCAGTCAACCCACAGGAAAGGGCGAATGCACTGGCTTATATGTGGCGGACAACTGCGCGCTAGTGACATGGCCATTATCTTAGTTGCTACGGTCTCGTGCGCATGGGAGAGTGCTGGTGGTATAGAGCGGTACGCACTTGAAGATCCTTTGCCTAATTCGAGACGAAAAAAATCGATACCCTGAACATGCCTGGTGTACCAGCATATTTTGCCAGCATGTGCCAGCATCGCAGCGGCAATTTCAGCGCACGTGCCTTGCTATTTCGAGCGCTGAATTCCGTGCACATGCATTCGGAATTCTGTCATTAATTTCAGGGTATAGAAACCTTAGCCGCCTATAGCCGCTGCCAGAACAACGCAGAACAATCGCATTTTCATAGAGCCTAGTGCAGCCGATAGACACGACACAAAACTTCTGCCTCATCTCAATATAAAGTAGGTCAACATGAATTAATCGCGGTGCGCATCAACTGACCAGTCTTACCACGCAGCCAACCCCGTGCACCCGCAACCCCTAGCTGAATGTAAACAAAAATGACTATAAAAAACATCGGCATATTGACCGCCGCCATCTCTGCGCTCGCAAGCTGCTGTCAGCGCTGACAAGCAACATCGACGGAAAGCGATTGGCTAGAGCGAACGATACCTTCTCAATGATGATGTGTTTAGTAATGAATATTGCTTGGGGACTACCCCATAACTTCATTCTTCCATACAAAACTAAGAAAATGTTGGGGCTGTGACAATTTCTCGTCAGTGAAGGCGAATTGATACATGCCAATGGCACCAAAAATTTTAGATTAAAGTTATAAATCTAGATAAACGACATCCAAACTCTTGCCTTTATCTACCTGACTAGTAACACGTTACATGAACTTCATAAGATTTGTCAAGCAGGACTTGCCGGAAAGAAACCCATGCTGACTACTAATTATCAACTGATGCCTATCTGAGTGCAACAGAATGTTAGCCTTAGTGCATTTCTCTAAGGTCTTGCATACTATTGAGGTAAGACTGATAGGCCTGTAGCTGCTGTCACTCTTTGTGGTCCCCTTCTTAAATATCGATACTACATCGGCATTGCGCCAGTCCTCAGGTGCTTCCGAAAAGCTCAATGGACCCAGCTTGACTGAAGTCACTGAAAAACTATCAATACTGAAGCCATCCAGGTCCCCCAGGCGTGGTAGACGTCTCGCTAGGATAATGCATGAGGCAGCCGAAACTATATGCATTCCCCTGGCTACGCTGTTCCGCATAGCCGCGTAGCATAGCTGTTTCGCCTCCATTCTTTGCATCCGTATTTGGGCGTTTCGTTGAAATGTTCATGATATCATAAATTGCGGTCATGGAGACTTTGGCTGATTTGCCCTTAAAAGGCTGAGCACGGTTGTGTTGCTAAGTTGGACTTCACTGTCATCTTATATCTTATGACATCGCGCTACGCTGCTGGTCACAATGTTGTCTGCCTGGATTTTGTTCGGCGACATAAAAAGCGTGTTTTCACCCCTGACTGCCTACAACACAGAGGATAGCGACTAAACGTATATTTTCATACCACCATGCAGAGTTGACGACAGGACGTAAGTTTTGCATTGTAAACCTGGCTTAATGGTAATCTGCACGAAATCCAAAATTAAAGATGCATTATTCGGCTGACAACATTAATGACATGCCGAACGTTCAGGACTTGGCGTTGTTTTTTTATCAGTGCTTGCCGGCAAACTTCGGGTTGCGGTAACGGTAGCAGTAACGACGGAAGTTGGACAGGTATCTGGAGACATACCCGGAGTTGAGCCTTGCCGGGGCATTCTGAAAGAAAATCCACTTGGTGAGACTGACAGGTGACTGGAGTCCTATTCCACTGGATACGGCGCATTGTGCTGACAGGCCTAGCGTGGCACGCGCTATAATACGCATTTCGGCAACATTTGATGATTGGCGTGCACGCTCTGAACGTTGCTTACTCTGGAACCGCCGACGTAAAGCTGACACTGGGGATATGGGGCTGAACCAGTTTGGGGACGGATGCCTTCACCAGGAAGATTTTCATTTCCCGGACACATGGAGCTACTCATGTGCCCACCCGCTACCTATTCCAATCAGTTGTGCCGAAACGTTACTGACCCGCTTGTTAGCTTTAAGCTTTGGAAACGTGTCAGGAAGGACTACATCCAAACATACTATTTTGAATTTACAAATGCAAATGTAATGTTTCCTGCACAAATAACGAATGCAAGGAGTGAACAGTTATGTCGCATAGCATTTCTCCGAACACCTCCAAAACATTTCGGAAGCCTATTAATTATTACATATTACTACCGTACCCGTAATTTTCCTAAAAACTGTACCTAAACAGAAGTGTTACCTATTTCGTTTGGCTACCCGTGGGTTCATTTATCTCGAGCAAGTGCTCTAATTACCAAGTCACATTCGAATCTGTCAGTAATGCAGACTGAGTAATATTAAGAGCACTTACCCTGCCATGGAGTTTGAAGAAGGCGAGGAAGACCGCCTGGAAACCGACGGTTCTTCTGATTTCTTGCGGCAGGGAGGAGTACCCGATGACGGCCAGGACCAGCAGGTCCGAGCGGATTCCTCCAGCAAACCGCTTCTGCAAAAGCGTGATCACCAGGTTAGCGGTGCACGTCATTCGCATTACCCGAGGACCATCAAGTGCAAGTTATCAATCGATGTCGATGTGGTGATAGGTCACTCCACATAAAACGCCGCTAGCCCCATCAGGTTCCGGCTGACATGGCCACGCAATTATTTGGCAGCACAATTCACTTGCATTCACCCCGCTGCTGCGTGACGCAGCCCTTCGTCGCCCGTAGAAAGCGGCGTTGAGTCTACACACTTACCACGAAGGGATGGATCAACCTTCTGATGGTGGCCGGGCTGATCCCGCGGATTTGACTGACGAATCTACGCTGCGGGACATGGATGTCGCGCAGGTAGCCGTTCAGACCTCCAACCGAGGCTTGAGGCTGGTTGAACCTCGGGACGCCGATACCGGAGAGCACGGACAGGATGCCAGCGCCCGAGTTTGTGGGCTGGCGGAAAAACCACATGGTGCTGGTGCTGACAACAGCTTTCGCACCGAGGGTAAGAGCGTTACGTTGGTGATGGCGCCAGTGAGAGCCCGGGCGCTGAGGCTGGCGCAACGCAAACGGCGCAACCATCGTGACGGCAACAACACAGGTGCTGGGCCTGATGAAACAGCGGCACTGCGATGCTGATGAAAGCTGACAGGCGAGGCTAGCAAAATGACGGAGTGGTGCGGATTCCAACAGCAGCCTGGCTGCATATCAAAGATGAGAATATAAGAGTACTTCCGACGTTTTTCCTAATTAGATGCAGCTCAACGAATGCGAGTTATCGAACATAAGAAGAAACGCATCTCCATAGTATTGATCTTCTCTTTGTAAAAGTATCACCTAACGGGATGAACCGCTTAAATACTCAAGAGGGCATGACTTGAGTGGTTCCGCAGCTTCAATACCAATTAAGAGGTCATCCCGCCAGACTTACAGCAGTGATGGAGGAGCTGATGGGTCGGAAGACGGTGGGGAGGGAGGACAGCGGCAGCGAGTTGTAGAGCGAGTTCAGAGACCCGGCGGCTGGGATGGCTCCGACTGAAACAAAGGCGGCGTTGGTCTTAGCCCGACCAATTTCATTTTGTGGTCCCAGCGGCGTTCAGGCAGCATCTTTGCCTTTATGTGGCGTTGCTTTGTGGTCATTTGGTGCCGAACGTGTCGGGATAAATGCCACTTTCGTTCTTACTGTGACCAGTACAAATTACGTTTTGACATCTAGGTTTTCCTACGCATTTCAAAATCTTATCAACATTTCATGAGCGCCAGCAAAACGTTCGCAGCCAGATTTTGTGCAAGCCGCCACCGATATACCAAACAGGACAGACCAGGCGGCAGGTCAGGTGATCCTTGCATCACAGACCTTCACACGGACCACCACAGAACAACACAGACATCTACCCATGAATCACATTCATATTGGTGTTCATGGATACCAATGCAAAGACTCACAGCCTTGGCCATTGTAACCCAGCACACGTCTGGTGAAGAAGTTGTTAAAGCTGTCCGAGGACACGGGCCGGAGCTGTTGGGCGGCCAGGCGGATGTCAAAGAGAGCCAGAGGCGCCTGCGACAGAATAAAGACACAATGACCATCGGCTGAGATACAGAGGAGCAGCAAGTATGGCCTGCCCTTCTGAAGCAAAACAATTCGTGTTTTGTGAAATGTTGCTCAACGATCACCTTTTGTATTCCAAACAAAACTCCGTTGCTCTCAAAGCTGTCTTGAACATTTTCATGGACGTAAAAGGTTACATAGTCGGATTACCAAAAGCGATGTAATATCTCATGGCGCATCGGGGCGTGCAGGATGTGAATAATCTAATGATGAGATCTGCAATTATGTGGCCATCATGCAAGCTCTGGCAATATTAGCGTTACAAAGAAATAATTGGTGTGCATAAAACCCCAGGCTGTACTCACGGTCACGCTAGACCAGTATGGGAACTTGTATTTGACCAGGTACGATCTCAGTCCGCTGAGGTAAGAACCTCGGTAGAACGGAGCCGGCAGAACTTCAAACACAGCGACCAGGAACGCCAAGCGACGGGGCCGGGCCGGGATCTACACATATGCATGCATTATCGCAGAGCCATTTAGGCCATGCCGGAAAGCACTGAACACGTTTCATATAGCACAAGGTATTAGCGAAGCCAACAGTAAAGCATGAATATATCGCTCAGCAAGTTCCTCGAGACAATCCGACCGTGTTAAACAGATGAGAGCTGAGAAAAGTATAGCGTACTGGTCAAGCATCGCAGTAAGGTAAAATACTGAACGGAAGTTACAGAACTCTCCACCTGACGTCTATTGGCTGGGAAATAATTGTGGACAATTATGACCATCACAAATTTAAAGCTACACGATGAGTAAAATAAAGGTGCGCGATGCGAGCACACCAAACAACAGGATATTCCTGGTGATTTACACAGTGGCCCAGGCAGCCGATGCTACGTCACCATAAGCTGACGGTGGTATGCTCACCCCACTATAACTGGTCCGCCTGTAGATGGGCAGACGCTGTTGACTGAGGATGTAGCGGATGATGTAGGCGGCCGGCAGGCCGGGCAGATTGCTGTAACGCCTCTGCGCCAGCTGGATGGCCGAGTTATAGTCGCTGGGTCTCAGCAGACCTCCCAGGACGGAGTCATACGGGCTGGGCAGCGCGATGGTTTGACCGTGGCCGTGGCCGTGGCCGTGGCCGTGGCCGGGGTGGTGGTGGCCGTAAGTGGCCGCCACCGCCGCCAGAGTGACCACCAGAACGGTGCGGATCATGGCTGCTCTGTCGCTGTCGGTATTGCTCGGCCCCAGACCGTGCTACGAGTTGCTGACGGCTGGTGCCCGCTTTTATACGCGCTCAAGAGACACCTTTAAACACATGTCAACGCTAGGTACGTGGGCGTGGAGAGCTGGGGGAGGGGGAGGGGGCAGAGGCAGCAGGTCTGTCATTCTTGCAGAACGGTGCGCCAAAAGTGCAAAGTTGGTCAATGGCACGTGGTCATATAGAAAGGTCAACGTGCTGGGCATGTACAGCTTAAATCTGCATCTATAGGCGGCATTTCTGGTCAATGGTCGTCGCAAATAGTGCATACTTTCAGGGACTAGCTCACGTTTTATCATGTTGATTTATAGCAACTCAACAGTGGCTATCAACTCGCCATCACCATTCGTATTGTTGTCATATTTCCAACATTGAGAAGACAAGCGCAAGTTAAGGAAGTCAACAATTTGGTGGCACTGAGGATTAAATCCGCTCATAGCATTTTCAGATCCATTGATCAGATAGATTCATGTCGACCGTTATGCATGTTGTACGAATTAGCTTAAATACTTTAAAAACGTGCTTGTAATGTATTTGTAAAAAAATTTAGCTTCTGCTTAGCACTTCGACGGGGAAAAATTGTTTTAACACCATTCTCGTGGGCGTTGAATCGTTAAACCACGTTTAGCGAGATAAACCTACGCTTATCATACAAATCAGAACTTTTAGACATCCGCTTCTCCAGTCCACTCTTTTCGTCCACCGAAATTCCAGGAAATACCGGGCCCGGCAGTCAGCCATGTCAATCGGTCAAAGGGATGACTGCTGGCCGCGCTAATATGGCTTATATTGATGCTGTTTGGCGCAAGGGTGAGGTAAGGCGGGCTTTGAGAATTATTGTTTTTAAGGGCCATTGAACGTAAATCATGCCTGAGCGTGTAAACTCTGTAAGTTCTGCGTGTCTGTGAACAGGGACGCAGCCAGGATACAGAATTTTGTTTCTCCGCGTGTGTCTCGGATATGTCGTGTAATATTTTGAAATGTTTCGAAAGGTTACTGTTGTATAAAATTTAGCATATTAACAGCTGCACAAACATGATTTTACTACCGCACATCGCAATTTCATCAACATGTGCGTGTTTGCACACTTAATTTGAAAGCTCTGCTAAGTATTTCTGATGGCAAATTCCTCATTAAGTTTTTGTTTTTTCGCAGCCATACGCTGACAGCTTTTTAAAATGTTTTAAAAAGCTCCGCACCATAATCCATCATGAAAACTGCTATTATATAGTTCTATGCAATCATTCTCCAACTCCCCTAATTCAAGTGAAACGCTCTGAGATGTACGAAGTGGGTAACGTCAGACTGCAATATCAACCAGCAATGCATCTTGCAAAAGTGCTCGGAGATCTTATAGACATCTTAAAGAAACACAGCGTTTTATCAATGCTGAAATATGAGCCGCTCTCCAGACTCAGAGCAGGTGTAGTTGAGTTAAAATAATTTACGTTAGTTGTTCAGTGCATTAGCTAGGAACATTAGTGACACAGATAAGGCAGTAATGCTAACGTTATTCATCGGAAAAAAACAGGAGAATGGATATATATTGAGGTTGATATTTTGGCAACATGATTTTCTCGAAACAATAGCAGAAGTGGTTCTGCTAATGTCTCGAGAAAGGCATGTCGCCGAAATGTCACCCCAGCTATATCTCCACTCTCCTGGTTTTTCCGAGGAGTAAGGCTAATACAACTGTCTTATCTGAGTTGGAATAAAGATGGCCTAAACCGGGCTCGGCAAGCAGGAGTGAAAAAGTTTCCGATTTTCCGGATATGGTCGGTGACTAAAAAGGACACCTTTTGAGCCAGTTGGAGACAAACTTGTCAAAATGGAAACAAATCATAGCAGGTCAGACCATATTACGACAGACCATCTCTGTAAGATGAAACTCAAAGCCCAATATTGGTCTGCACTCGCCAGCGATTGCAATAAGAGCTTGTGTAGAGCACATGTCGAAGCTATGACGCTTAAATGTATGGGCAAGTTGAGCAACAAGGTATTGCCGAAAATGCTGGCTTTAATCAGGATAGTCTTAAGCAGGTTGCAAATACATATTATGAACTATGCTATATCAGCGCTGACGCCACAGATCAGACACATTGCTCTTCTGACGAGCAAGGAGTTCAGCTGACGAGAGTTCAACCGACGGTTGAGATTTGGGTGGCTCCGTATTTAAGGCAGTTTTAGTAGTGTCTTTTTTTAGCTCGGTTAATGATATGTGCGTTTAATATTGTGCAGAGATGAATTTTAGCTTAGTGGCCGCTGGATAGGGCATTGCTGTTTAATATTTGGACTGGTTTTGAAGATTAAAACGGTGAGTTTTGTGAAATTGGACGGAAAGGCTACTACTTTTTTAGCCAGAGAAAACTGATCAAAATTTACCTTGAAAACATGCCGTCGCAGCGCTGTCACATCGTTTTTTATGATAGGCCAATTTAGTTAATAGCAAGCCTCCAAAGAATGACCAAAATGGAAACGGTGGATTTGCGCAGCCAAATCAAACTGCTGCAAAACCAGGTAAACAGCAAAGAAGAAATGATTAACTGCCTGACAATGCATTTAGCCGGAATGTCCATCGTGTTTAATGACATACAGGCAGAAAAGAAGAAAAAGATGGTTGATGGCCGAGACGCAGGGGTGAAGGACCTTCAGTTTGCTGTAAAACAAATTGGCGACGATCTTGACATTCTGAAACGGCAACACAGAAATTTTGAAGATCAAACAAAAACCATTCATAAACTGGGAAAAACCATTCATAAAGTTTTATGCGGAGCCGCCATGGTAGCTGCTGTGAGTGAGCTAGATGCTGAAATGCAGGCAAGACATGCAAGGATGAATTTAGGCAATGCAAGTACACCAAAGTGCGGCATTGGACTGTGTGTCGCAAGAAAACTAGAAGTGATCTCCGCCGTGGAACTCGGATAAAAGGAAAACGAAAGTGGAAAAAACGAGGGAGGCACAAGAACATGCGAGAGGGAGAGGAGCGGTGGCCCAGTTGCTGAGGAAGCGGAATCAAGCAGCCAACTCACTCGAGATACCTATGGAGAAGAAAAAAAAAACAAAGGGCGTCGACTAAACGCAAAGAGGGTTAGTGCAGGAGAGAAGGTGGCAGACGCCGCAGGAAACGCAGATGGCGGATATGCGTGGACCGGAGTGGAGAGAAAAAAAGTAAACCGAAGATGCGAAAATTTGGAGCAATTCGGATGGGTGGAAGAAACGTAAGCCGTATCAAAGCAGCGGCCATGGAAGAGTATATTTTCGACCAAAACGTATCGTTTATTACAACGAGTGATGAACTTGAGAGTTTAAAGAGTGCGGTCACAAGAAATAAAGCGAAGGAAGTAGACGTTGTGTTCCATATTGGGGCTGACGATGTGCTGGATCATAGTGCATATTATGTTTTGGAGAGCATAAACAGCACTGTCAACCATGCAAAGTCCTTGAAAAGTATCAAACGAGTTTGATATTTGATATCAAAATATCAATCTTCATTTGCTCGCTTGAAGAGAGACGGGACGCTGGCATTATGGTTTATGAAACAGCAAAAACCGTCAACAGTGAACCCAGCCAGCTGTGTGCCACCCATGGAGTAGGATCCATAGATATGTGCCCAAGACTGATGTACTGAATTTTTGGAGGCCTGAACAAGACAGGTATCTTATACACGTTTGAAGGCGCCAGAAACGTATCGCAGCATATCATCAGCAAAGTGCTTGTTTTTTTAGACTCGATGATAAGTTGATCTGTACTTCTGATCAATTTCATGAGAACAAATCGCTTGACTCGAAGCCTTCCGGAAATCTAAGTTTTCTTACAGCCAACGTAAATGACTTTGTACAACCACTAAGCAAGTTGAGCTTGGCATGATGTTGCACAAGTATAAGCTAGGTGTAGCAAAAATCACGGAAACCCATTTAGGCAAGACCGTCCATGATAACCAGATTTTCCAAGCCGAATATGAAGTACCACGACGAGATAGAAACTTATTAGTGGTCAGCAAAAGTGAGGATGGAGGAGTCGCCATATACATGAAAAATAACTTACCACACACAGAGCCCAAAATTGAAGTCCCGGACGAGCTGGAAATTTGCTGGAGCATTATTCGACCTTTGCAACCCGACATCATCATAGTAGCTGGAGTTTACCTCCCTCCTGATGCATCATTCTGTCGCCGGAAAATGCTATCTGACCACCTTCTGGAAACACTTGATCGTCTTCCATCCTCAAGGCCAAGAGCACAAACCGTCTTGGGAGGAGACTTTAACAGAACCTTGATGCAGAATTGTTAGCGCGTCAGCTGGGTCTCTTGCAAATAGTTACGGAGCCCACAAGAGGTTGAGCCGTACTGGACAAGATACTGACTGATTTTGATTCTCCAAGCGCACCACTGAACCCATCACCCATTGGCATGACAGACCACACAACATTGTATGGTTGGCTGCAAAACAAGTAGAACAATCTCAAGGATATTGCTTTGCACGGCCTTTGAAGAACTCATCCATCAGAAGCTTTGGCAGATGGATTTGCTGCCAGGACTGGCAAGATATAATAGCAATAAATGATATAGACCAAGCTGCGGCTCGACTAGAAATGCTACTTTAAAATGCTTATGAGGAGCACTCCTCTGAAATTAAATACAAATGCAAGACAAATGAGCCGCAGTGGATAACAAAGCGCCTCAAAGAACTGATAAACAAACGCAGTAGGACGCACAGTCGTCATCAAATGGACAGACTACAAAAACTTAGAGCCAAAGTAGCTCTAGCGATTACAGCTGCAAAAACGGCATGGTGCGGTAAACGAATCCAAATAATTTCTTCTGACCGAACAGGGTGTTGGTAGCGACAAGTAGCCAGCTTAACCAACCGAAAACCAAAATCACCGAGCGCTCATTTTGCGGAAGCCAATGACGATAAGCCATCAGCGGAATTAGTAAGTCAGTTTTTTTGCAGAAATATGCACAACGTATGGACCGCTGCGTACAGAAGAGCTTTCCTGCAATCTGCCTGCCAATAGCATTCCCGCTGAGATACAGCAGTGGCAAGTTGCTTTTCAGCTATCGTAGTTGAAAGAAAATATGGGTGTCCACTGGACAATTTCCGGTGCGGTTAGCAAAGGAATTTTCTGTGGAAGTGGCCGTACCACTTTCTCATATTTTCAGCCGGTTATTGCACGAATGGTGCGTGCCATTTGTGTGGAAGAGAGCAACAATCACCCCTGTACCAAAGAAAACATCGCCCATGTCGCCAGGAGATCTGAGACCGCTAAGCCTCACATCGACTTTTAGCAAGGTTTTGGAAAAATTATTATTCCGCAAATTCCGGCGGATATAAAACCAAACATAGATAAGCGCCAACACGGAAATATGAAAGGTGCCTCAACGTCACACTATTTAATTGGGTTGTTGCATGATTTGCTTACGGAGTTAGACGAAGCAGACAAATTAATTGCTATGGTTATGTACGATTTTAAAAAGGGATTTGACCTCATCGATCACACAACAGTTATCCAGAACATGCTTGCAATGGGACTTCGCTCCGAGTATGCAAAGTGGCTTTGCTCATTCTTGCAGGACCGACAGCAGCTGGTCAAGATGCCAGATGGAATCATGAGTCGTTGGAGAACCATGACATGCAGCACTCCGCAAGGCACCGTTCTTAGCCCGGTTGCTTCCCTTGCTATAGTTAAGGGTGCCGCTGTTGATATTGACAAACGACTGAAGAATGTAAACGACCTTACCATATACCAGGCGTGTCGAATTGACAAAATAAATCGGCACTGCCAGTTGCAAGAGCACACTGACAAGATAAGTGATTGGGCAGCGGCAAACAAGATGATATTGACCACTTACAAAGATCAAGTCATGCATTTTTTTCACAGCCAAAAAACCATTAGCACCGCCGGACATCATGATTCAAGGAAAAAGCCTACCAACTGCCATCAAAACTAAGCTTTTAGGTGTAGCAATAGCAAATGACATGGCAAGCACATGTGGATGATATTGTAACCAAAGCATCGAAAGCTCTATATATCCTATACATAATGGAGAAGTACCGTCTACCGCAGGAACAGCTTGTTCGTGTGTATGCTACTTATATCCGGCCATTGCTAGAATATTGAGCACCGGTTTTCCACGCGGAACTCACTGCCAAGCAGGCGCAACACCTTGAGAAAGTGCAGAAGAAGGCCTTGAAAATCATCTTCGGCCATTCGGAAAAGTACTCGGACATTTTGCAACGCTTGGGTATGGAAACCCTCGCTGACAGAAGAGAAAAGCTATGCCTAAGGCTAGGAAAACGAATGCAAGTGTCTCCCATGCATAGAGATCTGCTTCCAAAGCACCGAGTGGCGATCTCCGTCAGAAATACCAGGAGCGCAAGCACACTCCAAGCATTTTGCAGTGCTACGCGACAACGCAAATCAAGTGTTCCCCATATAACCACTCTTATAAGCACATATCAACTAAATAGTATCCTACTCTATATGTATATTGTGCACATGTGCTATACGAGTTGATACTCGAAGCCATGCTTTTCTCAATAAACCGTCTCTCTCCCTCTCTCTCTCTCTCTCTCTCTCTCTCTCTCTCTCTCTCTCTCTCTCTCTCTCTCTCTCTCTCTCTCTCTCTCTCTCTCTCTCTCTCTCTCTCTCTCTCTCTCTCTCTCTTCCAATGCCCCTCTGATTAATGTTTTTCACATGTTTTTTTCTGCCAAGATTGACTTAACGCACTTAACAGTATAAAATACCAAATTTAGGCTTATTGTAGCTGTGAGACTCATAGCTCGCCACAGCATCTTGCGACGAACGTGATCAGTCTGCCACGTGGTGTTTGAAGGCGTCGGAATATTCAAGAGAGACGGGCTCGAATGCTCGCCAAGTGACCATGAATTAGATTAAGTGCGAGGCTGTACGCTGCCGTTGGTTGTGTTTGTGTTGTGAGAAGTTGACTGACTTGATGAACGTAGCTAATCGCAGTTGTTTGCGGCATTGTGCGGCCTTTTGAAGGATCTGCCATGGAGTTCATTCTTGGCAATCGCGTTAAAAGGCGCTGCCGACCTTAGTCATGATTTTGTGAATACCCGAACTGTAGCTTCAGAAGTCAACGGGGGACGTTGGAGCGACACATGTTACGGATTCATCCGGGGCTTCCTGCTGCTGAGAGGCACAGCGGATTTGAGGTAAAAGGCCGAGCGTCGCTGGTGTAGGCTCACACTGTCCGGTGCACCTCGGAAATTGCGTAGGTACTGACCGGTTGTCAGCCGTGAGATAAGAAGATTTTTATTGGCATTTTATCATAAATATAGTTCTAAATGAAAGTACTAGAAACGTTAAAAAATGCCGTTTGTATCTGCGGATACCATACTGCATTGATTTCGCAGTAACTGACTGAACTCATGCTAGGAAGTGCGGAGCTTGCACCGGTTAAGCCTGTGTTTATGCGAAAAAATGAAGGTCGCCAACGCTTCCAGCTGATCGCGTAATGACGTCACAAAACCAAAATCGATAGTTTTCTGGTTCTTGTAGAACCATGTTATCGGTAAATGTAGGGTCACAGGGATACAGTTTTTCAAAATATATACGGATGAGAGAGTGGGGATGGGACACACGGAAAAAATATGGCTGAGCCTGCCTCCGAATACGCTAGAAAAATTTATCCCCGGACATAACGCAGTTTATTTTCAGAGCTGAGATCAGGAGCGTAGATTCTAAAAATTAGTTCGGGGGCTGAACCAGAACGATTATGAGTAATGAAAAATAAAAGCTAAAAATGAACCATAGCAAAGGAAACTACAGTCCTGGTTAGGAGGCAAAATCTCCCCCAAGCCCACAACTGAATAGGGAGCTATTCGTCTTTAAGGCAAGTTTTGTTGATTATACCTCTATTTGGTAATTCCCTTAGATTAGTCTACACAATCTTCATTTTATGATTGCCAGCAAGTGATAGTTAAGAGCAAGCGAAATTCCCGAAAAGAAAACGTGTGGTGGTTATGTGGCATTGCACTTCAGTTATCTCTGTTTTTGTGGTTGATCGCTTCTAGCATTATGTTACAACGGTTTCTAATATATTTGGTTCCAGGCGATAGTGAACACTGCCCACAATTTGGCTGGGGATGGAAAGATGCCTTTTCACCCCTTCGGCAGGGGTTACCGGAGATCGTTCCCTTGAATGGTTGCGAGGCTTAGCAAAAAGGGCGTGACAGAACAACACGAAATTTTTGGGACCTGTTAAGATATCTGTTTTGCAACCGCAGGATAATTCAGAAATTCCCAGCAGCTCTTTGCGCTGAGTGAGATTAGACAAAGGCAAAAGTCCAACAATTTGAACCCTCGTAACTTGTGAACTCGCACTCGTGTGGGGGGTCAAACTGAAGCCCCTTCAAAGGTTTTTCCAAAATGGATTCCGAGCGGCGCAGCGCAGCCACGCCAAATTTTGCATAGCTGTAGACAGTTGAATAGCAAATCGTGTGCACTCAAAAGTTTAGATGTGTCTGTTAAGGTCGCTGACCTATAGCAGGTTAAAATCAAGTCATGGTTTCAGCGAAGTCAAGTTGGATGGAATCGCTCAATGTGGCGCAACAACGGAGTGTTAGACGAAGCCATATCATGTCTGAGATGCTTTCTTAGGCAACACAACAGTTGAATGAGCAGATTATATTGACCTAAGGTCAAATATGGAGGTCAGACCAAGGTAAGGTACGACCTGTTTTATTGCTCCGGGGTCTGCTTTATGGGATGGTTTCTGATGCTCATCTCGAACTTATTGATGGCAGCAAGCGCATTATGTATCTTCTATGGGCTTCTCAGAGGTCAGAATAGGTCACTGATCTAAAATGACCCAGTTCAACATTTTGTTTTTGGGAACATACCGCCCAACTTTATAATTGTCGTTTGTTCAAATGCAAAACTCGGAGCAATCTTGAATGATTTTGGCCACCGTGGCCTTCAAAAGGTCAAAATGTCACTGACCTTAAATGAGCATGTGACCTTTTACTTAGAAACGGTTATCTAGGTTTTGGGGGCACTTGGAGACCACCTGGAATTTGACCTTGTTTGACCTTATTTGACTCCAAGGTCATGACTTAGGAACCTGAAACTATGACCTATGTGAGTTCACGTACAGATCAATATACTCTGCAAATTTGGTGTATCTAGCTTTCTTAGTTCCTGAGATCTCAGGGGGTCAAATTGTACCCCCACTCGAGCGAAGGGTATCCAGCCGGCCACCCTGGTGCTTGCTAAGGCATGTATATATTTGGTGAATATTGCAGAAGCATCCCGACGTGTGTATATGTGTGCATTTGCTGTTTTAGCTTAATTTTGCAGTGCCCCGCGGTGTTATAACTTACAGCGGCATGGTCTTTGGTAGTGGCTTCCCGAACTGGCCCAAACCAGCTTTAGAACATCACGCCCCTGCGGCTGCGCCCGCGTTTTTAGAGTCATTGCTAATGAAACACATTTTTTATAGGTTAATATCTCTGGATTCCATAAATTTACCTACAATTATAGTTTGAATCGTCTGATTAATATTTGAAATACATTATGATGCTCGAGCCAGCTATAGAAGAGAAATGGGTAATGAATTTGTCAAACCCCCTCACTTGCCCTCGCCTGTAAGATTGCCTGAGGTACGTAGTCGTTTTGTTATTGTTGACGAAATATTACGGACCGTAGAGAAGGATGCTACCAAGAGAAGCAAGACTTCCTGAGTCAAAAGGTACTAGGTACTGGGCGATTTCGCAGACACTTTTTGGTTCAAATTCGCAGGAGTTCAGTGGAAACTTGATAGCTGGCCCCAATGATGAATATTTTGGCTAGGCGCTCGATCAAACGATGCTCAGAATTTCCAGGGCATTGCGTTTCACAGTGAGCTGGAAGTTCTTTAAATGGAGTATTCACACTTGTATGGGGTATTGAAATGAAATAGCGATTTTGAAGGTCATTCGGCGCAGTTCACAGGCCTGCTCTTTTTAATTCATAAATCCCTCTAATTTCGGAGCTACACGCCCGCGAAAATGTGCGGTCTATTTCGTGGAAAATATTTTAAGCTCACCCTGATATCGAAGTCACCTGGGGTTAAGTTTACCCAGGTAACACCAAACAGGTGACGTCATAATGGCGTCATCCAAACCCCGCCATTCCAGTGGGGATCGGTGATCAAGGCCAAGAAAAGGATAGATGTCAAGTCGTTCATATCTGGTGTTCGTGAGGACAATGTCCAGATGTAACGGTCAGCAATTGGCTGTTAATCTTCGTTTCGTAAGAGGAAAGAAGGAAAGAAGAAGCCATACTGACTCGCCTACGTATTGTCCATAGTTATAGCACGCATTCCTTCTGACTGACCAACGCAGCAGACGTCCCTACATGCGAGAGGTGCGGCGAGACCCTCACTGTCAAGCATGCACGGGTTCAATGTGTGCGGCTAGTTGACGGGAGGCAGCATTTCTTTGGACGTGAAGACACACTAACTTTACTTTTAGGTGAATATCCAAGGACCGACCTGCGTGATGTGGTACTGTTCTTGACCGCTGTTGGAATCCACGGATATGCTCATCTCAAGCACCCCAAACCTGCCGGGTAAGCAAAATGTTAGGAGAGCGCAAAATGACGTAAGTAGCCGACGCGCTCCATTAAACCAATCACCATCAGGTTGTGCAGGAAACGATGACTGAATCAAACAATGACATGTTGAGGAGCATATTTACTTAACAGAGAATTTGGGATGTCTAGAGCAACGTTTCCACTGGAAGGAGACCGATAGTTAGAGATGAGCTTATTTCATGACATCTGATACTTGCTTCAATATATTCAGATGTGTAACATTCCCCTTGAAGGAGGTGCTCGGCATTTATATGGCGCTTTGAACTGAAGCAGCCATTTGACGACTTTTCGGTGTTGTTCGCACTCTTGCCCTTGTTAAGACCTAAGTCCACCTGGTTTCTGGGTTCCACACCCTGAAAAATGGGGAAATATATATCGGGGACGGTATTTCAGTCACCTTAGAATTCATAACGTCGTACAAACGCCATTCAAATCCTGCCATTTCACAAACCATGCGGCGATCAGGGTCAAAAACGTAATTGTCGAGACATCCATACCTGGTGCTTGTGAGCGCGTCTTCTGATATAACGACCATCATTTGGCTCTCAATCAATGCTGTGCAAAGTACGATGACGTTATCGAACCATGGCGCATTGAGGAGTGTATTTGCTGAGCACAGAGTGGTACGGTCTGTGGCAGTCTTTTCCACCTAAAAAATATACCAATAGTTTTAAGAGAGTTTGTTCAGTGTTATTGATGCTTGCTCCAATATCTTCCAATGTGGATCATTTCCTTTGTGGGAATAGATGCTTCTGTTACTTTGTGATTGTTCATGAATTTTAGATGCCGTTTTAATTATTTTTATTATTTCATTAGTTATGTCGATATCATGATGTTTGTGGGTTTGTTTGGTGTCTGTTTGTATCTTCTCGCAGGTGATACAAACAGTGCCTGAATTACGTTTGCCCAGAAATCACTGCATCCACATCTCTGGACAATTGGCTCCTAATGCCGTGATGAAACCCACCCGCTCAATCACAGACAGTTGGCAGTTGGTAAGAATAAGAAAGTGAGATCAGAAATGTCAGTGAAAAATGTATCAGCACCTGACAGACCGCTCGCTCCGCACAGGGGAAGGTGTCTAAATATCGTCCTGATCAGAACAGCATGTCATTGGGTATGCACTTATGAACACGTTTTCTAGTTCTAGCTATGTCACGGCGGCTTGAATTGCGGATATTAACCCAGCATCGGCCGACACCTCTTCGCAGGTGATGTGGGTAATGTACAGATCGGCTCCAGTATCCAGTCCGTCTGGGCGGACCAAACGGATTCGTCCAAATTAGCAACACCTTGGCGGCCAGGGCTAAGCCCACAAGGAACCGACACGCCAAACCTCTGCCTGAGGTCGGGTGTTCAGCATGGTATACCTGACCAGGGAAGCCCACCTCCGGGTCGTGCCCGGCCGAACGACCCGGACGCTGCTACCATTTCTGCAGCAGCACATGATGCCCGACAGCGAGGTACGACATAACCATCATATTTCATCATTTGGATCCAGTAACAGCAACGGCGGCATGCAAGTGGTTGTGTACCGCCACCAGGCGGTGGGCCACCGCATCCGATGGCAAGCAATGACAGGTCTTATTCCAACAGCCTGACTCCGTTTCCAAACCTGAGCTCTCGGCCACGAGTTTCAGTCCAGGCTCGCAGGGAATTTCGTCATGCCTCACGAGCCCGAGTCGAATTATTTTGACAAATATGGAGATCAAGCCCAAGCTCGTAATGGCTCGTCCAAGTCCGTGTTGTTGTCTGTGTCCTTTAGTCTTCAGCCCGGGCGCGTGATGTTCGTGAGTGTGTGTCACATGCATTACTAGCGTAGCGGGCATGCACCTTAGGCTATATGAGTCCGTAAAAAAATTCCAGTCGGGTCCTGTGAAATTTTCCCCGGTATCTGTATCAAATGCTCGTGGATGGTTCAAATCACGGATGGTTCAAATGATCACGGATGACATTACACGCTATGTATATCTTCGAGGGCCACACCCAAGAAGTAGCACCATGACAAGTCAAGACAAGACAAGCATATTCGACTGTTGCGCAGTATCCCTCGTAACATTTAAGCCCTTGAAAGGGACTGGCGCTTTTAAGGTGAATTCGTTTTTTATTATTCCAGTGACTCCATGCCATGGTGCCTTGTTTTGTAGGATGCTAACTTTGTCTTAAGGCATTCAATCAATTATCCATCAGTTTTGCAGCTGCCTCCTTCCTTGATATTCATAGCGGTGAACAAGCACCCACACCATCGAAACAACTTGGTCTGCCATGAAGACCCGTCTCAGAGCCATGCAGGGCACAAAAAGCGAGCTTCTGCCCACCTGCCTCGACGAGTTCATGTGGACTCTTCGCCATTATGGAAGAATAAGAGGGCAGTTGATCGATGGTTGATGAAGGCACAAGAGCAAGAAGAGAAACATCCCCAGATGCGGTAGGACTGTTTGTGCTCAATTAGTTCACGTTGCCGAAACTGCATCTAACGAAGCTACTTCAAGCATGCTTGCGCCCTTATGCAATCGTGCACATTTGCACTGGGTGAGGAAAGAAGCTGTCAGTTAAGTCGTCACCTCTTTGTCGAATATTATCATTATCTTTAATCAATGGTGACACCGCCGCCAGTTTATCGTCAACAGGAGTTCTGAGGACTGCCTCGCAGCACCCAGGACCAGTGACCGTAGTGAAGTTACACCAGACCTCGTCGGACGCGCTCCTCGCGCTGTGCGAAGCGTTTTGTCGATTGGCGCTGCCAGACGGAGCAGGAACTTTTCTTGCTTTGCTCTCGGTGTTAAGTTAGCGTTATTTTATGTAGTTTCTGCTTTGTTTTTGTGAGAAATATACTTCAATTTTAATATCAAGACATCTTTCATGGTGGTGAACGCATATAGCCGCGCACAAACTTTGTTTCAGGCTAAGTATTACGTCGGCTCCAACGCACGCTGTTGCTATGCGCCCAGCAGGCCGTGATAGTCTCCGGGAAAGGTGCTGGGTATAATGTTTCAAATAACCTTTAAACAGTTTAAAACCATGGCCACTAGTGATTGCACCGATGGGAACTTTCAACGCGACGAGTAGTCGAAATCCGGGGAGTAGAAACGAGAGCAGGTAGGCAGGGTTGACGAACCGCTTTCTTGCTTTCCCCCCCCCCCCCCCCGCTTTCAAATCATTTTCACACCTCTGATCGTACCCAAGTCATGCCATTCTTATTCTCAGGAGGCATTCTTGCCTAACTTAAACGCAAAGCAGCGTACAATGCCAGGTTATATCCCTTCTTTGGTCATGATCGGGAAATTTCAACAAAGCTTCCTTTCAATACTGAAACTCATTCTAGATATTTCAATAGTCGTGAACGAATCCTGCGCATACCACAGCATCGAAATTGCCACCCGAAGCCCAGAGAATGTCGTTAGGAAGACTCAGACAATTTCAACGATCCGCTCCAGCACGTTTATGAAAAAGCAACGCACCCGCTGTACCCGCGATTCGAATGAACGCAATATCGCGCAGCATGACGCCTTCGGATCGCACAGCCAGCGTCACCACGGCCGTCGTCGTGGCCGCCGCGGCGAGAAACGCCGCCGTCGCTACCGTCGCCACTGCTTCCGCATTCTGCAACACCGTCACGGATGGTCGCAGAGGCTGGAGATACCGGCGGCTGCCCCAGCATGTTCGGCCACTGGGCAGGGGGAACATGCAGTCTCACTGACTGCCGATGCCGGCTAGTCCCCCCCCCCCCCCCTCTGCTCGGCCGGCTAGTCCCCCCTCCCCCTCTGCTCGGCCCTGGCTACCAGTCCCACGGGCCTGTGTTGGGGTCCTGCACGATGACGCGCTGCGCGGTATGAAGGGAGCTGAGTGGGCGGGTGGTTGTGTCGGTGCTCTCGACAGTGATGTGACCGTGATGTGTGATGATTTGATGTGATGTGGTGTGATGTGATGTGACGTAACATATCGACCATGGCCGAGCTGGCGCGACCGACTATAGCCAGTCACCGCACATTTCGGCGGGCGAACAGCCATCTGCACGAGATCATCTGCATCTGCATGTGAGGTGTTGCGCAGCACAACGAGACTGTGCGCACTGGTCAGAGAAGGTTGCGGTAACAAACGGTCTAGGCTAGATGCGGTCACTCGGTCGGCCGTGAAGGCCGGGGCCCACCGAAACATGACGGAGCATCACTCCGTCGGCCGTGAATGCCCGGGCCCACCGAAACATGACAGAACATCACTCTGTCGGCCGTGAAGGCCGGGGCCCACCGAAACATGACGGAACATCACTCCAAACGAAACACACAGCTGATTACGACAGCTCAGCATACGAACGCTCGCAGTCGTGCGCAACCAGTCAATCCCTCACGAAAACGCAATGATCGCTGAATGTTGACGTTATACGACTCCAAGAGACAAACTCCCAGCGACGTCATAGTGGGGTTGTTGCCAGCAACAGAGCCTTCTTCGTGGCTTACAACACTGGTGACAAACCCCTGGTCCTATATTTCAGACCTGGCCATTGCCTGTAATTTTGGTTGCGTACAAGTCAAACCTTTCTCTCATTTAAAGCAAGCACGATTCACCGCTAAAAAAGAGGACGAGTTGACGTGCGGGGTGTATGCTACTTCATAAGATGTTCTTGAAGCGACTTTTGTGACGCCGGACGGGCGAAGTTTAAACATAGATCCGTGTTACCACCGTGAAGAGGATTAGCACAAGTAAATATTGAGCTCGGCGTGCCTGAAAATCCGTGCACGCATTGCAAATTTTGCAGTGCATTGCATTGTATTGCTTGGTGCATGCACAGTTTGCATGCACCAAACAAAGCATTCATCGGCGGTGCATTGGAAAACCTCGATTTCAAGTGTTTAACAGGCAGTGATGTCTAGTGTTCGCACTCCAAGTTCCAGGGACATTGCTTGAAAGCTGATTGGCACTGGGCCTACGAAAGACCGGCAATTTCGTGGCAGTTTATATGGATTTGTAATGATGTATGCTTTCGGTAACTGGCTCACATATAAGCTGTCCTCACGATGAATTACTGGTCTAAAATCAGGCGATCAACAGTCTCAGTCCAGGAATGTTCGCGTGACCTGGCGCCCAAAAACATTTTTCCCTGTTTGCAGCGATAGTGATGTGATGATGTTTCTGATTTTGACACTGAGTGGGTGCGATGACCTGTGCAGGGCGTTGAGGACATGGTGCGGTGAAAGAGATGAAGGCAAGAGCCCGTGGATATAGGTCTTGCCGCGTGCAGGAGATCTCGACATGTCTGATTACGGCAAGTTTGGCTATAAGTGCGGTGGTGTAGACGAAGTGCGTGCTGCTACTCTGTAATGGGGGCCCGCTGACGCTGGACTCCTTGGTGGTGTGTGCCAACCCGGGCCGTCGCCCCTCCGCCTGGCTAGCTGGACCCACCCACGGCCTACAGCCTGTCTGATCGATGTCTGACCCGGGTGCGCCACATTTAGCGACCCCTTTGTGCAAACTGACTTGATAACGTCATAATCAGATGTCCATCCATCGAATCAAATGTCAACCCACAAAATGTCACCCGCCGTGACGTCACGACACCAGGCACGCCTTCGCTCTCAGCATATTTGTTTTCGAAATAACTGAAAGATCTCATCGTGTTAGCCGAGAGGTCATTCCAGCCGCTCAATCAGAGTCTTCGGGGCCATCACCTCCTCCGCGCCTCTTGAAGATGCACACGCTTCCAGCGCGTCTTAGAAAAAGGCTTGTTAACTTTTCACTTCTTTGCTTGTCTTGTTTAAATGCTTATCACAACAATGTCGAAATATCCTGCACCCTCCCATCTTACTCGACAACACAACGGTCTGTGATCAGCGCATTTTCCGAACTGGCGGCAAAGGCCCACGTGGATGTTAGTTGTTTTGTGCCACCTAACATGCCATTACAAGCTCAGACTTGATATCCGTAGCAGACCGCACTGTGCGCCATCTCTGGTCAGTTGATAGGCACATACATTAATAGGCAATGGTATCACCATACAGTTATGGACGTTTTCGCCGACACGTGGACAGCACGCGGTCCTGGGCTGTTTTCTGAAAAAAACAATGATGATATCAGTATCGCTGACATTTGCAACAGGACGTTACAAAGTTGACAGCCAAGTCCGCCTGCCACGTCTTTGTGCCCTTCCCACATTGAAGCCCACGTTGGAGTCCGCCCACCACATTGATAGCGGCTACGAGGCTGGTTCAGGATGGTAAAAGCTTACCTTGATATAAGCCAGAAAGACAGCCAGCAGCTGGTTTTCGGGCATGGAGAGCTCCTGTGTCGAAGACATCTGACAGTGACGAGCAGCGGGGACTGATCCAACATAGCTATCAAGAAATCATCGGTACATATTAGGAGAATGCTTGACATTTACAGGACACGCTTATGAGCACGAGTTTTCGTACTTAACTCATGGTATCCTGTTCTTAAAGTTACACTCGGTCAGTTATATATATATATATATATATATATATATATATATATATATATATATATATGCAAAAGGCCGGCTACTTTCGAAGCGACTTATAGCAGCGTGCTTAGCTGCAGGGACAGGTGCGTGCAAGGACAACCTCATGCGTTTCCCTCGTATCATCCTCTTGTCAGTATGCATTTACTGGCGCTTTTTCACCGTTGTCCTTGAATGCTCGCAGCAGGGGATGTAAGGGTGTACTTTTTGTCGCCGACCAATTTTCTGGATAAAAAATCGCCAGCAGCGTAACGCAATATCATATGCAAAATGTCACAAGTCCATGCCCAGTAAGGTCATCAAGAATCAGCCCATCACCGAAAAAGCCTCCGTCATCACTATCATTTTCAACATTATGCACACAACCAAAACGCTCCATATAACATTGTCTTTCAACAAATGTCGAGGTAAGTGCTGCTACTAAGAAAGCAGACGCACCTGCCCTACACTAATGAGGTAGCCCAATCACAGCAGGAGTTTTCTTCGTCCCCGAGACTTGCCGGACTTCACGTTTAAACTCGATCGACGGCTGTATTTGTTTTTCTCGACCGCAAAGAAACAACGAAGGACCTCGATAGCCAAAGCAGCTAAATGCATGGCGAATTTTGAGCCAGTGGCAAGCAGCACTGGGAATGACGTTATATTTGCGGGCCTCCTCAAGGCCATGCCCCTTATGAAAATCACGTGTGCGTTTCGAGACCCATCTCAACCGTCTTCAAACTATCCACCATACCTTCGGCATGCTCCAAGCCTGGCGCGACATGTTATGATTCGTGGGTGTCTTTCGCCGTACCCCGACAAGCAAATTGTATCGAATTTGTTACTGATTTCGCATCAGGCGAGTAGTTCTTTCTGAACGAGTTCCTCGCGCTGACAGGAGGGAGAGGGTGAGCGACACGATACCCCTTCTCGTACGGTTTTCTGAGGATACCAATACGGCATATTGTGCCGTCTTGCTCAGATTCCTTCGGAAGCCTCTGGGGCATCCACTGCGCGCATGTTGACACCAAAAAAGTGTGCCGAGCAATGCTGGTTTCAGAAAAGCGTTGTTTTTGCGAGCATCGCAGGACAGCCCAAGGCAGGCGGGTGCGGCGGGCGGCAAGCGACGATTCTGCGGACCGCGTGCGGAGAGTTGGCACTGCTACATGAATGAAAACTTACGCATGAATATGTCCTCGAAACTGATAAAACTGCATGCCATTGTATTCGGCATAAAATAAAAGACACGCCTCTTTGTGTTCCATGTCACTACACTGCATGGTTTCGTATAAATGAACATGCAAAACTGGTGTAGTTTGGATTGCAGAAACATTTGACCTTAGACTTGGTGCAGTGAGGTCAATAACCAACAGGAGACTTCTTGGCAACCACGAGATCTCATTAAAGATTGTTCACTGCGTTGTTTTGTGCGAGGCTTTACCTTCTTTATTTTGCAAACGTCAGGGAATCGCAAGCCCCCATTCCCACTAGTCGGTTTTTTGAAAACCGGCAAACCAGGGTGAGGGTTAAAATTGTTGGCTGCCATCCGTGTTCATGCATTTTGTACATGCTGGCGTAAACACCTGCATTTTAGATCCCGAAAACATCAACTGCTGCAACAGAAGGACACATCTCATTATCAACGTCCAAACATAGGTAGAAATGCAATCAGCGAGCCAAAATTGCCTTTTGCAGGCAAGTCGCATGCAAATTGAAGGTCATCTGTGGTGTTTCGGTTGGGTTCCCCATTGCTGATCCCCCAACCAACATAAACTAGCTGGAAAATTACAAAAATATATGAAACAAAACTAACTATAAAACAAAGCCGCCTTCTCTGGGCTTTACTTACTGACCATAATCCATGGGCTGCTACCTCCCCCAATCATGCATACAAATTGACACTTCTGTCATTATGCCACCATCACACAAACTATATTGATTTCTACTATCATGTAAACCGCAAATCAGGTACACTGTTTGGCTCCACAACCTGTACTTAATGTTGGCAGTGATTATGCCAAGGGTTCTATCAGGACAATGGTACAATTCCATGCTAGCAAAAACAGTAATAGAATATACCATATTTGCATCCATGCAAAGTCATGCTCACGAGTTCAAAGAGAATATGCGTATGAATGAACACTGCAAAAGGAATGCCCTTCCAGCCTTTCCTGTTACAAAACGGGCGCCAACATGAGGAAATGACCAGCATTACCCCCAGAAATAACAAAATTGCAACCCTTCACTGGCCTCCCAGGACAGTTGGGCCACAAAACCATGACAACTCCTGCTATTTTAAATAAAACTCCTGGTGCAAAGGCAAATGACAATGAAACCTGTACCCCTTCTCATTGCCTACATTTGCTACACCACCCCACTCCTCACTTTCCTTGACTTCTCATGGCCTATACAATCAGCTATGACATAAAATTCCAGCAACCGTGATTCATATAAGCAAAATGATGGACTGCGAATGATTGTTTAAATGATATCAAAGCAATGATAAAATAGTTGCATTTTAAGTAGGGGCATAGTTTTTGAAGATAGGTATGGGAGTAGCGAAAAATTATGCAATGCACCTTCCAAAATATGGATGCCTCCCAGACTAGGACATTACTTCACAAACTTAGAGCAAACCCTAGACTGAACAGAAAAGTAAGAACACCCCTGATTTGAAGAACTTCATCAAACAAGCAAGCATCAAACCCCCAGTTCTTTTCAGAGGGAAGAAGGTTGGTGGCCAGTGACTACTCTAGTGAGCCGCTTCGGTGTCTTGAGCAGGCGGCTTGGATAACCACAGGTCAATTTCTACCTTGATCGGATTATCCCCCGGCTTACTCTGAACTGTCACTACCTCCGGTCGCTGACGACAGGATGCTAAATCGCGGCACCCCCAACGAAGTACGCAAGGCAAAAAATCCAACCCTAGGCCGGTATTCATGGCACTGCACTCCGAATACCAATTGCAAAGTCGCAGTGCATTGAAAGTCACCGCCCATCTCATATGCCTTGCATCTCAACGATTGCAACATGTTCTTGCGGCCAGTTGAATCCCGATATCTAGATTTGTTCAGTATTTTATAGTACCTTGTTCGGGACATTGAGAGTCGGCTCTTAAAAACAGCGCATCGGCCAGCCGGCCGGGCCATAGTAGCACATAGTAGTATAGGAAACACAATCATGTGTTGCAGATCTGTCACCGAGTTGGCCGACCAACTGAAAATCATAGATATTTTGTCCCCGGGCTGGAATGAAATCTAGAAAAGATACTTTGGTGCCATAGAGTACGGTAAATACTGTTTACAAAAAGATTCGCTCGTGTTGTGTGACGAAATGTATTACCATGGATACATAATATCCATGTATGGATACCTCCTGTTAAGTTTTGCACAACATTCTTCACTATTTTGACTTGGCCGTCAACAAAATTTTCTGTACGAACACATTTCTAATACAAAGTTTTGGGTGAAGGTATACATTTTTGTCGCCAACCTTACCCACCAAGTCGACAGGCTTTACCACCTCTGGTACGCAAAGACAGACGTCTTATACTGGTATTTGCCCCGCTAGCCCTCACTACACATAAGCAAATCGCATGCCGGCATAGTCGACAGGCTTTACCACCTCTGGTACGCAAAGACAGACGTCTTATACTGGTATTTGCCCCGCTAGCCCTCACTAGACATAAGCATATCGCATGCCGACATAGTCGACAGGCTTTACCACCTCTGGTACGCAAAGACAGACGTCTTATACTGGTATTGGCCCCGCTAGCCCTCACTACACATAAGCAAATCGCATGCCGACATGGAGAGTAGCAGTGAAAGCATACGTGGAAGCCACTCGGCTCTTTCGTCGTATTGCAACCCACTGACGAGAATGTCTCATTCCGAAAAAATCAACGTCTTCTGGCCGTCCAAACTGGCCGTCCAATATATATATATATATATATATATATATATATATATATATAAAGATGATATTGCAGCGGCACGGGGTCAACACCTCGTCCCGTGGGTCACCAATAGGTGGCGCTAACGTGTGTTGTTGTTTGGTGTGTGACGTTGTGTGTCGTGTGAGAACAGTATGTGTCTCCATAGCTTCGCTGAACTGCTAATGTTGGGTAATGATATGAGTGATATGCCTTCCACAGAACGGTTGCTAGTGTAGCTGTTTTTTGACCACTCATGGGATATTGACCACCATAACTAGGCAGATGTTTGCTGCTGTCAGGTCATGTAGTCGAACCGAGCTATATCGTTAAGCACACAAAACAAGACGGGCCTGATAGGCAAGACTGTCCAGGTGCAGAACAGTTGCTCCTGTTGCGGCTTTCTGCCAAGGAGTCTTTATTTCTCATCGTCGTTTCCATCGATTTTCCGTTCTCTCTCGCTCCAAACACACGCTTTTTGCTTACTTTTCGCTGCTGTCTTCCCGCTCCCCCATTATGGGGAAGCGCGGCAAGCGTAAGAAGAATGACACGAACACTGACTCGAACTCGGCCTCTGACATTGATTCTCCTCTGAATGAAACCGACGGAAGTGTCGCTAGCCCAGTTCTGGTTACCACCTCGCCTGATGACCCCCGCGCGCCTTAGACCCAGGCCACTGGCCCGTACCCTTCCACGGCGGTGTCGGGACAGCACTCATTTCCGTCCAACACTGATGGCTTCTACCCTCGCTCGTCCTTGACCACCCCGGCATCTGCCCACTCTGATGCTGACTCTCGCGCGACCGTGACCAGCAGCCGCCAGAACCCTGAGCCCATTCTCGATCCACTCGGCTCTTTCGTCGTAGTGCAACCCACTGACGAGAATGTCTCATTCCGAAAAAAATCAACGTCTTCTGGCCGTCCAAACAAACCCAAGCTATCTGTGGTCCATGTGATCTTCAAACTGAGGCGCCAGCCCGTGGGACACTCGTGATCAAAACAGCCTCCCGTGCTCAGACCAAGGCCTCCACCAGACCACCGAATTCTGCGGCAAAAAAGTAAAAATGCATCTTCACTTTGCCAGAAATACCACAAAAGGAACTATCTTCGCACCTGACCTCCGCTTCATGACGGAAGAGGAGATTCTGGCGGAGCTCAGAGCTGACAACGTTTATCATGTTCGACGACTAACCACTTTCCGCAACGAACAGCGTCAGGACACCAGCTTACTTGTTTTTACTTTTTGCACTCGCCTCCCAGAGATGCTTACAACCGGCTACCTCCGACATCAAGTCAGGGTGTTCATTCCAAATCCACTCAGGTGTTTCAAATGTCAACGGTTCGGGCACGGCAACAAGTTCTGCACAGCGCCAGATGCCTCACGTGCGGAGAAACTCCTCATGAAGGGCCCGTGTGCACATGACCCCAAAAATTTCTAAGCTGTGGAAGTGCTGATCACAGCGCCAACTCTTTCCAGTGCCCGACATCGAGCAAAAAAAAGAAATCTGCCCCGAAAAGGCTAAGACAGGGGTATCTTGGCAACAAGCACGACACACTGTGGAGGCAAAAATATTTTCGTCGTCCTCAAAATCATACGCGCAGGCAACAAGAGTAAAAGAAGCGGCATGTAGTAGACAAACAGAACCGATTCCCCAGTTATCGCCGCTGAAAATTCTTGCTCCAGTTAAGACTGTCTCAGTTACATCAAGCACACAAACCCAACAGAATTGTTCCCTCTGGCCGGCCCTGGCCACGCGTTCGGACGCGCAGCCCTCCGCGCCCTCCCGTCTGCAGGTCGGCCGGCGTTCCAGCCCTCCGGCTGCGAACGGTCGGCAGCCGGGTCCCTCTGACCGCCGCACGAACGCCCCCCCCCCTCCCCCCACCGGAACAATACCTGTTACAACACGCGCGAGCGAAGACCGTCGGTCCCGGCCGCCTGTCAGGGTGGTCATGGGCCGGCCTCTGTCAGTTTCGTTCGGCCGATTCCCACCAACCGGTGGAGATGGGTCAAACCATTAAATGTATGTCGTCTAACAGTGGAATTGTCGTAGTATGATATCATAATGTGTGTGCGTGTATGTGTCATTGGGGCTTTACGACGCACTCAGCTGCTGAGGCTACATGGCGTCGCCTGCCTCTCACCCTGGCGGGAAGGGCGGGCACCGCGGGGAATCGAACCCCGTACCTCTGGTTTCCCAGACGCGCACTGGTTAACGCAGAAGCGCTGACCACTACACTACCGGCACCCCTATGATATATATATATATATATATATATATATATATATATATATATATATATATGTATATAAATACATATGATATACGATATCAAAATGGTCTGAAATGAAAGCTTTGTTTGCAGTATTAGCTCTCATCATTATAGCTGTGTAGGAAACTTGGTTTCGTCCTTCTGACCCATATAATTTTAAATAGTCAAATTATTCCTTATATCGTAATGACGACACAACCGGTGAACGTCGTCAAGGTGGGGTGGTGCTTTATATCAAAAAATGAAATAACACACATGCACCTCCCACTCACCACACCTCCACCGTCTGTTGCATGTTCTGTGCGACTTCATGGCCGCAACATTGATGTATGTTCCATGTACACTCCCCAACTTACGACAATGTGGGGCTCGCTTGGCAGCTTAATCACCTAGTCACTCCCTTTCAAAACCCTTTTCTCATCCTCGGGGATTTCAACGGTCACAGCCCAGCTTGGAGTAACGGTACTCAGGCTGTCAATCGCCGAGGACCTTTAGTTGAAAACCTTATTGATGCTTCTATATTAGTATTGTTAAACAAAGGAAATAACACTTACCAGCACTTACCCACTGGTACAGAAGCCGCCATCGACCTGTCGCTGTGCTCTCCCTCAATAGCGACATCCTTTGATTGGGCTGTTGAGGGAGATATACACGACAGCGACCATTTTCCATTGAACTTTACACCACTTTTGACTGAACCGCTGGCGTCGTTTTACGATTCATACCCCGCTGGAATTTACCAAAAGCAGACTAGGCCAAATTTCAAAAACTTTGTTATGTGAACCGAGACTGTTATGAATCACCAGAGCAGGGTGTTGACCTTATTACACGCATTATTCATGCTGCAGCGACCGCGACAATTCCACTGACTAAAACCCCATCACGCCGTATACCAGTGCCATGGTGCATGACCGAAGTTAAGAATGTTATTGCGCGTCGGAAACGTGTTTTCCGCTGCTTTCGTCGCCACCATGATGTACCTCATCTTCTTGCCCGAAATTATGAGCGTGCTCGAACCAGACGAATTGTAAGGAGTGACAAACGTCATTCTTGGCGAACATACATCCAGCAGTTTACTGCTGCTGCTCCCCTAAGCCCATTATGGGGACTGGTTCGAGCACTTTCCAGAAAACGTACTTTTATTTCATTGCCCACTTTACGCATTAGTAACCAAATCATTTCGGCAACACCTCTTACTACCAACGCTCTTGCTGAAAGTCTTCCTCAGTGTAGCTCATCAGGCAGCACATGTCCTGCCAGGCTTGGGACATGCTTAACGTGGGGTGGAGACTGATGACGGCTGAGATGAGGATCAAAGCGCATACGTGATCTTTATAAGGGGTATGGTCTCAAAGAGGCCGCATGTTACACGCCATTCCCAGAGCTGCCCGTCAATGGCCCGAGCTCTGTCATGCATTCAGCTGCGCTGGCTATCGAGGTTCTTTGTTGTTTTTTTCGCGGTCGAGGAAAGGAAATCCAGCAGTAGATAGAGTTTAGACGTAAGACCCAGCGAAGTCCCGAGAGTAGAATAATTTAGGGACGTTGCGCCTGCTTTTCTAGCAACAACAGGTATTACTAACTACGCATGTTATTACTAACAGCAGTTATCATGACGTAACGTGAGGATAATATAAAATTGGGCGTTTTGTTTGCGTGCATGACATTGAAAATTGCGCTGATGAAAATGTTTTCGGTGATCGGCTGATTTTTGATGACGCTACTGGACATGGACTTGATAACCATTTTATATGATATGGTATCACGTTACGCTGATGGCAACAATTTGGCCAGCAGCAGTGCAGTCGGCGACAAAAGTGCATCCTTACCATCCCTGTGTCACAGTTTGCAAAATTTTCTGGCGATGCTCTATCGTACGTAACGGCAAAGGTGAATTTCTGCTCCAGACAGCACGTCCCGCTATTTTGCCTCGACAGGTACAGTCTGCGGTCGGCAACAGCGGGCGTGCTAAAGGTCAGATGACGTCAGATGGCAGGACAAGCCGCGTCGTGCCTTGTGGCACATTAAGCTTTTGCCACAAAAATGCGCCGTCGACCCGAAATTGCACGACCGTTGGAAGGGGTGCTCACGCAACAAGCACCACCTAGAATGGGCTAGGAACCCCAAACAAATTATCCACGGAAAAAGGTTTGGACTAAATGTTTGAAAATGTGTATGCCTTCAGAAGCAACGCGGACTAAAGGCTATGCTCGGCTGAAAGGGGACATTTATCATGCTTTGTAGACTCGCCAGCGCATCGTGAAAATAAAACGACGTAATTTCCTTGAGCACCATTTCCTTATGCACGCAACTAACATTTTTCCCGCGGGGGGCCAAACGTCAAATTTCCTTCGATCTCCCACGAATTTGGAAAAAAACGCTGTCAAGACACTCACCACCTAGCGAGGTGTCAAATTTATAAGTGGTAGGCGGGGGGGGGGGGGGGGGGGGGCGGTGAGCTAGGGACCGACGAACGTATATCTTTTTTCTCAGTGGACTTAGGCCACCTTATTTTCGCGAAAGGGAAGTTCTATCTCACATATTTGTCACCAACAATAGTGTTTAACTTTAGCAGCATGACATACGTGCAGGGGCTGATCTAGTAGAAGGCCAAGGGCACTGGAGGCACAGGCCAGTCTTAATCGGAAAGCAAATAGACCCCTCTAAAAATCGCCTTAGGGAGCCGAAAACACTTTAATGGCGGCCATGGCCTGCGTGGCGTGTTTTTTATTGCTGGCGACGAGGACGGGGTTAGTTATGAATGACCTTGGTCATTTCCGTGCTCCGGAACTTTTAATCTAAAGCCTGTCCGCATCTTATGGCCCTAGATTTGATAAGTTTGTCGCATCGTTTATCCGTTAAGCACTTACAATTTCGATCTGCCGCTGAGAGCAAATGCGACTTTTTATCACGAGGGGAGGAGTGGTCAAGTGTTGATAGGTACACTGTTCTATACGACAAACTTCTGCTTGGGGCATGGGGTGGTAGACATCCGGCTACATTAACAGGTCCGTCAATAGGTTTTGGTAGCAGAGGCATCGGGTGAATTACACAACCTATCCCGATTTCCTTGTTTTCCTATCCAACTTTATTTTTTGTCATATGGAGGATAGCACTCCCATCTAAAACAGTGCTGCTTTACTTAATTAATAATTTTGTGCTACTCGCGACCCGCATGCGAAATTTTTGGGCTGAATTTGGTGTCTTTCCGCAGTCTTCAAGTCAGCTGTCTCCGGATATCGGCAGTTGTATAAACAACATAATCCTTATGGTTAACGCTCTAAAATGCCGAGTTACGCGCGACAGCTCATATTAAACCATTCGCTTTCGCCAATACTTGTGTGGGATTGAAGCCGGAAGCTAATTTCCTCAGATGGATACATAAAATCCGCTGTAAGAGTGGCAATGGAAATGAGTTTGTTGAGCCGGGGTGTAGAAAATGCATATGCTTTTAATTGGACCGCTGCATGCATCCGCATTATCAAGATGTTGTTGCGCGCCTGGGATGCGCGTAAACTTTCCGTTAAATTGGTGTACATCATACTATGTAGGCCAGTTTAATATCATGAATAATAGTTTTTCATCAGCATAACAAAGTCAAGCGCGAAGACCGCGTATTATCAAATGGTGTCATTCTCTGCTGTGCCCGGCAAGGCACCTCCCCCTTGTAGTCTGAAGTTCGATTAAATCCCAGATTCTTGTATTCCTACTATGGTAAAGAACGTATCTCAAAATTTTTATCACATTGACCACAACATTCCAGGTTAAGTTCAAATGTTTCCATAATGTGGCCCCGAAAAGCGTAAGAGATGTAAAAAACAACACCATTATTTCAATTCACGCCGTCATGCATTTTTTCCAGTTTAAAGGGTATGTTCCACGTTTGAAGATATTAAAACAAGCATTACATATGATTAGAGAGGCCCAATTATAGCAATCCTTTGTTTAATTATGTTATTGCTCCTTGCAAAACATGGACAGAGAACCAGTTTACGGCCGTTATATCCGAAAATCGTGTTCCCAAACGGCAGATATGAACGAATCGACGATTGGATTTGTCTTAGCCTCGATCGCCACATGGCCAATGGAATGCCAGGATTTGAAAGGCGTTATTATAGCGTCATGGATACCTTGATGACCCCGAAATAGTCCTCTCGAAACAAAAAAGTCTGCGCATCTTGGCCGACGTTCAGCTCAGAATGTAGAACGGTTTAGATCTTAAGTACGGCTGTTAACTACACCGAGTGATCTTCAGGATGACTACCTCAATTTAAAACCCAATACAAATGTAGAACACTCCCTTCAGCTATGCTTGACTATTTTCTAGGTCAAGGTTTCTAGGTTTACTTTTTTGTTTCGAGAGGACTATTTCGGGGTCATCAAGGTATCCATGACGCTATAATAACGCCTTTCAAATCCTGGCATTCCATTGGCCATGTGGCGATCGAGGCTAAGACAAATCCAACAGAACAGCCCTTGGCAGATATCTTCTGTTATACTAAAGGAACAGTGTCTGTGTGTGTGCCCGTCAGTAGACCTGCAGGCTTAGCGATCAGGAGTCTTTGCATGAAATTTGCACACGACCGAGATGTGCCGGCTGCGCTTGGCAGAGTAGCGTTAAATTTTCGCACTTCGCAAAAATGAGCGCGTGCCGAAAAAAACGCAAATTTCCCACAGGGTTAACACGAGCGACACCAGTTTCAAGAAGGCTGCCGGCCGACGGCCCGACACGCCTCGCTTCCCGCAGCCGTATCTCGGTAACCAACGGTCGCAGCGACCTGCAACTTGCACGGTGCGAAAGCGCACGGAATGGGCCATTGCGATCTGGGGATTTTTTCGTCACGTGACATGTGGCACGTGCACGTGTGTTCACAAGTTGAAATCGGCCGTTTTTGACGCGGTTTTCTGTTTACCTTTATATCTCAGCACGGAAAGGAGGTAGGGCTCTGAATTTGCTTTCCCAACATTGAAAATTAAAGCGGCTACATTTGCAGTGTGCATTGCGAGTTTGTGCAATGCACTGTTGCGCTGCAAATTGCATTACAAGCTGCAACGGGCCGAGTGTACAAAGGCGAAGCTGAATACAAGCCGCTACCGTCAAAACTATGCGTGATATGAAACCTTGGCAACTATATCAGCGTGTCGGCCGATTCGTCCTCTCCCTGATGCACTCTTTTGTAGACCGCATGTTTAAAAGATGTCGCTCACAAATGGGCCTAGAGTAAAGGGTCGCATGACGGCATTTTCGCCGCGACGGCGGCAACTTTGTTCATTTAGCCACGCTTCACACCGAAGAGTGAGCATTCAGGCGTGTTTTCAGCCTGTCCGGCAGTGTGCCGGCGGACGGGCCGTGCGCGGGAGCGGTCTCGGATGAGACATGACGGTGGGCGGCGCGCTGTGCGTTGCGGTCGCCTTGCACGCACAAGCGTGGCTTTTGTTTTCCAACACTCACAATTGACGCGGGTGCACTTACAGTTGCATCCCGAGTTTCTGCAACGCACGTCAATGTCGTGCAATTTGGACTGCAAATTGCACGACAACTTCACACGGCACGAGATGACAGATGGATTTTGCTCTGTTCCGCGGATTTGCAGCTTTGTG
The DNA here is from genome assembly GCF_011947565.3 of Pollicipes pollicipes. NCBI lineage: Eukaryota > Metazoa > Arthropoda > Thecostraca > Pollicipedomorpha > Pollicipedidae > Pollicipes > Pollicipes pollicipes. The sequence continues at coordinate 15,127,373 of NW_023596448.1, read as the reverse complement.
TCACATTTCGGCACCTATGGCACTAACACACCCGGGATTGGAATGCTTCAAAGATGAATGTAAGGAGCGAAATAATCATGTTTTGTGACACGTGCCACGCGTCATGGCGCCCATGCCGTAAACTATGGATTCACACATTTTTTTAGGTGCTTGCACGTTTTCATGATATCTCATAAACCAGGTAATAAAGTACACAGGGACTGGCATGCCTCGATAGGTGATCTAACGGGCAATCACTGAAACGTGTACGATGTCATTCTGCACGTGTTATGTGACGCTTGCACATTAGCTGTGAAGCTGTATTCTGTTGATTTCGTCCATTTCTACCGATAGGCAATTGAACGGGAAATCCCATGGTCACATGTGTCACAAGTGCGGGCTGGCATGTTACACGTGTCGGGCACACACGAGCCGAGAAGATGGCTTTTGCTCTTTTCCGCGGGTGTACACGCTTTGTGCCACATCTCGGCACCCAGAGCGCAGAGTGACTGGGGAGTGGCATGCATTCATAACAAATCGAACGGGCAAAGACGTTGCATGAATTGTCATGTCGCACACGCTGCGTGTAACGCGTGCACGAGCCAGCAAGATAGACTTGGATGCTGCCGGCCGTTTTTTCTCTCTTTGATGCAATGCCATGCTGTTTAATACTACGGCAGTACGTGCTGCCATCATTCAAAAGGCTGGCAGTTTATGGAAGTGGCAAGAATTAATGGCTACACCCCACGATCATTCGCTCATCCCATGAAATAGGTTCGGCTGTGTTGCAGAGTGCACGGCGAAAAGCATCCTCTCCTGCCGGCGACCGCCAGAGACCGCCAGTGCCGCGCGCGGCTTGCGACTGAGTCTTTTTACACTTAACACAATATTTTGGCAGCCAGGGCACCTAGAAACGTGAGTTCGACTGCAAAAGATACATAATTAAAATTGCCAACTTTTGCATTAGCGCAGCGAAGCAAGCGCGCAAGCGCTTGTAGCTACTTAAGGAGCAGTTTGCAAACATCGTCTTTCTCCGAAACATTTGACTATATTGCATAAAGTGCTCGCATAAAGGCGGTGCCTTGCCGGTGCAGACACATCGATCGTCGTAGCGAAAGCTCAGAGACAAGTTTCCGCATATGGCTGGTCAAAGAGGGTTACAAGAGGGCCTTTGGCTTCATGGTGTCAGCCTAGTCACAGAGCAGCCGGTCACAAGAGGGCCTTTGGCTTCATGGTGTCAGCCTGGTCACAGGACAGCCGGTCACGAGAGGGCGTTTGGCTTCATGGTGTCAGCCTGGTCACAGGGCAGCCGGTCACAAGAGGGCCTTTGACGTCATGGTGTCAGCCTGGTCACAGGGCAGCCAGTCACAAGAGGGCCTTTGGCTTCATGGTGTCAGCCTGGTCACAGGACAGCCGGTCACAAGAGGGCCTTTGGCTTCATGGTGTCAGCCTGGTCACAGGACAGCCGGTCACAAGAGGGCCTTTGGCTTCATGGTGTCCGCCCGGTCACAGGGCAGCCGGTCACGAGAGGGCCTTTGGCTTCATGGTGTCAGCCAGGTCACAGGGCAGCCGGTCACAAGAGAGCCTTTGGCTTCATGGTGTCCGCCGGGTCACAGGGCAGCCGACAGCCGTGGAGTGACATTGCGCGCTGGAAGTCCTTTCGTGCTATTTGGATAAGGAACCGATGCAAAACGAATCCGTTCGACGTCCATTGTAATAATGGGATGGTGGGTTTGTGGTGCTAGGTATAAATTTTGTTCATCACGGAACCAGATTAGAAGTCCATCTCAGCAAAATGCTCGTTTTTCCTGTTGTTTCCATTGTTGTAGCTGAACTAAACCTATAACCTGAACTAGCGATGCCGCGCAAAACAAATCATGTTGCTTGATTTTGTTTTTAATGATATCTTGCAATCAAGCAGATGGGATCTCAAGTTCAAGCAAAACAATGTTAGGTCTGTGGCACAAGACAGATATAGGGCTAAATGTCGCTTGTTATAAAAGAGTCCAAGAGATAGTTGTCAGTGACGTCAATACCATGTTTGGGTTGTGTGGAGAAAAAGCCTCTGGGCCCACATTTGACAGACAGAAGAAGAAACCCTCAAATATAAATGATTTGCCTCCAATGTATGCTCCAGACAACACGGATTTTTTGTTTAGCGGACGTGCTCCTCAACGCGATGATGATGGGATAGTGAGTGTTGAAACCCGTGAGGCGTAACTGCAGCGCGCGCCATTACAGCTCATGGTGGCAGATTCTGCTGCAAAATGGGACCATTTCTGGTAAGTTTGCAATGTCCACCAGCCAAACAGGAATGGTCCATATCCAAGGTTGCAAAAAGTCTCGGGAATATATTAGGGTGGTCGAGGTATTATTCCTTGCAAACCTTTTTCACTTAACCCATCCGACACCATGGATCTGCAAGTTAACCCACGCCTAGGAAGATCGCAGCACAGCAGCAGCAAAATTCCTGGCGCCTGTTTTATTCACTAACCTCATTTTCACGTTTCACTCAATAGGTGCTGCGGTGCAAATATAAAAGAGCAATGCGCAAGTCAGAACTCAACTAGCGTATCGATATTCAGGCGCGTTGGCTATGACGAATAAAGCGCTGGTGCTGCAGCTAGAAAATGTGGTTTAGTAGGATATGTAGTTGGAAGTGCATCCTGACACTGATTTGTCTTTAAAAGGTCTGAAATGCTAGCTGTACAATCTTTGCTCCCACAAAACTCGAAAAAAAGGTGTGAAACAGGATTGCCACACAATTCAGTGGAAAAAATTTCCGTTTTTATTCATTTTCCTAAAATGTACCAAGCTAGTAGCTTCAGCCAAATGTCATACTACGGGTTACCAAACTTAAGTCCCATGGTGACGTCACATCTGCGTAGCCTTTTACTCTAGTAGCCTTGGCTATTTGCATGGTAAGAAGCAGTGGAAATTTTGCCAGAACCAGCGGCTCACAAATGTCGCCGTGATACAAATAGGTGATGCACGATGGGATGAGGTAAGGCTTCTTTAGGTCAGGTTTAGTGAGTCTGCCTTCATGGAAGTAAGCATAGGTTTTTTGCATAGGTATTTTGTTTTGGTATGCTTGCTGCTCTTACGATTTTAGCTGTCCCTCTCCAGCTTTTGCAAGGACTTGTTGAAGTTTGCAGCACGTGCAAAGTTCAACAAGAAACGTAGGGTAGAGCTGTTATGGACCATTTTATTGGCTGCCAGACCCTCATCATTGTAGATTCTACGGCATCTCACGCATATGGTTTTCCAGAAGAACAGTTCACGGATTTGGTGAATTTGCAGATGGCGGCTGGATGCGCGGCACAAATTTGACTGAACCAGAATAGTTTGGGCAACGCAGCGCTTTAGGACCAGGACGAATTTTACAGTTTGCCACACCACACAGATTCAAGAAGTCTAAACACAGCTAGATTCCAAGATGCCAACTAGATTTACAATTGCTATTCTACAAATGCTACAAAAAGGACTTGAATAATCCAGAAATGTTGGTTCCAATCAATGGCAATGGAAAGGCGTCCCAGATAATCGATGCAAACATGACCCTGAGTAGAATGTTCCAAAAAAGTGACTGCCAGATATTACTGGAAGTAGGTTGATAAGCTGTTACACAAGCCATTGCCTTCTATGCATAAAGGTGGCAGGGTAAATCATGGCTGATTGTAATGCATCTACAACATGTAGTGAAAACGTATGTAGTCCTACCGTTACCAATCTGGTCAATGGCAATAAGGTAGCATAGCATCATTACCGTTATTGATTGGCATTCAGTGTCGCAAAAAGCGGGCATTAAAGCCTTGCGATAATTTCGTGCCTTTTTACCGAGGTCAGTAAGCCTTACGTAGTCTTTCTTCAAAACTGAGCTCACTGATATTTTCCCATGTTGCTGGATAATTCGATTGGGTATCTAAAGCGCAAGACATGAAGAATGTGACATGCGAGCAAGCTACCTTAACCTATGAACTGCAGACAATTCGAACCTTCCAAGAACACGAAACATTGTAAGGCTGCCCAAGTTCCAGCTGCATCATTATAAATGGCTGGAATATGCTCCGATGCCGTTTCCAACACGTGTCGTTGCGGCATTGGGGCTTTAGGACGCACTTAGCTGCTGGGGATAAATGGCATTGCCTGCCCCTCACCCTGGTAGGAAGGGAGGGCCCGCGGGTGACCGAAACCATACCTCTGGTTTTCCAGATGTTCACTTCAAGCACGACACTACCGGCGCCCTTCATGAAAATAAGCTTTACCAAGGCACTTGCAAAATTATCACCGTGGCACCGAATACCCAGCACGCATGCCTGGCATGTCTTGACTCTCGCCCTGATGGGGAGGAAGAGAGGGCGCGATGGGACCCCACTCAATTGCTTCCGAGGGTACCTCCACGACATATTGCGTAACCGGCGTCGATTACGCAAGGTGATGACGCATTACACAGCGATCTACGGCTGGCGCGGGCGACGGGCCGCAACCGACGATTCCGAGGACCGCGCGGCGGGCCGACCTTGTTATATTAACGGAGCCCTGTATTCCGAATTAAACCAGAAACATGCCTGTTAACGTCTCGACGCCATGGTCTCATAATATGAGTATGCAAAGGTACAAAATTCGGTTTTCGGGAAATTGGTCCTTTGATCTGACATAATGGCGTAAAATATAGACCTAGCAGCATGCAAATTATTACCAATCGCAAGATATTGCTAAAAAAAAATGATCATGAGAACACCGCCATTCGTTATCCGCCGCACAGATTTGTCTTTGTTCCACGAATGATCGCTGGAGGTTGCGACGAACTATATCCATATACACATAAAGCGTTGGATAATCCATTTTTTTCGACACATAGCACGCCCAGCATTAGAGATTGTATTTATTCAGTAAGACAGTAATCAGAAAAACGGGTGTAGTTTGATGGCATCATTACGTCACTGTTGCGATACGAACGGGGAATCTCAGTGATACCCAATTTGTTATTTGTTAAGGTGACAATTTAGTCACATTCTTGGCTTCAATAGTTGAGCCAACCCGGTCCTGTGCCTTATTCCCTGGCATTTCCCAGCGCATTATTTAAGATCTTTCCTTTGGCTGAACGTTATGAATATGGCATGATGAATATGGCAACATTGAAAAACACAAAGTTGTTCAAAATACACGTGAATACCGGAATGTCATAGATTCAATGGTATCTTTGGGCACCCATGAAAGGTATACTGACTAAGACAGCGAGTCGATGAATACAGGATTCAGAATGTCAGGTTTCTGTCCCAGATACGTGACAAGATATACATTCATTCAAACTAGGTTAATAGCGAGGCTCGCCAATTTGTAGCAGCTTGGAATGCTTCAAACTGGCGTATTCATTGCTGGCCATTGCAGCCATTCAGAATACTTATGGGACATCATTGAGGGTGAAAAATTAAATATTCTCAAATGTGTCCTAGTTGGCTGTATATGATGGCATAAATCGACAGACATTTGAGTATGGATTGGTACAACTTTCTGTCAGCATATTTTGACTAAGCCTGTTTGGATTTAAAAATTCAGGGGCCGAGTCGGTTGACAGATGTGATTTTAGAGAGCCGTATCTGGTGGGAGCGGATTATGAAACATTATTCCGCCGAGTGCTGTATTTACCGGGGCTCGTGAGTCTCCAGATCGCCACAGGATCTCATCGCGTCTTTTGGGCGTCGGGCTGCCATATGAGGTGTCGTGATCGTACCGGATGGTCACACGGGAACGTAAGGCGGGGTGTTCACTGCTGCAGTGCTGCGGTACACTTGCAGCGCATCGTGAAAAATCAGCAGCCTGGGGCGACATTGCCCATCGGTGCGAGGTACAACCAGTGATGTTGCTTGGGACGTTTTTCAGTCATACCCGTAGTCATAATTTTGCTGAGTGTAAATGATAGAATTCGAAGTGATTGTATCAGCATACGGTACATTGGTTGTATGTTATTTGTTGTTAACATGTGACTCATATGAATATACTTGTTCATGTTCTTTACTTCTTCTAGTTCATTCATAAAGCTTTTTGCGGACTTCAGAAACCTTGGTGGCATTGGATTGGACTGAACCAACCCGGGCGGAGTCGGCCGATGATATCAGCAGCAGCCCTGCGCAAACGTAACGAGTCCGTGCTTTGATAACCCACTTCTGTACGTGCCAAGCTGTGTTTCGGTAAAGTGCCGCAATCACTGTTACACAAACTGTGAATGCCGCACGCCGTTCCAACGAAGACAGCTGTGGCCGGAGGACACAGTCACGTATCCAGACGCCGCAGGCGCGGTGCGATGCATTCCTGGCGAGTACCCAGACCGGCAGTGGCAGTGGAATCTCGGAGGAGTAGGGTAGATGTGAGCACCCATGCACCGTGTTCACATCTACCTGTTGTGAGCAGCAGGTAGATGTGAACACGCCGAGCTTCCAGGCATTATCACATGGAGATCCAACATCACAGAGCTGATATTAAATTGTGGCATAGATGAGGTGCCAACTGAACCTCCCGTGGCGTCGCCCCCGCGCCCACAATCTAAACATTGGTGAGGCCGCTGTTGGCTGTCCGGTTGGGGCAGCGGTGGCTGACTGGTGGCGGGCAGTGGTGGCTGATCGTTGGCGGGCAGTGGTGGGCGACTGGTGGCGGGCAGTGGTGGTGGCTGATCGGTGGCGGTCAGTGGTGCGTGGGTGACCGGTAACCGAGACATGGCGGAGTCGCGCCTACTGCCGCTGCTGGCCGCCGCCGCCCTGCTCGGCGCCGCCCTGCTCCTGACCTGGCGACGTCGGCGTCGCCCCGGCGCCGCCGCCACCTGGACGCCGGCCGGCCGGCTCGCCGCCATCCACCTGTACCCGCTGAAGTCGGGGGCCGGCCAGCGCTGCCAGCGGGTCCGGGTGACGCGTCTTGGCGTGCGACGGGGCGCCGTCCTCGACCGCTGCCTGGCTGTCGTCTACCAGGGCCGGGTGGTGTCTGCCAGCGCGCGCCGTCGCCTAGTGCTCGTCGCCGCCGACGTGGACGCAAACGGCGTCACTCTGACCGCACCCGGGATGCCGCCGCTGACCGTGCCGTTTCCGCAGGACGGCGACGACGTCAGCATGGTTAGCGGCACTCTCTTCGGCTACCCGAGCTCGGGCGTGGACCTGGGCCCGGTCGTCAGCCGCTGGCTGGCTGAGTTCTTCGGAGACGCTGGAGTCTACACGCTGATGTACTTCCTGCCGGGAGTAGTGACGCCGCGAAGAACCGTGGACATCCCGAAGCCGTACGCGAGTCTAGCATCGCCGGATGATATCTCCGCATTCACCAACGTCACGCCCATCTCCGTCATCTGCACGTCCTCGCTGGACGCGCTCAACTCACGCATGGAGACGCCAGTCTTTCTCGAAAACTTCCGCCACAACCTAATCATCGAAGGTGCACCTGCGTTCGACGACGACAACTGGAGCTTCGTCAAGATCGGCGACGCGGTGCTGCGCAGGATCAAGCCCGTCCAGCGGTGCCCCACCACCTGCGTGAACCCGCAGACCGGCGAGCGCAGCGAGAGGATGGAGCCGCTGAAGACCCTGAGGACGTTCCGGCTGGCCAAGACGGAGGACGAGAAGAAGCTGTACAAGGAGGCACCGCTGTTCGGTACCGGTTTAGGCGTGGACGTGGAGGGGGACGTGGCTGTGGGTGATGCGATATACGTACTTCGGAAGTGAGAACATCGATAGGCATGGCGGTGCAGCGCTCTTGGGCCTTGGTGACTGCCATGTCTGGGGATGTTCTCACATAAGTGTTCTGCTCTATCGCGATTATAGTGTTGTTCTGGATGAAGGCTCATTGTAGCTTCAGCAAGTAGCTTTGCGATGATCAATGAAATAACGTATTGCAGCTGTCCACCATCCCAAGTCTGGTCGATGAATTTTTCCTTCGATTTGATGAACAGCAATCAGCGCTGTTTTAACAGGGAGAAAATCGTATTGTCGGCGTTCGCCTTGTCATGGGCATCACATTTGATATGCTCAGGGGTTCAGGGGTTACTCCAATGTAAAGAGATTCCAAGGTGACATGAGTGCAAGTTGACGCTGGCTTCTAATGTGTCATTTTCCGGCAGCACTTGACGCACAAAACCTCTTGCGTCATGCGTGTATAAAACTATCTTAATGACGATATACTTGTGGCTTCTGATTAATGCAGTACTAGTTACCTCATTCCTCGTAAAATAACCAGGAGAATGGAAATAAAAATGGACTGATATTTCGGGTAACTTCCTTTATTAAGACAAATATTAGGAATAACTTCAAAACCGCCTGCCGATTCTGTGCATTTTTTCTCTTTTTTCAACAGCAGACCACAGTTTTTACAGGTCACCAGCATGCAGGGGATTGAACAAGGAGCAATAGCCAGCCGTTACTACGACACAGCATATCCAACTAAAAATTAAACTGCGCGAAAAATACATGTATATGGAAACAAACTTAAGTGAAAATGCATAGAACAATATGCATCATTCAAACCTAGAAGCGATTCCAAGTAAACGGGCGTCATGCATATATGTAGAATTATAAGAATAGATTCTTAAAGGAAAACGGCGACCAGATCTTAGAGTGCGGGGCTCAACATGGCCGATTATGCTAAAGTGACTAGTGCCTTGATATGTGATGCGTGCTAACTTAAAACGAAAAAAAAATTGTTCACATGTGTGAACAACGCCTGTTGTGTGAAGCACGATGCATGCTTAAATGAAATTGTGTACATGTTAAAGTGTTGCGTGATGCATGATGCTTGTTTAATTGAAATCACTTTCGTGCATGCATGGTGCGTGATGCGTTATGCCTTTCTACTTGAATTCGTTTGCATGTACACGTCCTTTCGCGTATTTCAATTCTTAGTTGGATGTACACTGTATCATAGTAATGGTTGGCAAGCATTTCTTGTTCGATCCCCTGAATGTTGGTAAGTTGTAAAAACCGTGGCTCGCTGTTTGAAAAGGAAAATAAAGTAGGTTAAGCAGGCAATGTTCAATTTACCACTGATATTCGCCTTGAAAAGGGCATGCAGCAGAAACACCAATGCATTTATCTCTTCAATATCCTGCTTATCCTGCGAGGAACGAGGCTGTTAGTATCGTCTTCTGTATATGTATGATCTTCCTCGCGAAGGCCCTTAAAGGGAATGGTTCCCCATTTGAAGACATAGGGGCATGCGTGAGATATGATGAAACAAGCTCACCTATGACTATTGGTATAATTGCTAAGTGAAAAAGACTGCTCTAGATAGCGGAATCCTTGGTTTAATAAGCTTGCTCTTCGGTGGGTTATCCTCTGATTACGTCTTCGTACCTTACACGTTGATTGAGGGCCAATTGACGGCCGTTATATCTGGAAATCGCGCTCAAGAACGCCAAATATGAGCATCTCGACAATTATAATTTTCTTGGTCTTGATCTCCGCATGGCTCATGAAAGGACAGGACTTGAATGACGTTATCATGACGTCATTCAAATCCTGAAAATCAGAAACTGGAGGGGCTGAGGTCTTAAAAAGGCAGGATTGTGAACAGCACTGAAAGGTCTTGAAGATAACTATTTCAGTTCAAAACATCATATGTATGTGGAACACTCCCTCAAAAGAAGTGCGGATTTGTTGCTTTCCTTCCTTTTGCCACCAGTCTGTGTTTCGCTTATGAGTTCACAAATCATTTTGCCCAGACACTCAGTGTTGTTTCCCTTGAACGCAAAAGGTACGTTTATTACAATAGTTACGATGTTACATCAGCGGAGCCGTTGAAACTTGAAAATATCGTAACTTATTTGTAATACTTTGGGAAAAACATCATACGCTGAGCAGGACAGTGCACAGATACCAATATTTCGTTCGTAGATGTCCAAACAACTTTCGCTGGCAAGTTTAAGCTCAATCATGATTATTGCATGAACAAAAATTCTCAAAACATGGAATGCGTGCACCTGGTGCAAAATTGCAAAGCATTATAGATAGCATGCCTAGCATTCTACCTAAAAAAGCTGCAATTCAGGGAAGGTGGCTATCATGGCAGAGGTAGTGCAAATAGTTATGATGCTGCGGACATAGATAGTTTTCAAAAGCTCGATTTGCTGCAACATGGGAATCGTGCGAAAACCCGAGTCGTTGTGAGTGTAACCGACACAAGGATCATTGGCAAAAGTACGATACTGCTGAAGAGTACCGTTTGGTAGACTTATGTTAGATAACTTGGAAAAGCTTTTGCAGCGTCATTTTAGACATCGTCGGATTACGAAATTGATGGCAAGGCTTAGATTGTGTCAGTTATATGAAACAATGCGATCCGTAACGCTGCGCGGACCAACTGGAGAACCAAACCGGCCTGAGCAACCACACTGTTCCAAAAGTGTTGTTCTGGGACATTCCACTATCTCTATGCAGCCAACGCGTTAAAGTACCACCTGTTAGGCATTGTCCCGACGGCCACATTTGGGACCATAAATTAACATATATCAGCGCAGGACCAATACGAATCACGAGACCGGCTGCACTGCCACTGCATGGAAAATTAACCGTCATGGCTCAGACCGACTCGGAGCCAACTGTTCGGTGTTGGTGGCCCCGGGCCGAAAAAAGGGGCCCGCAGGGGGTCGTCAATCGGTTCAAAGCCCTCTGACATTTGAGGGTGACCGGTGTGCCAAAGACAATAATATATGACAAGGTAGGCATACATTTGCAACATTTTGTTCCTACACATTACCCGTCCGGAATCGGTGGAGCTTCCTGGCGGACTGTTGGACGGCAGGCAAACCGGCCGCGGCTGAAACTCGCCCCACCGACAGAGCCAGACACAACCGCAGGGTCGAGCGGGGCCTGAGAGGCTGATGCGAATCTGACCGACACTCCAGCCGACCGGCTCACATCATCAAACCGGCGCCATGTGTTCACCGGGTCTGCGTGGAGAACAGCGTGCGTCGCACTGTTAGATGGAGCAGGTCGCGGTTTTCCCTCGGAACGACCATGATGGTGACCATGACCTCCTTTTCCGAAGTGAACGACCACATCAGGATCAATGGACGCGGGACGCCTGATCACCGGCGAAACGAAGAACACGCAGTGATGTTGACCTGACATGTTTGGAAGATGTTCCCGCTCCGCCCCGAGAACTCCGCCGCGCCGACGCCGCCGGCACACCAGCTGGCATCGCATCAGAAGTGCCACGCCACGTCAGAACTGGGCCAGAGGCGCGAGGAGAGGGGGGAGGGGGGAGTGCAGACCCACCTGGGACGAGCCAGGAAGCGAGCAGGTGAGCTTTTCAGTATTGCTAGCGACGCCACGCCCGAGATGTGGCCCCGGGCGCGTTGGAGGGTCGAGCCCTGGAAGTAGGTCGAGCCCTGGAAGTAGGTCGAGCCCTGGAAGTAGGTCGAGCCCTGGAAGTAGGGCAGGCCGGTCCGGCAACTTATTGGACGGAGGAGGGCGTGGCGGCAAGACTGTAAGACCGTGCGGGAAAACGAAAATGGCCTGCTCCAGTAGGAAGAGATCACGAAGAAGTAAAGCATCGTGCGAAGGGTATGGTCATGAGTATAGCAGGAAACCCCAGAGAAGTCTGAGGGAAGCAGTCGAGAAGAAGTCTAAGGGGCTGCTAGGTGAACGGGGAGAGCGCATCAGGGGTCGAACAGGAGTGAATCGAGAACGAGACGGTCCCGACGCCCATCACCTAGCGGCGATATCTGACGCTGTGGGCGACAGAAAATCAACCACCACACGCACGATAAGAATCCCTGGGCTGTTGTCCCCATGGCCCCAACAGGGCCATGGGCGACTGGCGCTCCAAACTGTTCCTTAAGCCCTCCCCAACGGGCGGGCGCGGGCCGCGGCTACCTGCTCTTTCCCGCGTAGCTAGGGAGGGGGGGGGGGGGGAGTGATGTGTCACGCGGTTCGGCGCTCTGCCCGCGCAAAACGATGAACTGGCGCGGTCAATACGTATGAGTAATAAGTTTTTGTAGGCAGGTGACCTTCTGCGTTTTAATGGTTTAGCGTGGGAGCGAGGCTGGAGGTGACTTGGTTAGGCGGCGAAAGGGCATTCGCGCCCGGGGTGGGTTGGCATGGGGTCTGAGGCTGATAATGCGCGCTTCGGTGTGGCGTTTGTCTTTTTTCCCTCAGAGGCGACCAAGGGGAGGGGGGCGCCACGGCTCGTCATGGCCCTCGCCGGTCCCGAATCGCGAGCAGGCGCGGCGTGCAGGCCACGCCGGCATATCCATGGTCTCCTCCAGCTATGGCGTTGGCCTACTGGTAGTTAGACGGTCTGTTTTTTTTCTTGTTCTTCCAATTTTTTTAAATCTCGAGGGAGGAGGGTCGGGCTGTCACTGATCCCCGCCCAGCGCGCATGCGAAGACTACCAAACGACCACGCCATCTTCTCCTCCTTCGTAACTGGTTGCTTCGCCTAGGTCGATTGAATGATTGGTTTCGTAAGATGTCCGCACACATGTAGGCTCATTTTACGTTCGGTTAGCCGTTCGCTTTTGTTCTCCCCTTTTGTTTTGTGTTGAGAGACGCCGAACCCTTGCTGAACCCCTTCCAGCGTGCCTGCAGGGATTTCATCATGCGTGCGCTGCCTTTTTCCTTGTATCGCTTGTCCGGCTCGATTAATTAACTGACTTGGCACGGCATTCGCACGTATATAATTTGCTTTTGTTTTTTGTCTACTGATTAATTGCCTTGTTCAGTTCGGTGCAGTCTAGCTCCATCCAGCGCATACGCCTGGATTCCTTTATCGAGCGTCGGTACTTTCCATTTCCCTATGTTTTCCTTTTGTTGCCTGGCCTGATGCAATCGCCAACTACTAGCCGAATCGCGACAGAGGGCAGCACCCGACCGTGCACAAGGGCGGAGCGGGCACCCTAGACCCGCCGGCAGAGGACAGCACCTTACGGTGTAGACGGACAAGGTAGTCAAGCGCACGCGACACGCCGGCAGTTGCGGGGTCGCGTTGGATACTGAACGCATGGGAGTCGAACTCGCTAAAGCCGCGTACAAAACCGGGAGTGTGCCGTGAAGGTGGGCGCGGCAGACGAGGCCATTTATTGCGATGACACTCCTGTGGTGTCTCGATTTTTGTTTGTTTGTTGTTGTTCTAAGCAAAAAGTCACATGCTCATCTAAGGTCAGTGACGTTGTTTGGCCTTTTGAAAGTCATGGCGACCAAGATCATACAAGACCACTTCAAGTTTTGCATTTAGATAAGGGGCAAAGATGGCGCTAGGCAGAATGCTCCTAGAAACAAAATTTTGACATGGGTCTTTCTAGGTCAGTGAACTATTCTGGCCTTTAAGAAGTCTATGAAAGGTGTGTAGTGTGGTTCCTGTTATCAATAAATTCGACATGAGCACCAGAAACTACCCCATACAGCAATCCCTAGAGAACAGGTTGATTTTGACGTTGTTGTTACATTCACACCGGACCTTAGGTCGCTGTAACTGGTCAATTAAATTGTTGTGTTGCCTAAAAATGTATCTCAGAGGTGTGTGGCCTCGTCTAACACTCCGTTGTCGATTCAGATTGAGCTATTCCCTAGAAATTGCCTTCGCTGAATCGAATCCACGGCCTGACTTTGACCTGCCATAGGTCAACGCCCATGCAAGGTACATCATAATTTGTCATTCCAGACGAGCCACTATTCAGTTTCCTACAGTCATGCAAACTTTGGCGCGGCTATGCCGCGCCGTTCGGAAACCATTTGGTAAAAACCTTTGGGGGATCAATCTGACCCCCACCCGAGCGCGTGTTAACAGGGAACACAGTGAAGTGGATGTATGCCGTCGGAATCGACGGGGTCAGCTCCCGTCGGACTGCCGGACTTTCGCCTGATGCGCGACGTGCCATCCTCTCCCGAAGATCGAATCATACGGGGATCGTAACCGAAGGGTGGTGGGCGCGGAACGCACTCGAGCAGTACGGCTCGGCTATGGCCAGCGTTGAGGAGTCAGGCGACCGCAGTCCTGCTCTTACTTAGATAAATGTCTGTGTGCAGAGCGACCCGAGGGCGGGGTTTCGTTCTTTGTTACTTTGAAACCATCGACTCATTTAGTTGTCTCTCACTTGACTTGAGACGTGATGGCATGAAGAGGCATAGACCATCGTATGATCAAGGACCAGTTGGGACCACCCGGAATGCAGAATGCAGAGAACGGGACAGAGCCCGTTCTCTTCCGACGTAGTGTACTCCCGGCTTATGATATCTTGATGGCGGGATATTCTGTACAGATACAGATCTGCCATCAACGCATATATGAAGGGCGACAAGGGAACGGGCCGTCGGACAGGCCAGTCAGGCCGAGTATCCAGAGTGTACCGGCCGTGGATGCTGTAAGGCATAAACGTAGGTTACGTCGGGCGCTCGCTGTCTGCCGAAAGGCTCCATCGTCTCATCTGGCGCGCTGTCTACCCCTAGGCCTCTGAGGGACGCGCCGTTGGGCGGTGCCTTGGAAAGCTTACTCCGGCAGGGCAGGCGGGGGGCGAAGGCGCAGAGGCAGCGTGCGCGGCAGCGGAAAGCTGCGAGCGGTGGGCGTGGCTGAAGGAATGCTGGGCGGCCACCGTGGACGAGACGCGGGGAGCGTCGTCCAAATAGGGAGCCTTCGCCCTGGAGGGCAGGCAAGGGAACGATTCGTCGTCCAGCCACAAACATTTGACGTTGGCCCAAAGTTGCGTCGGTGCCAAGCTGATGAACTAACATAATATGTTTTCAATACGGCATGCACGTGGTTTCGGTGGGTGTTTAAAAGTAATGACATAAATTTAACTTCGCTCGCGAGGACTTGCGCAGACGTGCCGATCCAAATGGCAGGGTGCTGGAAAGGCGGAGGGGGTGTGGTGATCCCATCCGTGCGCGAGCCAAGAATGAGTGGGGTGACGTGGGCACCAGTAGATGTGTTTGCCTGGAGTGAGCGTGGCGGGGTGTCAAATGCATGAAGTCTGTGGGGGTAGTTGAGGAGGCCAGGGTGGGGCTCCCAGTCCTGTTATCCAGCGGGCCCGTGCCAATGTTCGCCGGTTTTGTGGGGTCCCTGCCACTTGGGTCGTACCAGCCATACATCTGGTTCGGTTTTGTTCCGTTTAAAAGTCATGATTAGCTTAAATGTGGAGGTGCAGAGTCGTGGCCAAAGGAAGTGTTCGACATTTATTGCAGTTTTGAACTGAAATATCCATCTTGAAGACCTTTCGGTGTTGTCCACAGTCCTGCCGTTCTTAAGATCTAGGCCACTTAAGCTTCTGAGCTACACGCCGGAAAAAATGGGAAGAGTATTTCGGGAGAGTATTCAGTCACCTTGGCATTCATGACGTTACAATAAAGTCATTCGCATTCTGCCAATCCGTGACCCATGCAGTAATCAAGGCCAAAACAAGTCTAATTGTCAAGGCGGTTATATCTGGCGCCCGTGAACAAGATTTCCGGAGGCAACGGCAGTCAACTGGCTCTCAATCAATGTTGTTCGGGGTACAACGTAATCAAAGCATGACATGTTGAGTAGCGCATTTGCTGAACAGAGAGTTGTGCTGTTTAAAACAGTCTTTTCCACTTAAAAGCATGCTAATATTTATAAGTGGGCTTGTTTCATCATATCTGATGCTTGTTTCAATGTCTTAAAATGTGAAACATCCCCTTTAAGGTAGCCGACGGTGCACAAACATCCAGCGACGACCGGGCAGCAGCGCAGCGCTCGCACCCCGCCCCAGAAACCTCCCGACACCAACAGCCGACCCTTTGCGACCCACCTAATTTGAAATTGTTCAAACTTTAAATGCCTACAAGCATTACCTGGTCCATCCCAAGCATTTTACCTGTGATGGAGTAAAATTTTTCAAACGTGCTTGGCTTGTTCTGGACCCGCTTGTTCACAGCAACCGGCTCCGCAGCGAACATGATGAAATTTACGACAGGTTTGGTATTCAAACATTCGAAAACATAGTTGTCGCTAGGCGTAGCAGCCCTTGATTTTTTACCCAGCTTTCTATTCGAGCTGGCTATTAATCGGGCAGAAAAATTCTTGTTACAGTCAGTTTTTCACCCTCCTCAGATTCCACTTATCGCCTCCAATCCTGATTCTCCCGAATCTCAGAGACGCGATTTCGTTCATGCATAAGACGGCACAACGATATGAGCAGTGATAGCCATGGTTGAATGGCTATCCAATATCTACTGAAAAGGTTTTCTTAGTTTGGCATCAACATACACCTGTAGAACAATCCAGCCATGACATCCATGGCCCTTCCTGGCTTCTACCGCAGGCCCTCAATCTTGCAGCCACAGAGAAGTCCGTTGCGAAAAAACAGCATCGTGAATACGCCGGCCAGTTAGATACCTGCCTAGTTGTCACATCCACACGCTGTTTCTTAGGCATGTCACAGAGGGTCAAGACGTGGGCGTGGGGTCAGTGGGTCCAAGCGGGCCATGAACCCCCCCCCCCCCCCCCCCCGTTTCAACATGGTGGGGAGCAGCAATTCTAACTGAACCCCCACTGTTTCATTGAATTTGCGTTTAACACACTTTTGTGCTACCTTAAACATGCATGCTGATTTACCCTGTTTACCGGCCGTCCAACACCTCTTGCTCTTCCGGCACTGGACAAACTGCTTCATGCGGTGAATGGTAGCATCTTACCATCTCAGGTACGTTAAATGAAGGCATTTGCGGGCAAAATTTAGATTACTTTAGTACCCAATGCTCTGCCTGTTTACGAAGCCTTGGTTCTTCTGCTTGCGGGCTTACAGCCTGTCAAATATATGCTCATGGGGCTCAAGTTGGCGGTTGGTATACTCCATCACGTCAGGCAGAAATGCGTGCCTGAGTTTGTTCGACAATCCCATTTTGTGCGACATGCATCGAAATACCACAGGCGTCATATGAATCCCCTGTCCTTGTCGCTGAAGCGCTATCATTAAGCCACTACTGACTGTCTTTTGCATCGATACAAGCCCACTGTGAGGACGCCCACCGTGCTTTCCAGATTCATGTGAAACATTTATTCAAAGCGATGAGGATATGGTGACTTGATATAATCGTAAAGCTACCGAAAATGCCATTGCTTTCGTCACAAATGTGCTAGTGCTACTGCTGTCAAAAATGGCGCTGGCTCGCACATGCTGACGAGCGGCGCTCGCATGTCAGTAACCTGCCATACTGTGCACATTGATCAGCTGCCGCGTTGTGCAAAAGTGAAAACATTATTCGTAGGCAAACCAAATGTATAAGACAATGTCTGAACGCTCATAAGCTTCCACTTCTTTCCAACTGACCCCAAAACGTGCCTCTCATAAACTTCACACACACAGAAGCCCATAGTTTCGTTTTGTGCGACTGAATTTTCAGTCGATCATTGAAACATTATTTTTGGAGCTCTTTGCGGATTGGGTCAATCTGCGAGCCGCATTGGACAGGAACAGAAGTTTCCACCAAATCCTAAATTAGTACCGAAACGGATCTTCAGATCTACCCGCTCACACGGATTGAACGAGTGGAATATCAATCCAACGGATTTAAGCATCAAATATCTTAAAAAGTTCCTGAAATGCTGCAAGAATACATCAACTCCGAGAAAATGCGGTAGTTTTAATTCGAAGGAATGCACAAACAGGTCACATGTAACGTAACTCAGCCACATATTCCACAAACAAATTTTTTGATAAACAGATAACATTGACAACTAAATACCAACGAGTGACACACAACATATGCATGCACACAAACACAAGCACACACACACACACACACACACACACACACACACACACACACACACACACACACACACACACACACACACACACACACACACACACACACACACACACACACACACACACACACACACACACACACACACACACACACACACACACACACACACACACACATATATATATATATATATATATATATATATATATATATATATATATATATATATATATATATATATATATATACATATATATATATATGTCTGTGTGTGTGTGTGCTTGTATATATATATATAAACATATATATATATATATATATATATATATATATATATATATACAAGCACACACACACAGACATATATATATATATATATATATATATATATATATATATATATATATATATATATATATATATATATGCTGCTATGAAAAACTAGATCCGTCATTCCTTCCAGGCCAACTAAGATGACTGATAACCAAATAATCTGTCTTTTCATAGGATAGCTGCCATACCTCCTGATCTCGTCACCAATCCCATTGAGCCCCAGTGGATGGCATTACATTTCAGATTTGAAATACTGGGCAAGGGCATGCTTTGTTGGCAGAGCGCAGGCTACCGAATTTTGAAATCCATCTCATGTCAGGGAAGTATAAAAAATGAACTCCATGTCAACACCACAGTTTCTGTTCACATAATCATTGGCCAAGTTCATGAGTCTAACACCAGCTTCAATTGAAGTGCTGCTTGCTGCTTGCTGCTGCTTCTTCATGCTGCTTCAGCTACTCCATTTTCTGGTATCTGCCAAAACAAAGATTGTTGTACCCTCACAGATAGTTTTCTACCATTCCCCCCCCCCCCCCCCACCCCCATTAATGTCTCTCAAAGAACAAACATATTGGCCTCTCCAGTCAGGGACCAAAGGTAGCCTACTCATTCAGCAGTTAGCTGTTTGACGTGAATTAGATGGAGTGCGATCCATGCGATGCACTTGACACCCGGCCTAAGCCTTTGGCATTAGGGAAGTATTTATTTGCGTATTTATTTGCGTCCTATCTATTCCACTCCCACTTGATAAGCCCTGTACAAAGTGCACACCAACAATGCATTTGCATACCAGTGATTCTCCTGTTATGATTTAGAAGGTTCAAGACAGTGCACAAAAAGCCATGAAATCAACATGGCCTTACATGCCACTTAAGACCTTCCATTCACACCACAACTGAAAATTTGGTAAGATTTGGAGTGGCTTGTGGGATTGCCCGCGTCTTTGCTGGCAAGTGGCTCGCATGTTTATAAGATGTCAAACCACCAGCGGTTATGGCAGATGTTGGATGACGGGCAAAATGCACCCGTCCTGAAAAAAACAACATTTTTAACTGCTCAAATGTGTCGTTGCGCCATGCGATGCACAATTGCAAACAAAGTTTCCGTTTTTTCATCACAGGCAAAATAAGGGAGATTTGGTAGTTTTGTGATATCCATAATGGGCTTTAAAACTGACGCAACTGTTTCATTTTCCCGTATGATTGAGAACTGCTGGCGCCTTCAAGGGACCAGTCGGGCGCGTTACTGGCAGTTTTGACGTGACCGGAAATCTAGCTGGAGATAATGGTCGTGGTTGAGGCCGTTTTGTCAGTTGGTGTGTCCGAGAACGGATGCACACCTAAGGTGTCGCATATGAGGTAAGACGGCCGTTTTAGTCATTGGGAAAGCATACCAAATGAGCGTTGTCCCGCGCTTGTGAAATGGGTGCCGTTGAAACTGCCGAGTGGCGTGTGTGGGTTGTTGCGCCTAACCTGGAATATGACATAGTTAATGTGCTCATGTTCATTGAAATCAGAGATGGTTTTCGCCACTGTGATGTGATGACATGACCTTTTTTGTCTGGTTGATTTTTCTTTCTGATAATTTGTTTGTGGTAAGTCCGATCGAATCGGGTTGGATTGAGAAATCTGGGAAAAGTGAATTGGCAGGCGGATTGGATCTGGACTAGCCGAACTTGATTGGACCGGATCCTAAACATTCAATCCATGAAGAACTCTAATCCTCTTGCATGTACCAACCTGTGATAATGACCACACTAATATCCTAGACCATCTCGGTTTATTTTTATCACACAAGTAAATGGCATCGCAGCCGATACCGCACGCGAACAAGCAATCACTGGCTATAGCAAGCGGAGACAGAACCTACCCCAGGGGACTGCAGAGGGTTCAACGAAGCACCATCGTCACACAAGAGAAGAAGAAGGTCTCGTGTAACGGAGGTGTCGGAACCCATTTGGCACGTGTACATTTTACATCCCCAGACGCGAGAATACCTGCACTTCCCTGGGGTGTGGACTTGACTCATCGCCGAAGCCACTAATGCTGGGTAACCGCGTGATCTTGGCCGTGAATTTCAGTTGCCAAGGTCACGGGGTCAGGGCTAAACCCGCACCCAGCCCGGCGGGCTGGGTGCAAGCGTTAGTCAAAACATCACAGACGATCAACGGAAAAGCGGCGCATAGGTTCAAACGAGGGAACACGTATGCAATCGAAGTCAACAGGATTATCGCCAGGGTCAAGGCCAAGTTCAACAGGAGCATTGCCAGGGTCAAGGCCAAGTTCATGCATGGGTCATCCACGTCGCAGATACTTCCGTTGAAAATGACGTGTGGACTACAGCCAAGTATAACAACAGCTGGGCAACGGCTAAGACACAGAGGGTTCATAGTGAAACCAGGCGTCCGTGCTGTCATCGCCCTTCGTAGCTAGCTTGGCTCGTGCGAGGCGATTGCTTCATATCACAGTCCTAGCCAATGCAAAAGCAACTTAAGGCACAAATATCGTCAAACTGCTTTCAGAATCCGAGGACTGCAAGGTAGTGATAAGATGAGCCAAGTGGCATCTTACTGACTTTTACACAATTATTGAATTTGAGGTGTCCGGAACAACTGTTAACAAATTTAAACATTCCACTAGGGGGCGCTCATCACCTCGCTCCCTTCTCTGACACCACGCCTCCCCTACAGGAGACCTCAGGCCAGGTTAAAGATGTCATCACTGCTGTCGTCGCTGACAGGTGCCCGAGGTGGTGCTGGCATCGGCGCCTGCGGCGGAGGCTGCTGGGATTCGTGCCCACGCCCTCCCTCTAGGTCGCCGAGCGCCTCCGCCTCCCTGCGCTTCTTGCGTCGCCTTCGCCTTTTCCTCGCTGGTGACGGGACGGGACAGGCTATCGTCGGCCAGGTAGTCAGTCTCTGGAACGGCCCCGCGCTTGGTCCTGCGCATCCGCACGACCCTCCGCTGGTCCTCCTCCGACTGAATCAGGCCCAGTTCGAGGCCGGCCCAGCGCACCTTGGTGGTGATCTGCTCCTGCATCATCTTGATGCACATGCTGATGAGAGCCATGCCTGCGCGTGGGAGAGAAAAATCATCAGCATCTGCATGCCGGAGTTCTGTTCGTCGTGCGGGGCAATATGTCATGGGACCACCAAATGCATCACGGTGAAGTGCAATGTTGGCGGTGCGCACGCTCGCTTTGAAGGTCACGGTGAAGTCCAATGTTGGCGGTGCGCATGCTCGCTTTGAAGGCAGAGAATTGGAGACTGGCAAACGTCTTCAAAAACCTAATGTCGGTGATGGTACATGTTCGTCGCACAATGTGAATTCCGTCATTGTGCAGTGATTGCGAACAGTGGTAGTTATGAGATTGAAGGTGCCTTCAGCATGGTGACTGCGTTACTACTTCTGACAAACAAATAAATGAGAGCAGAGTTCAGTAAGATCTGGACCGGCTGGTGGCTTCTGACAAAGGGCAATGCTCACCAATTAGGCAGTAGCAAATGGTCACACCCATTTTGACAGCGGCCATGAAACCGTCCTTTCTGTCCAAGAAACTGAAATAGGAGAAGTAAACGTTGCTTCAGTATTTAAAGCAGTGTTCCACATTTGCACGGGGTTTGGAATTCAAACAGTCATATTGAATATCCCTTAGTGCGGTTCACAACCTTGTCACAGCCCTCACAGACTTGAGCCCATATAGTTTCTGAGCTTCACGTCCGCGAAGATGTGCTGACTTCTTTAGAGCGACTATTTTGACGTCACACAGGCATCCCTAACTTCATATAACGTCATTCATATCATGCCATTCCATTGGTTGTGCGACGTTCAATACCAAAGAGCCAAATTGTCGAGTCATTCATATATGACGTTGGTGAGCACGCTTTCGAGATACGACGACCGTCAGCTGACTCCCAGTCAATGTTGTAGAAGAGACCGTGACGTAATCAGGCATTGACAGAGTGTGGAACATATTTACTAAGCATATAGATTGTGTTGTCTAGCGCACACTTTTCCATTTCAAAGTAAACGGATAGTTATTAGTGATACTTGTTATTATATCTGATACTTCATTCAACATCTTCAAATGTGTGAATTCCCCTTAACACTGGTCACAACACAAGCAGAAAGTGTAAAAAAAGCTTCGCTACGCAGGCCCATGGACAAATTTTAGGTGGCCACGTATTTTGTTAATCCATGAAGTGGATAGCTACAAACGGACGGCAGAGCATCCCATGTCCTTGGACTGATAATGGTTAAGACCTCTTTCCATTGAACTGCGTATGCAGCCTTGTGATTACTTTTTTGTAGCATCAGATCAGTCACGTCCAATTTTGTCGGCGGTGCCAGTTTTTTAAAGCACTGAATAGCTCTGAATTTTTATCTGATGTAGCCATTTTTGCGGGAGAAATTACATCAGGCTCCATGCCCACTACTATGACAGTAACGCATCTCATTTCCCTTCCTTTTTGCAACGATTGTTTTCTGTACTGTTTGCAAAAGCTGTTTGTTAAAATGTTTGTGTAATAAATTCTACGAAAGCTGGAACCAACCTGTTTATAGAAAAATATACGCCAACATGTGGCTCTGATCGCGCTACTTCGGCGGAGCGTTGCTCTATGACATTTATTTCTCTCCTTTTCCCCTACTATGGCGTTAAACGCAGAGGCTCTTTTCGAAGCGCACTTTGGCTTCGGGGAACGAAGTATCACATGGCCTAAACAGGCACACTGATTCAAACTTCAACCGATGCACTTCTCGGTAATTGGTCCTTGCCGCCCGCTGTGCCAACCGCAAACGTTAGACTGTGCCGACGTCATTCATCTTTGAAGGGGTGCTACTTTGAAGCGTGCAGGCCCGCAATGCGAGGTAAAACCGGTCGTAGATAGTACCTCCATCCTGTAACAACTGACAACGGGCCTTAATAGATTCTGCCGTCGTCATAACGAGGGTGGTCGCGACACAAGCAAATGGCTCAGTCTCGTGATATACTCTGGGGCTTACAACAAAGCAAGAAATGTAGTGCTAATTTTAAGGGTTAACAGTGTAATTTGTTCTCGAAAATACTTAAAATTATATTCCTACCATACATTGTTTGTCTCTCTGTGTCACTGCCCGATGCAATTATTAGACTTAATGCTCCTGAGGTGTTACCGGATTGTATTACTGAAACATGACCTCAGGGTGGGACACTCCATTTAATGAACTGGCCTTTTTTATTGGATTGGCCCAACTTTGGCCTCCTATGTACGTGGTTCGGAATATTCGAAACAAGTCAAGGCCGTTGCTTTTATAAGACAAACCAAATGTTTTCAGATATATTTAGAGCCTGATGAGTTCAAGCGCTGCCCGTCTAAGCGACGATGCATGATCGGGCCACAGCACCTTCATCAAATCTCGTGAGCTTCAGAAAAGTGGTTTCCCCAAGTCCATATTTTTAGCAAACAGTATGCTGCTGGAACTTTGAAGAGTTTTTCCGGAAATTCTCTTTAGCCTCAACATACGTACGGGTCGCTCCAAGCATCTCACATTGTAAGACTTCCGGTAATCCACTTCACTGTGTCAGAATCGTTTCACATAAGTCTTAGTCCAGCTGCCATTGGCTGACGTTATATTCTGCAACTCGGCCCCTTCGGAAAGGCACCTTGTGGATGGTGTTTAAGTCGCGGCAATCTGGTTACCTTCATGCCATAGTTTCTAAGACGACGCTCCGTGACCAGCAGTGGTCGTCTTTGTTTTGGTCATATCAACGACAGTTGTTCAGTGCATTGGCGAGGAACGTTATTCACATAGATAAGACAGTAGTAATAGCCTTATCCCTGGGAGAAAAACCAGGAGAATGACTTTATAGATAGGCTAGGTCTAAATCCAGCTGCCATTGCAAAATGTCAAGACAGAAAAGCGTCATGTTGGTAAACCTATCTATAAGAGAAGAAGAAGAAGAAGAGAA
>NW_023596448.1:15039558-15102628 GCF_011947565.3 Pollicipes pollicipes | reverse complement strand
CTGTCAACGTTTTGTCATAACACTGCACTTTTTTCTCTCTTTATACCCCCGAGTGTATCCTTAGTCCGCAATAACTGCAGTTGATTCGAGTGTCACTGTTTGCTGTAAAGCCAAAGCGCGCTCCGAAAGACCCATTGTGCTAAACACCTGAGGGAAGAAAACAAAGGTATATTATAACTTTTCGTTGAATTTGCGTAATAGCAGCATGAAGTTTGCATATCTGTTTCCCTAAATAGTGTGCTACAAGCTTTCGTAGCATTTTCCACGAGCATTTTGACCAGAGTTATACTTAAGCAACACGACTTTTGGGGTTTGGTCCACTTTCTTTTCAATGTTAGGGAAAGGGGCTGGAGCCCCCTCAAACTGAATGCAATGCTAGACCACCGATTTTAACAAAATAACGAATTACAGACACCACAGACACGCACGTTGGAACAGTCAGGCAAATGGCAAATGCTACTTTCATAGTGATGAGCAGCGTGTCCAGTGATATTTCTCCAGCCGTAGCGGCTACCCCTATTAGAAGTTCTAAATCCTTCGTGAGAGGGATATCGAAAAAACCGTTGTAACCGATCTTGTTGACAACGCCGGGTCTGGCAATAAACAAAAAGTGGTAAAAAGGTGACATGCTTCTTTTAATGCCCATTCGCGCATAGGCGCTGGTTATGAGTAGTGTTAACGTGCTCAGTCCGACAGGCGTTTCTTGGTTGGTTGCACGTCGCACGGAATCGTTATTTGGTTCGTTGCACGCTGCACAGGCGGCACGATGTCTGGGATACATTATTTGCAAATGCACTGAAGTTGTGCTATTTTAGTAATTATCCTGCGACATTAAACACACTATTGTATGGGCTTCCTACGTCCGCCAACAATCAATGAACGTCCTGAGACGGCGATCGCCGCGTCTTTCAATCGATTTCATTGCTAAGGTGTGCCACTTTGGCATACAGACGATGAGTTATGCACTCTATCTTTAGAGCCCTGCCCTACTAATAACTCATATGTCATACGGATGTGCTGCTATTGGGCAAACTGGCACTTGCAGTAACCGATGTTGAAAACTTTTGTTCTTACGATGAGGTAATACATTAGGCGTGCCGGTTTCTGCGGCTATAATTTGACTTGTTTAAGGTGTAACTTAAGCTTGCAATGAGTTTGTATACATTAATTTGCCCTCCTGAAGTCGCGTTCGTCAAGTGAAAAAGGTTCTAACCTTCAGATTGCCTGCCTCATCTGGCTACCCATGCTGGATGGGTTCATTGCTGAAGTCTTGAGGCTATGCGTTTTGTATCATCTGAGCCGAAGGTTTCAAATCGGTTTGTCGAGTAAACAGGAGTTCTCTGCTGGTAGGCAGGTAAGTTGTGCCTTTATACGGAAGGGAGGGAAGTTGTGCAGAATTGGAAACTCAACGTTACTTGAATCCGTTTTTTTCTATACACCTCCTGCTAAATATTGGCAAAGGGTGGGGGGACTCGAGCCCCCAAAGCCTCCTTTCGATACGCGATGGATCCTGCGTTTCTGCCTTTCTATGTCGGTGTGTAAGTGCCCGAGCGGTGGAAACCTCGCGGTTAATCAGTGCCTACACTTGGTGCACTTTGGTGTCCTCTGTTTTACTGGCATCGAAATTTTAAAGATGCCCTACCGAATCTGAGTCTAACGGGCTAAACAGCCCCGGCCAAAGCCCTTCATAGTGACGCAACGTTCAGACCCGGTACAGAGCTGCCAGAATGGAACGCCCCCCCCCCCCCCCCTATGGTTGGAGGTGGCATTGGGAACGTTTTCGGTTTAGCAAAATGATGCTCCTGTGGATTGCTATGACTCGAGATGGGGGGTGCTAGGCCCCTCTCGTTATGTTTTTCACGTTCCTCGCGGCTTTTAACATTAACCACAGGGGAGCGCTAACCCCACCCCATTCTCAATCTCTACAGTGGCTTCGCAGACACTGATGTGCTATACAGATTTTCCGTGATCAGGCTCAGTTTTCCAGTGTTCACAGATGAACATTGAAATACACTTTGATGAGTGGTGTGGCTGGCTGCGGCATTGCTTCTCGTGAGACCTGCTGCTGCGCTGCGCCTCATGGATTCGGTGACTGCGCTGGCTCCAGCGAGGGCAGGGAAGGAGCTGGCTGCGTTGGGACCGGCCGATGCAACGATACTGGCATCGTCAGGGTTCGACCACGGTCGAAGGAGCTGGCTGCGCTGTGACCGGCCGATGCAACGATACTGGCATCATCAGGGTTCGACCACGGTCACCTGGCTTGTTCGAGCTCCGGCTGAGACTCCGCTGTGGTCCTGAACTAGGCTGCCAGAACACATACAGTAATCAATAAAATGAGGCTCGTGTGCCACAGAATGTGGCACGTTATCCACACGGCGACGGCATCTTGTACCACAAAAACATATTGCCAAGACCATAGTGCTTATGATTGTCATTGCACTGCGTCCGCGGTGCACGTCATACTGCTTTACGATCGCTTGCAATAACGTCGTCATTCGATGAGATCTTTGGCAGATCATCCTTCAAAGTTCATATACAGCTTGGTCCCGAATAGCTCTAATTTGCGTCCAAATCATGTTCAGTCATCAAATATTTGTGTCTCGGTCTCCTCTTCAGGTTCGACTGCAATCCGGGATGTGATTTTTGAAAATAAATCACTGTGCCTTTTTGCCAGAATCATTGTTTTATTATCATGCACTTAGTTGCACCATCTTGAAATTTGAAATGTTACAAAAGTGAGGCGTTGCTCGAACCCGTGCATCACTGGAAAATAGCGCAGCGCGTAACATTTTCAACTAATTCGAAGCATTCCTCGTCAAGATTTCAGCACTGTTGTATCCTGTGTCCGCACAAGCCGATGTTCTCAAATTTGCCCAGCCAGCCATCATTTGCTTTTCTGATTTCTTGTGTATAAAACGCACACTTTCATTAGCCAAAATCAATGCCTACTTTGGTGATATCGTAAATTTCACCCTCAAAGCAAACCCATGATATTTACACGCGTGGCTTTGGTATGGTTAGGTCACCCATGCCTCCTTTGCGGAGGATTTTCTGGACATATCATTTTTTGATCTAGTGGTATCTGATATCTACCAGTGCTTGCGTGTTTGCTTCGCGAGGCGGCAGAGCTGGATCCTTAAAAACGCATGGAAAGACTTAACATCAGTTCTCGATGCATTTTACACCATTCGTACGATTGCTTGGCCGATCCGTCCTCCGGCCGACAGGATACCCGGCGGGAACTGACTCTATGTGCTCTGCTGTGCTGTACTGTGTGCCGAACTGCATTGGCTGCCAGGGACGTACCTGGGTCATGTGGAAAATGCTTCTTATGCTGGTCAGTTTTTGTCAAGCAACATGCGGCAAATCGCTAACAACTGTGACGGACATCGGTCGGCGACCGCTTGCCCCCCACTCTGTCTGCACATGCATGTGCATACTGGCAGGCGGCTGTTGCAAAGGCCTGAAAAACTCCACTGCATCTGTTTTAGAACCAGTCGAAGCCCACAGTGGATTTGTTCATTGCTAGAACCTGATATAAACGCTGTCACAGTGCTTACCGATTTCGCGTCATATATTCACGCGCCGAGGTTGATGAGTTACACTAAAGCAGCAAACAGATGGTGCAGAATCATCCTTTGAAACACTTTTCTGAAACAAGTGCCCGATCTCCTTACTTAAACAAAATCAGCAATTGTCAAGCTCTCAAATGCTCCACTCCTAATTGCTACTGCAGCTGGTGTGATGTTACGCCTTTCAAAGCTTTGCAAAAACCGTACTTGCTGCTCTCCAGACCCCAGATCTTCCTAAATTCACCGCTGTCACTTGTCAACGCTGCTGTATTTTTTTTAGTCGAAACACTGCAGTGGTTCCAAACCCAATCCCACAAAACACTAGGTATGCTCTTTTGACGTTATATAACAGCTGCATTTCATGTGCCCTTTCACTGCGTCCTTTCTAAATTATTGTTCGCTCAACATGCGTGGTTTTCTAAGTTTTCTAAAATCAAGAGGTTAAAGTAAAGCGTTAGATCGTCACTGTGGTTGACCTTTTTCGCTGCAACAAATGAATGAACTTAAGACGTATGGCGGCTGCTGGACGACGGCAACATAACGCCGGCATTTCGTTTTGTTGGACCCGGAATGCCCGCCGGCGACAGCGACCGGTAGCATTTTGACAGCGCAAAAATGCCGAATTCCGATCCTTAAGGTCAAGTTGATGTTTGAACGGGACGGTACACAAAATGACGGATAAATGTACGGTAAACACAGGCGACGAATCAGTGCCTGCGGTTATATGAAGTTTGTCACGACCTATGTTACGGTTTCGACGGCAGCGTATTGTATTTAGCACCATTTTCGAAACGCCGACCTGTCCGCTTTACTCGACGACTACTGTTGCACCCGTACGTGGTAAAAACTCGTCTTGACCATATGAAATGCAGACGGTATGTTCATCGACGCTCTTAAATTGAACTCGTGCCTCCACTCGCTTTGGCTGCCGAGCGATAAAATAAGACATGATAAACATAAGGCAGGGCGAATGCACCCTGACCGTTTCTCCTCACGTGGCACTTGGACGTGCACGACGACCGCATCTCTGGCACCATGTGATTCCCCTTTCGATGGTCTACCGAGTTGTGCCAATTTTGTGTCGCCGTTCGCACCGAAATGTGGTCGTGGCTTTGAACGGCTGCTCGTCGGGTTTGTCACCGGTTACTTTTTAGGCCGCCCGTGCTCTCCCAATGGGTCCGAAACGACCCTTACGGCGCGTGTTACAGCGACTCCCGGACCGCAGCGGATCGCAAGCTACCTGTGGAAGGCCGCCTCCTGCGACCGAGCGTCGTGTCCAAACTTCCCCATTCAGAAACCCATAGCTTGGCCTGGACAGGACACAACGCCAAATGGAACAGACGGCTAGACAGACAGACGGGCAGACCAGACAGACGGCTAGACAGACAGACGGGCAGACTAGACAGGCGGACAGACCAGACAGGCGGACAGACAGACTGGACAGACGGCTAGACAGACAGACGGCTAGACAGACAGACGGCTAGACAGACAGACGGGCAGACTAGACAGGCGGACAGACAGACTGGACAGACGACTAGACAGACAGACGGGCAGACCAGACAGGCGGACAGACAGACTGGGCAGACGGCTAGACAGACAGACGGGCAGACCAGACAGGCGGACAGACAGACTGGACAGACGGCTAGACAGACAGACGGGCAGACCAGACAGGCGGACAGGCAGACTGGACAGACGGCTAGACAGACAGACGGGCAGACCAGACAGGCGGACAGACAGACTGGACAGACGACTAGACAGACAGACGGGCAGACCAGACAGGCGGACAGACAGACTGGACAGACGGCTAGACAGACAGAAGGGCAGACCAGACAGACGACTAGACAGACAGACGGGCAGACCAGACAGGCGGACAGACAGACTGGACAGACGGCTAGACAGACAGACGGGCAGACCAGACAGGCGGACAGACAGACTGGACAGGCAGGCATACCCTGAGGATTTTTTTTAGATGGTTACCAGACTCCAACGCCAAATGGAACAGACGGCTAGACAGACAGACGGGCAGACCAGACAGGCGGACAGACAGACTGGACAGCCAGGCATACCCTGAGGATTTTTTTTTAGATGGTTACCAGACTCCAACGTTGTTCTTTCCTTTATTTCAGGTTTACCAGACGCTAAGACAGACACCGCGTGGACGGTTCCGGGGTTCGACTACATTAATCCATCAAAATGAGTATTAAGGATGGCAAGTCCGCTCCGCAACCGACGGTAAGTTAAACAAGATGGCCACCATTTTTAGACCATTTTGAACAAACATATGAACATATGTTAGAACACAGCATATGCACGTATTGAGTACTGATACAGTCTATACTCCATTTCATATCGACTAAGTGAGGTGGTAACCTATCTTTAACAGCACATATTTTGTATGCCTGCGCGTTTCGTTTCGTTACCTTACTTGTTCTTATCAATCGCATAAGCAACGCACTTCTTGGAGGTAATATTAAGCATGTAGCCGTGTTGCTAGAGGATAAAGCTGCGTGGAAACAGTCTTAACGCAGGTATTCTCAACGCACCGGTGACCTATTAGCCAAGATCGCTCTTGCCACTTCTGGCAAAGGCAGCAAATAAGCTGGTGGCGGATTAGTTGATCACATGCCGCACAAGAAGCCATCTTCTCTCTCCAGCGCAACACGGCTTTCGCCGTTTTTTTCCGACGGACGTTTTTTTGGCCCTGCTTCATATTGCTGGCACAACCTTTACTACAATGCATGCTGATCACGTGACGTTTCCATGCCTGTCGTATTTAGCAAAGACCTTCAACTGTGTCAACCACTTCCGGCTTCAGAACCGTGCCAAAAGCTCCGGAGTGTCATCCCCGTGAGTCGACGTTTATATAGCTCCCATTCTGAGAGGCGGGGATCGACACAATCCTTTCTTCGCTGACAGTTTCCTGAGAATATCTATTGAATATGTCGAGTTACTGCGCCCTAAGTTTAGGTAGCCTTTATGCCACTCATTGCGCGTGTTTCGACACCAAACACCGTTACATTCACAGAACTTACATCGCAACTTGCGCTAAAAAAGCACGTTGCTGCGTGTCGGTGTGCTCAGAGTTAAACATAGCTCATGCCCGGGCGAGTTTAATGTTGCTATGTAGGAGGGTTTTGTCCATATTGACATGTTTAACTGGAATAGTTTGTCATGAAAAACCGCCCTTTGATCTGGCATGGTGATGTTGATTGTTGCTCTAACATCCAAAAATGTGTTACCAAGCACGAGATGTCGTGAGCAACCCATTGTTGTTTCTTTTCCGCGAGGCTCTATCTTTTTTGGTTTAGAAACGGTAGGGAGATTGCGCGTCGCTCCCTTTCTTATTAATCCGCGTTATGAGAAAGGGAAAATCAGGGCGAGGGTGTAAGAACTTTCTGGAGCCAATCCGTGGTCGTACGATGTCTGCAACCACCAGCGGATGGAGCTGCGCACATTCAAAGGTCGTGCCTCGGCCCACTTCTCTTCTGGACCTGGACCTCTGGACCACTTCTCATCTGGACCGTAGTACAGTGCGGTACGCCGAGAACTGCCAGCTCTTCGTAACCGGCAATCCTGCTGATATGAACACTTCATTGTGCATATGGAGCAAGAGCTGAATACCTCCAGCCTTTGGGTTAGATGCAAACGGTCCGAAAATCGGACCTAGATAATGATCATTGGCACAAGGCCTCCTCTAAGGATATCAATATTTGCCCTGAACGTTGATGGCAAGTCGGTAAAGTCTGGTCAAAAGGAAGAAGATTAGTGTAGTTTTTAGCACTACTTATTGTGCTTCAAACAAATAGACGAGGTTAAAAGAACATAGACGGGGATTCTTACAGTTTGTGCCACCAATGTCATCTTGTGCGAGATGATGCAGTTAGTTGTTCGCGTAGTAACATCACTTGTTTTATCCCACATAACGCACTTTTGAGCGTAATATTTGCAAAGAGAAAGAGTAACAAAAGAAGGTTGGAAGCTATTGCAAATTCTGCTACACTAGTTATCACTAATCTACACGAAGACGATCATGTATCACAAGCTTAAGCTGTTATACACTTAAGTGCGTAATGCAGCAAGAACAGAAGTCCCCGTGAGTTTCGCCGCCTCTCCTCGAAAAGTGATATCATCTATGGATGAAAGTATGTGGGAAAACGATTGGCTGTAAATGTCACTTGCTGGGTCCGAAAATCACAACTAGATTTGACCTTGAGACGTCAAGAGGTGAAACTCGGTCTCTCCGTATGTGAAAGATTCATCGTCCTTGGCAATTTTCAACACCAAGGCAAAGGGCATGGTCAGTAAGAAACGAGAGCCTTATTATTTCGATAATAATGTTCGATATGTACGCTATTGATGGTGTTATACACTTGAGCATGAGCTATTCATATGATGACACATGCTCCTAGTAAAGCGTCCTTCCCAGTGTAACCTTTCTTACTAAAAAAGGGTAATTGATCAGTTGAACTGATCAGATGTGCCTGTACTGTGGTCCACTAATGCTACACACAAACCTGGATAATGTTCCAGCCGAAGCCACCGGAGGAGCCGAAGCCGTTGCACGTCCGGCTTCTCAAGTTCCTCTTCGGCCACGTTGGGATGTTCCTCCTGGTGGGCACTGTGGCGGCGGTCGGTAAGCTCACACTTCCCTTCTTCTCGCTTTGACTTCACTCCTTCGATGAGACAATCACAGCGTACAGCAGCGCGCCGATACAGGCCATCACGTGACGCTCGCGTGGCGTTCACAAGACAGTCCTCGCGTATAGCATAGGTGTCACGCAAGGCAAAGTTGTGACGTGCAAGTCACATTTTTGTACAGCGATACAAAGCGGTAAGCTACAAAGCTATAGAGCGATGCAACAATACAGCGGCATTCATCGATATGAGATATTAACGAAAGCTTCAGCCCAAGCGTAACAGCATGTTAGTCATATGGAGGCCTAATGTTCGCCCCATGGCAGCTTCATAGGTGTATCATGTCAGCCTCAAAGACGTGCCGTGGCGGTCAAATGTGTGTCACATTCTAATCACTCATAACGCACACCAAAGCCACATCTGGCAGCTCATTTATCTGAAGGCAATGGCCATGTGATGGTTCTCTTGAGGGCCCAGAACAGTCATATACCACTAAGTATCAATAAGATGGCAGTCATATGGCAATTGCACGACGTGCAAATGGTGGCTGCGTGACAGTCACATGGCGTCGACATTTCATTCCCATCGGGGTTGAAGATAAGTCGCATAGCTATCGCATGGTAGTTCCATGCCAATCACAGAAACGTTGCATGAGGACTTGATGTCACGGTGATATTGTTGGCCAGTGTCACAGTGATGTGGCTGTCCAGCGTCACAATCACGAGGCCTTGGTTTGAATCTTGGTCACAGTCACGAGACCTCTGAAAAGAGACTCGTGATGAGGTATTTCGGAGAGAACCAAGAGCTAGCTACTTTGGACCAAAGACTGAGGTTTGTTTTCTACGCCGTTACCCAAGAACAGGTAACCAGAAGTGCCCCTCCCTCAATCCCAGCGACGCAGTAAACCGTACGTTAACACCAGAAAACAAAATCAAGTCGCGGCACTCCCAGCTAGGAAGATAAAACAAACGCAAAAAAGCAGGCGAAGAGGTGGAGCAGACCCGAAGGAAATGCGTTATGTGATAGGTAGGGAAAAATCATAGATGAGAAGGCTTAAAGTAGTCATTAGCCAAAGTCAGCTCATGACTGCCCGCTATAACCGTCCAATAATCTACAACCACTCAATTCACCGTGTTAGTAAGGGCTATACGGTCACAAAAGTCGGAGGGGGCAATTACCTGGTCATTTTTGTGCTGGGTTTTGAGCTGGATGTCCAGGGAGTCCACCCAGCTAAGCAAAGCTTGTTGCTGGGAGAATTCCCGGAGCCAGCGCCGTGAATGTGGGTATATGTGCATGACTTAATATCATAAATTTATTATGAAACAGGAAGGAGGTTTAATATGAAGTGCGTTGGATATGTACAGCACAAATGCTGGCAATGTCTTCAAATATGTTGGTTACGTTAATATGTATTCACGAAATGCTTCCGGATGATGTTCTTAACGATGTTTTTTTATACAGAGATATCAGCTATTCTTGGAAAATATGAAACCATAATGTCGTTCCACAGCTTGGGGCTAAGGCAAGATGCTGTAAATAGTCTCTAATTACGATTAGAGAAAGGTTGGTCTAAATGTTTTGCTCGCCTCATATCCATGCCATTGGATTCGTAGAGATTGTAAATTAAATGGAATGGTGCAGGGAGCTGTGAAGTTAAAAATTTGTGCATCCCAATTAACATTTGGAATTTAGCAATATCCGAGAGCTTCAAAATTTTGTATCGTTTAAAGATCGGCTCTGAGCTTTGTGGAGGATACACATATTCTATAAGACGCACATTCTAACCGATCTAGTTGAGAAGCATAATTTATACCCCAAATCAAGCAGCAGCAATTTAAATAAGGAAGAATCAAAGTGTTATAGAGTAGATGTGACGTTGTTTTATCAATAAAGTACCTAACCCTTCTTATTATTCCAATATTTCTACTTACTACGCTTGCAACATAATTAGTGTGGCTTGTAAATTTAAGGGATTTTTCAATCATTACACCAAGGTATATAATTTCTTTTTTCTCTTCAATAGGTGAATTATGAATGCGCACATTTCGTTGAAAATGCGAAGAAAGGGTTGTGTAATGCTGTGTGAATGTTTTTGATAGTTCAGGGAAAGAAAATTAGCAGCAAACCAAGAAGTCATTAGAAGCAGAAGCGTATTGACATTGTTTTGAAGTTCAACAATACTTCTATTTTTGAAAGCAATCGCAGTATTATCAGCGTAAGACAGACAAATCATGTTACTGCTTAATTTTGGTAGGTCATTTATGTACATTAAAAAGAGAATTGGGCCGAGAATGGATCCTTGGGGTACCCCCATTGTTACGTTTTTGATTGTTGATAGATAATTCCTGATTTTTACACATTGAGTTCTGCCAGACAAATGTGAAGAAATGATTTCATGAGATTCTCGTCGAATACCATATTTAGTAAGTTTACGTAGAAGAAGGTTTATGTTTACAGTGTCAAAGGCTTTTTTCAAATCTAAACACAAACCTAGCACGCATTCCCCGTTTTCAAAAGCCTTAGTGATAGTTTCCTGCAGAAGAAGAGTTGGCATGTGAGTACTCTTGTTCTTCTGAAATCTGAACTGATTTTGGTGAATTAGGTGGTTTTGGTTTAGATGAAGGACGAGTCTATTATATATAAGTTTTTCGAGAATTTTGGACATAAACGGCAAAATACTGATAGGTCTGTAGTTATTTACAAGTTGCTAGTCCCCACTTTTAAAGATGGGTTTAATCACGGCTTTTTTGAAAATGCCTGGAAATATCCCCGAGGACAAACAGCTGTTGAAAAGATGGAGAATTACTTTGAGTATAACCTTACAAGATAACTTGAAAATTTTTGAATTAATTTTGTCGACTCCAGCTCCGACGTTGTTAAGCCCATCGATGAGAAGAATCAATTCCTGTTCATTAGTGTGTGTGTGGGGGGGGGGGCAGATCCATTTCATTTTCTACATTTGTGATGAGTTGGAGGGGGTCGAATGATGATTTAGGAATCTTGTCTTTTAACTGTTGTCCGATCTCACTGAAGAAGCGGTTAAATGATTCTGAGATGTCCGGATCGTCTGTGATAATTTTATCATTAGTCCCAACAATCCAGGTTGGATCTGCATCCTTTTTTTGTTTTGAATTGATGAGAGTGTGCAATGTTTTCCATGTTTCCTTGGAGTTCCCAGCATGTTAAATGAATTCATTGCTGTAGTATTTCTTTTTGGCTAGCCCAAGAGATGTAGTAAGAATGTTACGGTAGGAAGTGTATGCTGCATTATTTTGGGGACTGGGATTCTTCAATTTCTGTTCAAATAGCTTGCTTTTATGAGTAATTGGTAGAAGAAGTGCAGGTGACACCCATGGTTTGCGTGAGCTAGTTTTTCGAGAAATGTGCCTTGTGTAAGAAAACCTGGTGATCCCGGCATTGTAAATATACACAATTTAATTTGCAATAGCATCAGGTTCTGGCTCATTTTTAATATCAACAAGATGATCAACAAGGAATTGTTTAAATTCTACCAGCCTTCTGTAATCAAACGTGGTAATAGGTGTTCGAACATCAGGGGAGTGTGGGTGTGAGGCATAGTTCATGGAAGCAAAAATTGGGAAATGATCAGACAAATCATGAAGGAGAATGCCTGTATGCATCACTTTTGATAAGATGTTGCAAAATATGTTACTTAGAAGAGTACATGATGGATAGCAAGATCAGGTCTATAGACCAAAGTTTGGACGGAAGTCCCCAAAAGTTGAGTTGACACCATTTATTTGTCATCCGGGTGATTTGTGAATAGAGGTGCAGCCGTACCTGTTCTTCCTTGGTGGTGATACTCTTCTGGCCCGAGTTCGTCCTAGTGACTTTTGGAGGCTCGGATTCAATTGTATCGGTTCACGTGACGTACGAATTAGCCACAGAATAGTATTAACCGATGCATAGTTGTTCCATCGAATGACTAAAAAGGAACGTAGTTAGTATTATCTAGCGGTACCCAAACGCAGCAGGCTACATAAAGTCGACACATACAACATAGCCCAACACAAATAGTTTCAAATAAGGTAAGCTCTCAGGCAGCTTTTTAAGTTTTAATTGTAGAAATTATTCAAAGCCTAGATTAAAACTTTTCAAGTTAAGGGTGGGAAGTCAACTAGAACCGCTTTTGAACCAGGGTTGGAGTAAACAAAATTATCGCAAAAGATCGCACGGGAGTGAAAAATTCAATTCACAGAAGCTGGAACTTGGGGCAATGTGGCATGTTCCAGCACACAAGAACCCACATTTCACGTTGCCGTGGACGTAATATCATAAACATGACAAATCTGTTCTTGTGTTTAGCGTTTTAGGTCGTTGCAGAGGAACTCAATGTTTTGATGCTGCACCTTGTTCTTGCCTTCCACTGGTTTATTTTAACACAAAACAAAGCAAATAACTCAAACAACAAATACTCAACAAGCCTAAAGCATTCAAACCAAAAAGTATTGCACTTCTGCACATCAACGCATCACCATATCAAACACAACAGACATACCTCTGGCTTCTGTCAAGATGGGGTCAGAAAGCACAAATATTATGCCACTGTTTCTTACAAAATAACACTGCTTATTTCCATGACGGTAGCCAAACTAGGCCTAACCTAAAGCAGCCTTGCCTTACTTCATCCTGTCTAACCTATTTGCATCACAGCAGGATATGTGTCACTGATTATTGTAAAATTCCCACTGCTTCTCACCATGTAATTAAGCAACCTAGCCTAGCCTAGAGAAGCCCATATTTTGAACACCATCTCAGCTCACCTCACCTATATCTCAACAGCAGCAGTTGTGTTTAAACTTGTGTTTTAGTTCAATTCATTTGTGTACGCTTGTTAACACCAACAAAGGTGGCAACACACAAATCAAAACCTCTCAAATCGCCTTGAACAGCTTATTCTGATTGTCATGGTTAGCCTCTGTCAAGGGCAATGTGAGTATGCTCCACAACACTATCTCCCTTTCCCAATTACAACATAACTTATACATGGCCACAAAACTAGTTTTGCCGCCTGCTTTTTCAGCTGTAGCAAAGGCGTCCGTTTAGATCTGGTTATTCATATTTAATGACACCAAGTTTAGGACGTTGGCTTAACATTTTAAATGGGATAGTCTGACTACTTCCTAAAATCTACCTGATATTATAATTGGTATACAGCTTAAAGCATTTTCGTGTTAAAAATATAGTGCATGTCTACATTACAGTCACTTGCCAGCCAGCAAGCCATGTCAACCATGGACCACATCTTGTGAAAGCAGACGCGAGGGACCACTTCAACAAATTTGAGGCAGGTTAACAGGAGTATGAAACAAAATAACTTAATGGCATGCCTTATGGCATCATAGTTTGCCTTATGAACAAAACGCGATGGATTAAAACAGAAACTGGATAAATGCAGTTACAAATCATATGTTCAAAGCAGGCAAGGTTAGCAATTAGTTGCTCCACAAGAGAAACTTACTGGCATCTTAAGGGCAGGCTTCTTTCTGCTCCCACACAGCAAAGGTTGGTATCTTTCACATGGCCTGATGACAGACAGGATCATCCAACCCACCCACGAAATACGGATATCAATCATGCTAACCAGCCTACAAGATTCAAAAGTGAGATAAGTAAGAGGAGGTCCGCATGATAAAACAGTTCCGAAGGGCAGAATTCCACTACCAAACACTCCTGTATTACCTGCGTCTGATCTGTGCCAAAGCCATGTACGGCAGGATAATGTAGCATGGTGAGGTGGTGAAACTCGAATAGCTAGGATTTATCATTACTGAGCCCCGCTACGAAGCAAAAAATAGCTATCTGAGGGTTCAATAGAGCAAAAATGGCTGTAACAATCAGTTTCGTGCTTCAAATTGTCTCTTTCATTCCCTACAAATTGTTCACTTCTGGATGCATATCAGACATGTCTGGGCACCCGGCGAACTAATCCAATTTATATAAGTTTCGTGGAGCCTTGTCTACGGTTCATGGTGCGAAGTAAGTTGGGATTTGGATAACATCTTAACACCTGGGAAAGGGAAAGATAGGTTTGGTATTTGTGGTTAGACAATATTAGGTAGGAGTGAAAAATTCACACAAAATATGGGGACAAGGAGCGAAAAATTTATCCCCAAAGGGTGCTGCTTTACACCCAAAGTTGGCAAACCTAGGACACCGCTATTGTGTTGTTACAAAACTGAACATCACAGCTGCGTAACCTGGGGTCGCATGGGGTTTGAGGGCTAAAAGTCCTCTGCCTGCCAACATGGCAAGTAACGGCTTCGACTACGCGCGTTACGAGCATCGTACAACGTGGAATCCGATTTTTTCTTGCACCTGACAAGATCACACTTTTGATGACAATTGAGACCAAAACGCAGCCAACGGCAAAACTTCAACCCGCGACCTTCCATGCAGAGGTTTGACCTCTCGCCTTTGAGTATGGAAGCCGCTTCATGTGTTGCAGGGGCGTGGGCGTTTGTATGCATCGAGAGGGATTCCGAGGAGCAGCGATTCCAAGTGAAGAGGACTAAGGCCAAGGACATGGGAGACGCCATGAACTACTTGACCTCCTACTGGTGGCACCTGGCTGCAGAGCCAAACCTCACCTACAGCAAGTGGGAAAGAAAGGTGAGACTGCGTCATGTCCAGAGTGTAGCAATTACTTCCTTCGAGTTCAGGTCGTTGTTTGTTTCCAACGGGTAGTTGTGTTCTTCGTTTTCTTCTTTCTTTATAGCTATAGTCTGTAACATCCCCACAGATCACACATGGCTCCACCACAGATCAAAGAGCACTTGGGAACCATGGAGGAATTCATCATCGACGCGGTTGAAACCTACAACTACGACGGCACGGTGGACGGCTGGACGTACGACTGGACCTTCTCGAAGGCGTTGCTTTTCACCATCACCATCATGACCACCATTGGCTACGGACACATTGCACCGAAAACTAGCAAAGGCCAGATGTTCACCGTCAGCTACGCTATGATCGGCACGCCACTGCTCCTCGTCTTCCTGGCCAACATCGGAGACGGCATGGCCAGCGTGTTCACCTACACTTACAGGTCGGTGGTGGATGCCAGGCTGGAGTGAGGTGTGTCTGGTCTTCTCACTGTTATGCTCAAGCAATACTATCATTTGCGCATGATATCATGAGACTTGTGCATCAATAGGATACAAGAGTTCATTTGTCACTATTTTATTGAGCCAGTAATGCCTTTATTCGTGAGACAGTCTGAAAGGAGACAAGATCGGCGTTCCTTCTCCCCTTTTTTTCGCATGGTGAAGGGCTCTTAATACCCCCCGAGGCTAGCTACCCGACCCTTCTGACCTACAACCTGGACCCCCAGCCGCCTGTGCTGCCGATGGTGTCGCAGCACGCGCTATCAGTCTGAAAGGGTCGCCGGAAAGAAAACCAAAAGATTGAGCGATGACACGGTGGGCAAGGAGCCTTACATGCCAACTGACGAGGTTCGTTTGCTGCTCATTCTGCTTAATTGCTAACTTCTGCTGCACCTGTTGTTAGCCATGCACACTGCGGGACCATGACCGAGCACTCGTGACATATGACTGTCAGTATTTCTTGTATCTTTCTGGCTAAACGACAGCGCAATTCAGTTTCCTTTTGAAACCCATCGCCGGACGCCATATCATCCACCACGTCATGAGTTTTCGCCAGGGCATGCATCCGTCTACGCATCGCTTAGCCATTATGCTGCAGTGCAATGCACATGATAGAGCGACGTTAACCTACATCCGCTTCAGGAAAAGCCGGAGTTTCCGCATGTTGGGTGGTCACGTGACTGAGCTTTAAAGCGTCTCATGCGAGGCCAACTGACCGCAGTATGCATACCGTTGCCCCATCTGTTCGTCGCTCCATACATGACGCCTATCTATTTTTTGCCTCGGTTTACATATACGGTTAAAGAAGACGAAAAGGAGCTCTGGCTCTAGGTCAATAACAAGGCCGAATGTTTTCTTGATTGTTGTGCAACGAACGGCAACCCGTCGTCTTAATTTGTGCAGTCTGACCTCCAAACCTTCCGGCTGTTCTCCACCAGGTGCAAGTCCCGATTGTGATCACTCTGGTGCTCATCTTCGCCTACTTGGCTGTCGGCGCTCTCATCTTCACCAATTGGGAGGGCTGGGAATTTACTTCCGCCTACTACTTCAGCTTCGTGACCCTCTCGACCATCGGCTTCGGCGACATGGTGCCGGGTAACAGGTGAGATCTGTTGACGGTCGACCAGGCAGTAAAAATGCCTTTGATATAGATAAGACAGTGGCAATAGCCCTATTCCTGAGAGAAAACCCAGCAGAATGGAGATATAGATGGTTTTGCCCACGTGACGCCTCTCTCTCTCTCTCTCTCTCTCTCTCTCTCTCTCTCTCTCTCTCTCTCTCTCTCTCTCTCTCTCTCTCTCTCTCTCTCTCTCTCTCTCTCTCTCTCTCTCTCTCTCTCTCTCTCTCTCTCTCTTCTTATAGATAGGTTTACCAACATGACGCTTTTCTGTCTTGACATTTTGCAATGGCAGCTGGATTTAGACCTAGCCTATCTATAAAGTCATTCTCCTGGTTTTTCTCCCAGGAATAAGGCTATTACTACTGTCTTATCTATGTGAATAACGTTCCTCGCCAATGCACTGAACAACTGTCGTTGATATGACCAAAACAAAGACGACCACTGCTGGTCACGGAGCGTCGTCTTAGAAACTATGGCATGAAGGTAACCAGATTGCCGCGACTTAAACACCATCCACAAGGTGCCTTTCCGAAGGGGCCGAGTTGCAGAATATAACGTCAGCCAATGGCAGCTGGACTAAGACTTATGTGAAACGATTCTGACACAGTGAAGTGGATTACCGGAAGTCTTACAATGTGAGATGCTTGGAGCGACCCGTACGTATGTTGAGGCTGAAGAGAATTTCCGGAAAAACTCTTCAAAGTTCCAGCAGCATACTGTTTGCTAAAAATATGGACTTGGGGAAACCACTTTTCTGAAGCTCACGAGATTTGATGAAGGTGCTGTGGCCCGATCATGCATCGTCGCTTAGACGGGCAGCGCTTGAACTCATCAGGCTCTAAATATATCTGAAATCATTTGGTTTGTCTTATAAAAGCAACGGCCTTGACTTGTTTCGAATATTCCGAACCACGTACATAGGAGGCCAAAGTTGGGCCAATCCAATAAAAAAGGCCAGTTCATTAAATGGAGTGTCCCACCCTGAGGTCATGTTTCAGTAATACAATCCGGTAACACCTCAGGAGCATTAAGTCTAATAATTGCATCGGGCAGTGACACAGAGAGACAAACAATGTATGGTAGGAATATAATTTTAAGTATTTTCGAGAACAAATTACATTGTTAACCCTTAAAATTAGCACTACATTTCTTGCTTTGTTGTAAGCCCCAGAGTATATCACGAGACTGAGCCATTTGCTTGTGTCGCGACCACCCTCGTTATGACGACGGCAGAATCTATTAAGGCCCGTTGTCAGTTGTTACAGGATGGAGGTACTATCTACGACCGGTTTTACCTCGCATTGCGGGCCTGCACGCTTCAAAGTAGCACCCCTTCAAAGATGAATGACGTCGGTACAGTCTAACGTTTGCGGTTGGCACAGCGGGCGGCAAGGACCAATTACCGAGAAGTGCATCGGTTGAAGTTTGAATCAGTGTGCCTGTTTAGGCCATGTGATACTTCGTTTCCCGAAGCCAAAGTGCGCTTCGAAAAGAGCCTCTGCGTTTAACGCCATAGTAGGGGAAAAGGAGAGAAATAAATGTCATAGAGCAACGCTCCGCCGAAGTAGCGCGATCAGAGCCACATGTTGGCGTATATTTTTCTATAAACAGGTTGGTTCCAGCTTTCGTAGAATTTATTACACAAACATTTTAACAAACAGCTTTTGCAAACAGTACAGAAAACAATCGTTGCAAAAAGGAAGGGAAATGAGATGCGTTACTGTCATAGTAGTGGGCATGGAGCCTGATGTAATTTCTCCCGCAAAAATGGCTACATCAGATAAAAATTCAGAGCTATTCAGTGCTTTAAAAAAACTGGCACCGCCGACAAAATTGGACGTGACTGATCTGATGCTACAAAAAAGTAATCACAAGGCTGCATACGCAGTTCAATGGAAAGAGGTCTTAACCATTATCAGTCCAAGGACATGGGATGCTCTGCCGTCCGTTTGTAGCTATCCACTTCATGGATTAACAAAATACGTGGCCACCTAAAATTTGTCCATGGGCCTGCGTAGCGAAGCTTTTTTTTACACTTTCTGCTTGTGTTGTGACCAGTGTTAAGGGGAATTCACACATTTGAAGATGTTGAATGAAGTATCAGATATAATAACAAGTATCACTAATAACTATCCGTTTACTTTGAAATGGAAAAGTGTGCGCTAGACAACACAATCTATATGCTTAGTAAATATGTTCCACACTCTGTCAATGCCTGATTACGTCACGGTCTCTTCTACAACATTGACTGGGAGTCAGCTGACGGTCGTCGTATCTCGAAAGCGTGCTCACCAACGTCATATATGAATGACTCGACAATTTGGCTCTTTGGTATTGAGCGTCGCACAACCAATGGAATGGCATGATATGAATGACGTTATATGAAGTCAGGGATGCCTGTGTGACGTCAAAATAGTCGCTCTAAAGAAGTCAGCACATCTTCGCGGACGTGAAGCTAAGAAACTATATGGGCTCAAGTCTGTGAGGGCTGTGACAAGGTTGTGAACTGCACTAAGGGATATTCAATATGACTGTTTGAGTTCCAAACCCCGTGCAAATGTGGAACACTGCTTTAAATACTGAAGCAACGTTTACTTCTCCTATTTCAGTTTCTTGGACAGAAAGGACGGTTTCATGGCCGCTGTCAAAATGGGTGTGACCATTTGCTACTGCCTAATTGGTGAGCATTGCCCTTTGTCAGAAGCCACCAGCCGGTCCAGATCTTACTGAACTCTGCTCTCATTTATTTGTTTGTCAGAAGTAGTAACGCAGTCACCATGCTGAAGGCACCTTCAATCTCATAACTACCACTGTTCGCAATCACTGCACAATGACGGAATTCACATTGTGCGACGAACATGTACCATCACCGACATCAGGTTTTTGAAGACGTTTGCCAGTCTCCAATTCTCTGCCTTCAAAGCGAGCATGCGCACCGCCAACATTGGACTTCACCGTGATCTTCAAAGCGAGCGTGCGCACCGCCAACATTGGACTTCACCGCGACCTTCAAAGCGAGCGTGCGCACCGCCAACATTGCACTTCACCGTGATGCATTTGGTGGTCCCATGACATATGCCCCGCACGACGAACAGAACTCCGGCATGCAGATGCTGATGATTTTTCTCTCCCACGCGCAGGCATGGCTCTCATCAGCATGTGCATCCAGATGATGCAGGAGCAGATCACCACCAAGGTGCGCTGGGCCGGCCTCGAACTGGGCCTGATTCAGTCGGAGGAGGACCAGCGGAGGGTCGTGCGGATGCGCAGGACCAAGCGCGGGGCCGTTCCAGAGACTGACTACCTGGCCGACGATAGCCTGTCCCGTCCCGTCACCAGCGAGAAAAGGCGAAGGCGACGCAAGAAGCGCAGGGAGGCGGAGGCGCTCGGCGACCTAGAGGGAGGGCGTGGGCACGAATCCCAGCAGCCTCCGCCGCAGGCGCCGATGCCAGCACCACCTCGGGCACCTGTCAGCGACGACAGCAGTGATGACATCTTTAACCTGGCCTGAGGTCTCCTGTAGGGGAGGCGTGGTGTCAGAGAAGGGAGCGAGGTGATGAGCGCCCCCTAGTGGAATGTTTAAATTTGTTAACAGTTGTTCCGGACACCTCAAATTCAATAATTGTGTAAAAGTCAGTAAGATGCCACTTGGCTCATCTTATCACTACCTTGCAGTCCTCGGATTCTGAAAGCAGTTTTGACGATATTTGTGCCTTAAGTTGCTTTTGCATTGGCTAGGACTGTGATATGAAGCAATCGCCTCGCACGAGCCAAGCTAGCTACGAAGGGCGATGACAGCACGGACGCCTGGTTTCACTATGAACCCTCTGTGTCTTAGCCGTTGCCCAGCTGTTGTTATACTTGGCTGTAGTCCACACGTCATTTTCA
This sequence comes from Pollicipes pollicipes, assembly GCF_011947565.3. Taxonomy (NCBI): domain Eukaryota; kingdom Metazoa; phylum Arthropoda; class Thecostraca; order Pollicipedomorpha; family Pollicipedidae; genus Pollicipes; species Pollicipes pollicipes. Next base: position 15,082,286 of record NW_023596448.1, on the reverse strand, counting down.
ACGGAAGTATCTGCGACGTGAATGACCCATGCATGAACTTGGCCTTGACCCTGGCAATGATCCTGTTGAACTTGGCCTTGACCCTGGCGATGATCCTGTTGACTTCGATTGCATACGTGTTCCCTCGTTTGAACCTATGCGCCGCTTTTCCGTTGATCGTCTGTGATGTTTTGACTAACGCTTGCACCCAGCCCGCCGGGCTGGGTGCGGGTTTAGCCCTGACCCCGTGACCTTGGCAACTGAAATTCACGGCCAAGATCACGCGGTTACCCAGCATTAGTGGCTTCGGCGATGAGTCAAGTCCACACCCCAGGGAAGTGCAGGTATTCTCGCGTCTGGGGATGTCAAATGTACACGTGCCAAATGGGTTCCGACACCTCCGTTACACGAGACCTTCTTCTTCTCTTGTGTGACGATGGTGCTTCGTTGAACCCTCTGCAGTCCCCTGGGGTAGGTTCTGTCTCCGCTTGCTATAGCCAGTGATTGCTTGTTCGCGTGCGGTATCGGCTGCGATGCCATTTACTTGTGTGATAAAAATAAACCGAGATGGTCTAGGATATTAGTGTGGTCATTATCACAGGTTGGTACATGCAAGAGGATTAGAGTTCTTCATGGATTCAATGTTTAGGATCCGGTCCAATCAAGTTCGGCTAGTCCAGATCCAATCCGCCTGCCAATTCACTTTTCCCAGATTTCTCAATCCAACCCGATTCGATCGGACTTACCACAAACAAATTATCAGAAAGAAAAATCAACCAGACAAAAAAGGTCATGTCATCATATCACAGCGGCGAAAACCACCTCTGGTTTCAATGAACATGAGCACATTAACTATGTCATATTCCAGGTTAGGCGCAACAACCCACACACGCCACTCGGCAGTTTCAACGGCACCCATTTCACAAGCGCGGGACAACGCTCATTTGGTATGTTTTCCCAATGACTAAAACGGCCGTCTTACCTCATATGCGACACCTTAGGTGTGCATCCGTTCTCGGACACACCAGCTGACAAAACGGCCTCAACCACGACCATTATCTCCAGCTAGATTTCCGGTCACGTCAAAACTGCCAGTAACGCGCCCGACTGGTCCCTTGAAGGCGCCAGCAGTTCTCAATCATACGGGAAAAGGAAACAGTTGCGTCAGTTTTGAAGCCCATTATAGATATCACAAAAACTACCGAATCTCCCTTATTTTGCCTGTGATGAAAAAACGGAAACTTTGTTTGCAATTGTGCATCGCATGGCGCAACGACACATTTGAGCAGTTAAAAATGTTGTTTTTCCAGCACGGGTGGATTTTGCCCGTCATCCAACATCTGCCATAACCGCTGGTGGTTTGACATCTTATAAACATGCGAGCCACTTGCCAGCAAAGACGCGGGCAATCCCACAAGCCACTCCAAATCTTACCAAATTTTCAGTTGTGGTGTGAATGGAAGGTCTTAAGTGGCATGTAAGGCCATGTTGATTTCATGGCTTTTTGTACACTGTCTTGAACCTTCTAAATCATAACAGGAGAATCACTGGTATGCAAATGCATTGTTGGTGTGCACTTTGTACAGGGCTTATCAAGTGGGAGTGGAATAGATAGGACGCAAATAAATACGCAAATAAATACTTACCTAATGCCAAAGGCTTAGGCCGGATGTAAAGTGCATCGCATGGATCGCACTCCATCTAATTCACGTCAAACAGCTAACTGCTGAATGAGTAGGCTACCTTTGGTCCCTGACTGGAGAGGCCAATATGTTTGTTCTTTGAGAGACATTAATGGGGGGTGGGGGGGGGGGGATGGTAGAAAACTATCTGTGAGGGTACAACAATCTTTGTTTTGGCAGATACCAGAAAATGGAGTAGCTGAAGCGGCATGAAGAAGCAGCAGCAAGCAGCAAGCAGCACTTCAATTGAAGCTGGTGTTAAACTCATGAACTTGGCCAATGATTATGTGAACAGAAACTGTGGTGTTGACATGGAGTTCATTTTTTATACTTCCCTGACATGAGATGGATTTCAAAATTCGGTAGCCTGCGCTCTGCCAACAAAGCATGCCCTTGCCCAGTATTTCAAATCTGAAATGTAATGTCATCCACTGGGGCTCAATGGGATTGGTGACGAGATCAGGAGGTATGGCAGCTATCCTATGAAAAGACAGATTATTTGGTTATCAGTCATCTTAGTTGGCCTGGAAGGAATGACGGATCTAGTTTTTCATAGCAGCATATATATATATATATATATATATATATATATATATATATATATATATATATATGTATATATATATGTGTGTGTGTGTGTGTGTGCTTGTTTATATATATATATGTATATATATATATATATATATATATATATATACATGTGTGTGTGTGTGTGTGTGTGTGTGTGTGTGCTTGTGTTTGTGTGCATGTATATGTTGTGTGTCACTCGTTGGTATTTAGTTGTCAATGTTATCTGTTTATCAAAAAATTTGTTTGTGGAATATGTGGCTGAGTTACGTTACATGTGACCTGTTTGTGCATTCCTTCGAATTAAAACTACCGCATTTTCTCGGAGTTGATATATTCTTGCAGCATTTCAGGGACTTTTTAAGATATTTGATGCTTATATCCGTTGGATTGATATTCCACTCGTTCAATCCGTGTGAGCGGGCAGATCTGAAGATCCGTTTCGGTACTAATTTAGGATTTGGTGGAAACTTCTGTTCCTGTCCAATGCGGCTCGCAGATTGACCCAATCCGCAAAGAGCTCCGAAAATAATGTTTCAATGATCGACTAAAATTCAGTCGCACAAAACGAAACTATGGGCTTCTGTGTGTGTGAAGTTTATGAGAGGCACGTTTTGGGGTCAGTTGGAAAGAAGTGGAAGCTTATGAGCGTTCAGACATTGTCTTATACATTTGGTTTGCCTACGAATAATGTTTTCACTTTTGCACAACGCGGCAGCTGATCACTATGCACAGTATGGCAGGTTACTGACATGCGAGCGCCGCTCGTCAGCATGTGCGAGCCAGCGCCATTTTTGACAGCAGTAGCACTAGCACATTTGTGACGAAAGCAATGGCATTTTAGGTAGCTTTACGAATATATCAAGTCACCATATCCTCATCGCATTGAATGAATGTTTCACATGAATCTGGAAAGCACGGTGGGCGTCCTCACAGTGGGCTTGTATCGATGCAAGAGACAGTCAGTAGTGGTTTAATGATAGCGCTTCAGCGACAGGGACAGGGGATTCATATGACGCTTGTGGTATTTCGATGCATGTCGCACAAAATGGGATTGTCGAACAAACTCAGGCACGCATTTCTGCCTGACGTGATGGAGTATCCCAACCGCCAACTTGAGCTCCATGAGCATATATTTGACAGGCTGTAAGCCCGCAAGCAGAAGAACCAATGCTTCGTAAACAGGCAGAGCCTTGGGTACTAAAGTAATCTAAATTTTGCCCGCAAATGCCTTCATTTAACGTACCTGAGATGATAAGATGTTACCATTCACCGCATGAAGCAGTTTGTCCAGTGCCGGAAGAGCAAGAGGTGTTGGACGGCCGGTAAACAGGGTAAATCAGCATGCATGTTTAAGGTAGCACAAAAGTGTGTTAAACGCAAATTCAATGAAACAGTGGGGGTTCGGTTAGAATTGCTGCTCCCCACCATGTTGAAACGGGGGGGGGGGGGGTTCATGGCCCGCTTGGACCCACTGACCCCACGCCCACGTCTTGACCCTCTGTGACATGCCTAAGAAACAGCGTGTGGATGTGACAACTAGGCAGGTATCTAACTGGCCGGCGTATTCACGATGCTGTTTTTTCGCAACGGACTTCTCTGTGGCTGCAAGATTGAGGGCCTGCGGTAGAAGCCAGGAAGGGCCATGGATGTCATGGCTGGATTGTTCTACAGGTGTATGTTGATGCCAAACTAAGAAAACCTTTTCAGTAGATTTTGGATAGCCACTCAACCATGGCTATCACTGCTCATATCGTTGTGCCGTCTTATGCATGGACGAAATCGCGTCTCTGAGATTCGGGAGAATCAGGATTGGAGGCGATAAGTGGAATCTGAGGAGGGTGAAAAACTGACTGTAACAAGAATTTTTCTCCCCGATTAATAGCCAGCTCCAATAGAAAGCTGGGTAAAAAATCAAGGGCTGCTACGCCTTGCGACAACTATGTTTTTGAATGTTTGAATACCAAACCTGTCGTAAATTTCATCATATTCGCTGCGGAGCCGGTTGCTGTGAACAAGCAGGTCCAGAACAAGCCAAGCACGTTTGAAAAATTTTACTCCATCACAGGTAAAATGCTTGGGATGGACCAGGTAATGCTTGTAGGCATTTAAAGTTTGAACAATTTCAAATTATTTGGGTCGCAAAGGGTCGGCTGTTGGTGTCGGGAGGTTTCTGGGGCGGGGTGCGAGCGCTGCGCTGCTGCCCGGTCGTCGCTGGATGTTTGTGCACCGTCGGCTACCTTAAAGGGGATGTTTCATATTTGACGACATTGAAACCAACATCAGATATGATGAAACAAGCCCACTTATAAATATTAGCATGCTTTTAAGTGGAAAAGACTGTTTTTAAACAGCACAACTCTCTGTTCAGCAAATGCGCTACTCAACATGTCATGCTTTGATTACGTTGTACCCCGAACAACATTGATTGAGAGCCAGTTGACTGCCGTTGCCACTGGAAATCTTGTTCACGGGCGCCAGATATAACCGCCTTGACAATTAGACTTGTTTTGGCCTTGATTACTGCATGGCTCACGGATTGGCAGAATGCGAATGACTTTATTGTAACGTCATGAATGCCAAGGCGACTGAATACTCTCCCGAAATACTCTTCCCAATTTTTCCGGCGTGTAGCTCAGAAGCTTAAGTGGCCTAGATCTTAAGAACAGCAGGACTGTGGACAACACCGAAAGGTCTTCAAGATGGATATTTCAGTTCAAAACTGCAATAAATGTCGAACACTCCCTTTGGCCACGACTCTGCACCTCCACATTTAAGCTAATCATGACTTTTAAACGGAACACAACCGAACCAGATGTATGGCTGGTACGACCCAAGTGGCAGGGACCCCACAAAACCGGCGAACAACATTGGCACGGGCCCGCTGGATAACAGGACTGGGAGCCCCACCCTGGCCTCCTTAACTACTCCCACAGACTTCATGCATTTGACACCCCGCCACGCTCACTCCAGGCAAACACATCTACTGGTGCCCACGTCACCCCACTCATTCTTGGCTCGCGCACGGATGGGATCACCACACCCCCTCCGCCTGTCCAGCACCTTGACGTTTTAATCGGCACGTCTGCGCAAGTCCTCGCGAGCGAAGTTAAATTTATGTCATGCCTTTTAAACACCCACCGAAACCACGTGCATGCCGTATTGAAAACATATTATGTTAGTTCATCAGCTTGGCACCGACGCAACTTTGGGCCAACGTCAGATGTTTGTGGCTGGACGACGAATCGTTCCCTCGCCTGCCCTCCAGGGCGAAGGCTCCCTATTTGGACGACGCTCCCCGCGTCTCGTCCACGGTGGCGGCCCAGCATTCCTTCAGCCACGCCCACCGCTCGCAGCTTTCCGCTGCCGCGCACGCTGCCTCTGCGCCTTCGCCCCCCGCCTGCCCTGCCGGAGTAAGCTTTCCAAGGCACCGCCCAACGGCGCGTCCCTCAGAGGCCTAGGGGTAGACAGCGCGCCAGATGAGACGATGGAGCCTTTCGGCAGACAGCGAGAGCCCGACGTAACCTACGTTTAGGCCTTACGGCATCCACGGCCGGTACGCTCTGGATACTCGGCCTGACTGGCCTGTCCGACGGCCTGTTCCCTTGTCGCCCTTCATATATGCGTTGATGGCAGATCTGTATCTGTACAGAATATCCCGCCATCAAGATATCATAAGCCGGGAGTACACTACGTCGGAAGAGAACGGGCTCTGTCCCGTTCTCTGCATTCTGCATTCCGGGTGGTCCCAACTGGTCCTTGATCATACGATGGTCTATGCCTCTTCATGCCATCACGTCTCAAGTCAAGTGAGAGACAACTAAATGAGTCGATGGTTTCAAAGTAACAAAGAACGAAACCCCGCCCTCGGGTCGCTCTGCACACAGACATCTATCTAAGAGCAGGACTGCGGTCGCCTGACTCCTCAACGCTGGCCATAGCCGAGCCGTACTGCTCGAGTGCGTTCCGCGCCCATCACCCTTCGGTTACGATCCCCGTATGATTCGATCTTCGGGAGAGGATGGCGCGTCGCGCATCAGACGAAAGTCCGGCAGTCCGACGGGAGCTGACCCCGTCGATTCCGACGGCATACATCCACTTCACTGTGTTCCCTGTTAACACGCGCTCGGGTGGGGGTCAGATTGATCCCCCAAAGGTTTTTACCAAATGGTTTCCGAACGGCGCGGCATAGCCGCGCCAAAGTTTGCATGACTGTAGGAAACTGAATAGTGGCTCGTCTGGAATAACAAATTATGATGTACCTTGCATGGGCGTTGACCTATGGCAGGTCAAAGTCAGGCCGTGGATTCGATTCAGCGAAGGCAATTTCTAGGGAATAGCTCAATCTGAATCGACAACAGAGTGCTAGACGAGGCCACACACCTCTGAGATACATTTTTAGGCAACACAACAATTTAATTGACCAGTTACAGCGACCTAAGGTCCGGTTGTGAATGTAACAACAACGTCAAAATCAACCTGTTCTCTAGGGATTGCTGTATGGGGTAGTTTCTGGTGCTCATGTCGAATTTATTGATAACAGGAACCACACTACACACCTTTCATAGACTTCTTAAAGGCCAGAATAGTTCACTGACCTAGAAAGACCCATGTCAAAGTTTTGTTTCTAGGAGCATCCTGCCTAGCGCCATCTTTGCCCCTTATCTAAATGCAAAACTTGAAGCGGTCTTGTATGATCTTGGTCGCCATGACTTTCAAAAGGTCAAACAACATCACTGACCTCAGATGAGCATGTGACTTTTTGCTTAGAACAGCAACAAACAAACAAAAATCGAGACACCACAGGAGTGTCATCGCAATAAATGGCCTCGTCTGCCGCGCCCACCTACGTACACGCCCACCTACGTACACGCCCACCTACGCCCACCTACGTACACTCCCGGTTTTGTACGCGGCTTCAGCGAGTTCGACTCCCATGCGTTCAGTATCCAACGCGACCCCGCAACTGCCGGCGTGTCGCGTGCGCTTGACTACCTTGTCCGTCTACACCGTAAGGTGCTGTCCTCTGCCGGCGGGTCTAGGGTGCCCGCTCCGCCCTTGTGCACGGTCGGGTGCTGCCCTCTGTCGCGATTGGCGATGTCGGCTAGTAGTTGGCGATTGCATCTTCTTCCAAGCGCTACCCCCGGCCGGCGTCTTGTGAGTAGCCTTCTCTGGTCTCGCGGAGTGGCGGACGATTTCTCGAGACGTGGCAGGCTCGGCGCACCTCGCCGCGATGCCTCGGCACCCATGGCAGGCGATCTCCCTCCGATCGCTGGCTAAAGGCCGAGGGATCCCGTCTGGTTCGGAAAGTTCGGCACTGTATTCCCCGCACCACGCCTCCGTTGTCTGCAGCGGATCCCGCCAGAACGAGAGGAGCCCTCGCCAACCGAACAACCATGCGCAGATCAGTCAGTAAATCAGGCAGGGCCAGGCAACAAAAGGAAAACATAGGGAAAGTGAAAGTACCGACGCTCGATAAAGGAATCCAGGCGTATGCGCTGGATGGAGCTAGACTGCACCGAACTGAACAAGACAATTAATCAGTAGACAAAAAACAAAAGCAAATTATATACGTGCGAATGCCGTGCCAAGTCAGTTAATTAATCGAGCCGGACAAGCCATACAGCAAAGGAAAAAGGCAGCGCACGCATGATGAAATCCCTGCAGGCACGCTGGAAGGGGTTCAGCAAGGGTTCGGCGTCTCTCAACACAAAACAAAAGGGGAGAACAAAAGCAAACGGCGAACCGAACGTAAAATGAGCCTACATGTGTGCGGACATCTTACGAAACCAATCATTCAATCGACCTAGGCGAAGCAACCAGTTACGAAGGAGGAGAAGATGGCGTGGTCGTTTGGAAGTCTTCGCATGCGCGCTGGGCGGGGATCAGTGACAGCCCGACCCTCCTCCCTCGAGATTTAAAAAAATTGGAAGAACAGGAAAAAAAAACAGACCGTCTAACTACCAGTAGGCCAACGCCATAGCTGGAGTAGACCATGGATATGCCAGCGTGGCCTGCACGCCGCGCCTGCTCGCGATTCGGGACCGGCGAGGGCCATGACGAGCCGTGGCGCCCCCCTCCCCTTGGTCGCCTCTGAGGGAAAAAAGACAAACGCCACACCGAAGCGCGCGTTATCAGCCTCAGACCCCATGCCAACCCACCCCGGGCGCGAATGCCCTTTCGCCGCCTAACCAAGTCACCTCCAGCCTCGCTCCCACGCTAAACCATTAAAACGCAGGTCACCTGTCTACAAAAACTTATTACTCATACGTATTGACCGCGCCAGTTCATCGTTTTGCGCGGGCAGAGCGCCGAACCGCGTGACACATCACTCCCCCCCCCCTCCCTAGCTACGCGGGAAAGAGCAGGTAGCCGCGGCCCGCGCCCGCCCGTTGGGGAGGGTTTAAGGAACAGTTTGGAGCGCCAGTCGCCCATGGCCCTGTTGGGGCCATGGGGACAACAGCCCAGGGATTCTTATCGTGCGTGTGGTGGTCGATTTTCTGTCGCCCACAGCGTCAGATATCGCCGCTAGGTGATGGGCGTCGAGACCGTCTCGTTCTCGATTCACTCCTGTTCGACCCCTGATGCGCTCTCCCCGTTCACCTCGCAGCCCCTTAGACTTCTTCTCGACTGCTTCCCTCAGACTTCTCTGGGGGTTCCTGCTATACTCATGATCATACCCTTCGCACGATGTTTTACTTCTTCGTGATCTCTTCCTACTGGAGCAGGCCATTTTCGTTTTCCCGCACGGTCTTACAGTCTTGCCGCCACGCCCTCCTCCGTCCAATAAGTTGCCGGACCGGCCTGCCCTACTTCCAGGGCTCGACCTACTTCCAGGGCTCGACCTACTTCCAGGGCTCGACCTACTTCCAGGGCTCGACCTACTTCCAGGGCTCGACCCTCCAACGCGCCCCGGGGCCACATCTCGGGCGTCTTGTTCGTGGCGTCGCTCGCAATACTGAAAAGCTCACCTGCTCGCTTCCTGGCTCGTCCCAGGTGGGTCTGCACTCCCCCCCCTCCCCCCTCTCCTCGCGCCTCTGGCCCAGTTCTGACGTGGCGTGGTACTTCTGATGCGATGCCAGCTGGTGTGCCGGCGGCGTCGGCGCGGCGGAGTTCTCGGGGCGGAGCGGGAACATCTTCCAAACATGTCAGGTCAACATCACTGCGTGTTCTTCGTTTCGCCGGTGATCAGGCATCCCGCGTCCATTGATCCTGATGTGGTCGTTCACTTCGGAAAAGGAGGTCATGGTCACCATCATGGTCGTTCCGAGGGAAAACCGCGACCTGCTCCATCTAACAGTGCGACGCACGCTGTTCTCCACGCAGACCCGGTGAACACATGGCGCCGGTTTGATGATGTGAGCCGGTCGGCTGGAGTGTCGGGCAGATTCGCATCAGCCTCTCAGGCCCCGCTCGACCCTGCGGTTGTGTCTGGCTCTGTCGGTGGGGGTGAGTTCCAGCCGCGGCCGGTTTGCCTGCCGTCCAACAGTCCGCCAGGAAGCTCCACCGATTCCGGACGGGTAATGTGTAGGAATAAAATGTTGTAAATGTATGCCTACCTTGTCATATATTATTGTCTTTGGCACACCGGTCACCCTCAAATGTCAGAGGGCTTTGAACCGATTGACGACCCCCTGCGGGCCCCTTTTTTCGGCCCGGGGCCACCAACACCGAACAGTTGGCCCCGAGTCGGTCTGAGCCATGACGGTTAATTTTCCATGCAGTGGCAGTGCAGCCGGTCTCGTGATTCGTATTGGTCCTGCGCTGATATATGTTAATTTATGGTCCCAAATGTGGCCGTCGGGACAATGCCTAACAGGTGGTACTTTAACGCGTTGGCTGCATAGAGATAGTGGAATGTCCCAGAACAACACTTTTGGAACAGTGTGGTTGCTCAGGCCGGTTTGGTTCTCCAGTTGGTCCGCGCAGCGTTACGGATCGCATTGTTTCATATAACTGACACAATCTAAGCCTTGCCATCAATTTCGTAATCCGACGATGTCTAAAATGACGCTGCAAAAGCTTTTCCAAGTTATCTAACATAAGTCTACCAAACGGTACTCTTCAGCAGTATCGTACTTTTGCCAATGATCCTTGTGTCGGTTACACTCACAACGACTCGGGTTTTCGCACGATTCCCATGTTGCAGCAAATCGAGCTTTTGAAAACTATCTATGTCCGCAGCATCATAACTAATTGCACTACCCTCTGCCATGATAGCCACCTTCCCTGAATTGCAGCTTTTTAGGTAGAATGCTAGGCATGCTATCTATAATGCTTTGCAATTTTGCACCAGGTGCACGCATTCCATGTTTTGAGAATTTTTGTTCATGCAATAATCATGATTGAGCTTAAACTTGCCAGCGAAAGTTGTTTGGACATCTACGAACGAAATATTGGTATCTGTGCACTGTCCTGCTCAGCGTATGATGTTTTTCCCAAAGTATTACAAATAAGTTACGATATTTTCAAGTTTCAACGGCTCCGCTGATGTAACATCGTAACTATTGTAATAAACGTACCTTTTGCGTTCAAGGGAAACAACACTGAGTGTCTGGGCAAAATGATTTGTGAACTCATAAGCGAAACACAGACTGGTGGCAAAAGGAAGGAAAGCAACAAATCCGCACTTCTTCTGAGGGAGTGTTCCACATACATATGATGTTTTGAACTGAAATAGTTATCTTCAAGACCTTTCAGTGCTGTTCACAATCCTGCCTTTTTAAGACCTCAGCCCCTCCAGTTTCTGATTTTCAGGATTTGAATGACGTCATGATAACGTCATTCAAGTCCTGTCCTTTCATGAGCCATGCGGAGATCAAGACCAAGAAAATTATAATTGTCGAGATGCTCATATTTGGCGTTCTTGAGCGCGATTTCCAGATATAACGGCCGTCAATTGGCCCTCAATCAACGTGTAAGGTACGAAGACGTAATCAGAGGATAACCCACCGAAGAGCAAGCTTATTAAACCAAGGATTCCGCTATCTAGAGCAGTCTTTTTCACTTAGCAATTATACCAATAGTCATAGGTGAGCTTGTTTCATCATATCTCACGCATGCCCCTATGTCTTCAAATGGGGAACCATTCCCTTTAAGGGCCTTCGCGAGGAAGATCATACATATACAGAAGACGATACTAACAGCCTCGTTCCTCGCAGGATAAGCAGGATATTGAAGAGATAAATGCATTGGTGTTTCTGCTGCATGCCCTTTTCAAGGCGAATATCAGTGGTAAATTGAACATTGCCTGCCTAACCTACTTTATTTTCCTTTTCAAACAGCGAGCCACGGTTTTTACAACTTACCAACATTCAGGGGATCGAACAAGAAATGCTTGCCAACCATTACTATGATACAGTGTACATCCAACTAAGAATTGAAATACGCGAAAGGACGTGTACATGCAAACGAATTCAAGTAGAAAGGCATAACGCATCACGCACCATGCATGCACGAAAGTGATTTCAATTAAACAAGCATCATGCATCACGCAACACTTTAACATGTACACAATTTCATTAAAGCATGCATCGTGCTTCACACAACAGGCGTTGTTCACACATGTGAACAATTTTTTTTTCGTTTTAAGTTAGCACGCATCACATATCAAGGCACTAGTCACTTTAGCATAATCGGCCATGTTGAGCCCCGCACTCTAAGATCTGGTCGCCGTTTTCCTTTAAGAATCTATTCTTATAATTCTACATATATGCATGACGCCCCGTTTGCTTGGAATCGCTTCTAGGTTTGAATGATGCATATTGTTCTATGCATTTTCACTTAAGTTTGTTTCCATATACATGTATTTTTCGCGCAGTTTAATTTTTAGTTGGATATGCTGTGTCGTAGTAACGGCTGGCTATTGCTCCTTGTTCAATCCCCTGCATGCTGGTGACCCGTAAAAACTGTGGTCTGCTGTTGAAAAAAGAGAAAAAATGCACAGAATCGGCAGGCGGTTTTGGAGTTATTCCTAATATTTGTCTTAATAAAGGAAGTTACCCGAAATATCAGTCCATTTTTATCTCCATTCTCCTGGTTATTTTACGAGGAATGAGGTAACTAGTACTGCATTAATCAGAAGCCACAAGTATATCGTCATTAAGATAGTTTTATACACGCATGACGCAAGAGGTTTTGTGCGTCAAGTGCTGCCGGAAAATGACACATTAGAAGCCAGCGTCAACTTGCACTCATGTCACCTTGGAACCTCTTTACATTGGAGTAACCCCTGAACCCCTGAGCATATCAAATGTGATGCCCATGACAAGGCGAACGCCGACAATACGATTTTCTCCCTGTTAAAACAGCGCTGATTGCTGTTCATCAAATCGAAGGAAAAATTCATCGACCAGACTTGGGACGGTGGACAGCTGCAATACGTTATTTCATTGATCATCGCAAAGCTACTTGCTGAAGCTACAATGAGCCTTCATCCAGAACAACACTATAATCGCGATAGAGCAGAACACTTATGTGAGAACATCCCCAGACATGGCAGTCACCAAGGCCCAAGAGCGCTGCACCGCCATGCCCTATCGATGTTCTCACTTCCGAAGTACGTATATCGCATCACCCACAGCCACGTCCCCCTCCACGTCCACGCCTAAACCGGTACCGAACAGCGGTGCCTCCTTGTACAGCTTCTTCTCGTCCTCCGTCTTGGCCAGCCGGAACGTCCTCAGGGTCTTCAGCGGCTCCATCCTCTCGCTGCGCTCGCCGGTCTGCGGGTTCACGCAGGTGGTGGGGCACCGCTGGGCGGGCTTGATCCTGCGCAGCACCGCGTCGCCGATCTTGACGAAGCTCCAGTTGTCGTCGTCGAACGCAGGTGCGCCTTCGATGATTAGGTTGTGGCGGAAGTTTTCGAGGAAAGACTGGCGTCTCCATGCGTGAGTTGAGCGCGTCCAGCGAGGACGTGCAGATGACGGAGATGGGCGTGACGTTGGTGAATGCGGAGATATCATCCGGCGATGCTAGACTCGCGTACGGCTTTCGGGATGTCCACGGTTCTTCGCGGCGTCACTACTCCCGGCAGGAAGTACATCAGCGTGTAGACTCCAGCGTCTCCGAAGAACTCAGCCAGCCAGCGGCTGACGACCGGCCCAGGTCCACGCCCGAGCTCGGGTATCCGAAGAGAGTGCCGCTAACCATGCTGACGTCGTCGCCGTCCTGCGGAAACGGCACGGTCAGCGGCGGCATCCCGGGTGCGGTCAGAGTGACGCCGTTTGCGTCCACGTCGGCGGCGACGAGCACTAGGCGACGGCGCGCGCTGGCAGACACCACCCGGCCCTGGTAGACGACAGCCAGGCAGCGGTCGAGGACGGCGCCCCCGTCGCACGCCAAGACGCGTCACCCGGACCCGCTGGCAGCGCTGGCCGGCCCCCGACTTCAGCGGGTACAGGTGGATGGCGGCGAGCCGGCCGGCCGGCGTCCAGGTGGCGGCGGCGCCGGGGCGACGCCGACGTCGCCAGGTCAGGAGCAGGGCGGCGCCGAGCAGGGCGGCGGCGGCCAGCAGCGGCAGTAGGCGCGACTCCGCCATGTCTCGGTTACCGGTCACCCACGCACCACTGACCGCCACGATCAGCCACCACCACTGCCCGCCACCAGTCGCCCACCACTGCCCGCCAACGATCAGCCACCACTGCCCGCCACCAGTCAGCCACCGCTGCCCCAACCGGACAGCCAACAGCGGCCTCACCAATGTTTAGATTGTGGGCGCGGGGGCGACGCCACGGGAGGTTCAGTTGGCACCTCATCTATTGCCACAATTTAACATCAGCTCTGTGATGTTGGATCTCCATGTGATAATGCCTGGAAGCTCGGCGTGTTCACATCTACCTGCTGCTCACAACAGGTAGATGTGAACACGGTGCATGGGTGCTCACATCTACCCTACTCCTCCGAGATTCCACTGCACTGCCGGTCTGGGTACTCGCCAGGAATGCATCGCACCGCGCCTGCCGGCGTCTGGATACGTGACTGTGTCCTCCGGCCACAGCTGTCTTCGTTGGAACGGCGTGCGGCATTCACAGTTTGTGTAACAGTGATTGCGGCACTTTACCGAAACACAGCTTGGCACGTACAGAAGTGGGTTATCAAAGCACGGGCTCGTACGTTTGCGCAGGGCTGCTGCTGATATCATCGGCCGACTCCGCCCGGGTTGGTTCAGTCCAATCCAATGCCACCAAGGTTTCTGAAGTCCGCAAAAAGCTTTATGAATGAACTAGAAGAAGTAAAGAACATGAACAAGTATATTCATATGAGTCACTGTTAACAACAAATAACATACAACCAATGTACCGTATGCTGATACAATCAATTCGAATTCTATCATTTACACTCAGCAAAATTATGACTACGGGTATGACTGAAAAACGCCCAAGCAACATCACTGGTGTACCTCGCACCGATGGGCAATGTCGCCCCAGGCTGCTGATTTTTCACGATGCGCTGCAAGTGTACCGCAGCACTGCAGCGGTGAACACCCCGCCTTACGTTCCCGTGTGACCATCCGGTACGATCACGACACCTCATATGACAGCCCGACGCCCAAAAGACGCGATGAGATCCTGTGGCGGTCTGGAGACTCACGAGCCCCGGTAAATACAGCACTCGGCGGAATAATGTTTCATAATCCGCTCCCACCAGATACGGCTCTCTAAAATCACATCTGTCAACCGACTCGGCCCCTGAATTTTTAAATCCAAACAGGCTTAGTCAAAATATGCTGACAGAAAGTTGTACCAATCCATACTCAAATGTCTGTCGATTTATGCCATCATATACAGCCAACTAGGACACATTTGAGAATATTAATTTTTCACCCTCAATGATGTCCCATAAGTATTCTGAATGGCTGCAATGGCCAGCAATGAATACGCCAGTTTGAAGCATTCCAAGCTGCTACAAATTGGCGAGCCTCGCTATTAACCTAGTTTGAATGAATGTATATCTTGTCACGTATCTGGGACAGAAACCTGACATTCTGAATCCTGTATTCAATCGACTCGCTGTCTTAGTCAGTATACCTTTCATGGGTGCCCAAAGATACCATTGAATCTATGACATTCCGGTATTCACGTGTATTTTGAACAACTTTGTGTTTTTCAATGTTGCCATATTCATCATGCCATATTCATAACGTTCAGCCAAAGGAAAGATCTTAAATAATGCGCTGGGAAATGCCAGGGAATAAGGCACAGGACCGGGTTGGCTCAACTATTGAAGCCAAGAATGTGACTAAATTGTCACCTTAACAAATAACAAATTGGGTATCACTGAGATTCCCCGTTCGTATCGCAACAGTGACGTAATGATGCCATCAAACTACACCCGTTTTTCTGATTACTGTCTTACTGAATAAATACAATCTCTAATGCTGGGCGTGCTATGTGTCGAAAAAAATGGATATCCAACGCTTTATGTGTATATGGATATAGTTCGTCGCAACCTCCAGCGATCATTCGTGGAACAAAGACAAATCTGTGCGGCGGATAACGAATGGCGGTGTTCTCATGATCATTTTTTTTAGCAATATCTTGCGATTGGTAATAATTTGCATGCTGCTAGGTCTATATTTACGCCATTAGTCAGATCAACGGACCAATTTCCCTCGAAACCGAATTTTGTACCTTTGCATACTCATATTATGAGACCATGGCGTCGAGACGTTAACAGGCATGTTTCTGGTTTTAATTCGGAATACAGGGCTCCGTTAATATAACAAGGTCGGCTGCCGCGCGGTCCTCGGAATCGTCGGTTGCGGCCCGTCGCCCCACGCCAGCCGTAGCTCGTGTGTAATGCGTCATCCCTTGCGTAATCGACGCCGGTTACGCAATATGTCGTGAGAGGTACCCTCGGGAAGCAATTGAGTGGGGTCCCATCGCGCCCTCTCTTCCTCCCCATCAGGGCGAGAGTCAAGACATGCCGGCATGCGTGCTGGGTATTCGTGTGCCACGGTGATAATTTTGCAAGTGCCTTGGTAAAGCTTATTTTCATGAAGGGCGCCGGTAGTGTCGTGCTTGAAGTGAACATCTGGAAAACCAGAGGTATGGTTTCGGTCACCCGCGGGCCCTCCCTTCCTACCAGGGTGAGGGGCAGGCAATGCCATTTATCCCCAGCAGCTAAGTGCGTCCTAAAGCCCCAATGCCGCAACGACACGTGTTGGAAACGGCATCGGAGCATATTCCAGCCATTTATAATGATGCAGCTGGAACTTGGGCAGCCTTACAATGTTTCGTGTTCTTGGAAGGTTCGAATTGTCTGCAGTTCATAGGTTAAGGTAGCTTGCTCGCATGTCACATTCTTCATGTCTTGCGCTTTAGATACCCAATCGAATTATCCAGCAACATGGGAAAATATCAGTGAGCTCAGTTTTGAAGAAAGACTACGTAAGGCTTACTGACCTCGGTAAAAAGGCACGAAATTATCGTAAGGCTTTAATGCCCGCTTTTTGCGACACTGAATGCCAATCAATAACGGTAATGATGCTATGCTACCTTATTGCCATTGACCAGATTGGTAACGGTAGGACTACATACGTTTTCACTACATGTTGTAGATGCATTAAAATCAGCCATGATTTACCCTGCCACCTTTATACATAGAAGGCAGTGGCTTGTGTAACAGCTTATCAACCTACTTCCAGTAATATCTGGCAGTCACTTTTTTGGAACATTCTACTCAGGGTCATGTTTGCATCGATTATCTGGGACGCCTTTCCATTGCCATTGATTGGAACCAACATTTCTGGATTATTCAAGTCCTTTTTGTAGCATTTGTAGAATAGCAATTGTAAATCTAGTTGGCATCTTGGAATCTAGCTGTGTTTAGACTTCTTGAATCTGTGTGGTGTGGCAAACTGTAAAATTCGTCCTGGTCCTAAAGCGCTGCGTTGCCCAAACTATTCTGGTTCAGTCAAATTTGTGCCGCGCATCCAGCCGCCATCTGCGAATTCACCAAATCCGTGAACTGTTCTTCTGGAAAACCATATGCGTGAGATGCCGTAGAATCTACAATGATGAGGGTCTGGCAGCCAATAAAATGGTCCATAACAGCTCTACCCTACGTTTCTTGTTGAACTTTGCACGTGCTGCAAACTTCAACAAGTCCTTGCAAAAGCTGGAGAGGGACAGCTAAAATCGTAAGAGCAGCAAGCATACCAAAACAAAATACCTATGCAAAATACCTATGCTTACTTCCATGAAGGCAGACTCACTAAACCTGACCTAAAGAAGCCTTACCTCATCCCATCGTGCATCACCTATTTGTATCACGGCGACATTTGTGAGCCGCTGGTTCTGGCAAAATTTCCACTGCTTCTTACCATGCTAATAGCCAAGGCTACTAGAGTAAAAGGCTACGCAGATGTGACGTCACCATGGGACTTAAGTTTGGTAACCCGTAGTATGACATTTGGCTGAAGCTACTAGCTTGGTACATTTTAGGAAAATGAATAAAACGGAAATTTTTTCCACTGAATTGTGTGGCCAATCCTGTTTCATCACACCTTTTTTCGAGATTCTGTGGAGGCAAAGATTGTACAGCTAGCATTTCAGACCTTTTAAAGACAAATCAGTGTCAGGATGCACTTCCAACTACATAATCCTACTAAACCACATTTTCATAGCTGCACACCAGCGCTTTATTCGTCATAGCCAACGCGCCTGAATATCGATACGCTAGTTGAGTTCTGACTTGCGCATTGCTCTTTTATATTTGCCACCGCAGCACCTATTGAGTGAAACGTGAAAATGAGGTTAGTGAATAAAACAGGCGCCAGGAATTTTGCTGCTGCGGTGCTGCGATCTTCCTAGGCGTGGGTTAACTTGCAGATCCAGGTGTCGGATGGGTTAAGTGAAAAAGGTTTGCAAGGAATAATACTCGACCACCTAATATATTCCCGAGACTTTTGCAACCTTGGATATGGACCATTCCTGTTTGGCTTGGTGGACATTGCAAACTACCCAGAAATGGTCCCATTTTGCAGCAGAATCTGCCACCATGAGCTGTAATGGCGCGCGCTGCAGTTCCGCCTCACGGGTTTCAAACACTCACTAATCCCATCATCATCGCTGTTGAGGAGCACGTCCGCTAAACAAAAAATCCGTGTTGTCTGGAGCATACATTGGAGGCAAATCATTTATATTTGAGGGTTTCTTCTTCTGTCTGTCAATGTGGGCCCAGAGGCTTTTTCTCTCCACACAACCCAAACATGGTATGGACGTCACTGACAACTATCTCTGGACTCTTTTATAACAAGCGACATTTAGCCCTATATCTGTCTTGTGCCACAGACCTAACATTGTTTTGCTTGAACTTGAGATCCCATCTGCTTGATTGCAAGATATCATTAAAAACAAAATCAAGCAACATGATTTGTTTTGCGCGGCATCGCTAGTTCCAGGTTATAGTTTAGTTCAGCTACACAATGGAAACAACAGGAAAAACGAGCATTTTGCTGAGATGGACTTCTAATCTGGTTCCGTGATGAACAAATTTATACTAGCACCACAAAACCCACCATCCCAGTTATTACAATGGACGTCGAACGGATCGTTTTGCATCGGTTCCTTATCCAAATAGCACGAAAGGAACTTCCAGCGCGCAATGTCACTCCATGGCTGTCGGCTGCCCTGTGACCCGGCCGGACACCATGAAGCCAAAGGCCCTCTCGGACCGGCTGCCCTGTGACCTGGCTGACACCATGAAGCCAAAGAGCCCTCTCGTTGACCGGCTGCCCTGTGACCGGGCGGACACCATGAAGCCAAAGGCCCTCTTGTGACCGGCTGCCTGGGACCAGGCTGACACCATAAGCCAAAGGCCCTCTTGTGACTTGGCTGCCCTGTGACCAGGCTGACACCTATGACGTCAAAGGCCCTCTTGTGACCGGGCTGCCCTGTGACCAGGGCTGACACCATGAACCAAAGGCCCTCTTGTTGACTGGCTGCCCTGTGACCAGGCTGACACCATGACGTCAAAGGCCCTCTTGTGACCGGCTGCCCTGTGCCAGGCTTACACCATGAAGCCAAACGCCTCTCTCGTGACCGGCTGTCCTGTGACCAGGATTGACACCATGAAGCCAAAGGCCCTCTTGTGACCGGCTGCTCTGTGACTAGGCTGACACCATGAAGCCAAAGGCAATCTTGTAACCCTCTTTGACCAGCCATATGCGGAAACTTGTCTCTGAGCTTTCGCTACGACGATCGATGTGTCTGCACCGGCAAGGCACCGCCTTTATGCGAGCACTTTTATGCAAATAGTCAATGTTTCGGAGACAGACGATGTTTGCAAACTGCTCCTTAAGTAGCTACAAGCGCTTGCGCGCTGCTTCGCTGCGCTAATGCAAAAGTGGCAATTTTAATTATGTATTCTTTTGCAGTCGAACTCACGTTTCTAGGTGCCCTGGCTGCCAAAATATTGTGTTAAGTGTAAAAAGACTCAGTCGCAAGCCGCGCGCGGCACTGGCGGTCTCTGGCGGTCGCCGGCAGGAGAGGATGCTTTTCGCCGTGCACTCTGCAACACAGCCGAACCTATTTCATGGGATGAGCGAATGATCGTGGGTGTGTAGCCATTAATTCTTGCCACTTCATAAACTGCCAGCCTTTTGAATGATGGCAGCACGTACTGCCGTAGTATTAAACAGCATGGCATTGCATCAAAGAGAGAAAAACGGCCGGCAGCATCCAAGTCTATCTTGCTGGCTCGTGCACGCGTTACACGCAGCGTGTGCGACATGACAATTCATGCAACGTCTTTGCCCGTTCGATTTGTTATGAATGCATGCCACTCCCCAGTCACTCTGCGCTCTGGGTGCCGAGATGTGGCACAAAGCGTGTACACCCGTGGAAAGAGCAAAAGCCATCTTCTCGGCTCGTGTGTGCCCGACACGTGTAACGTGCCATCCCGCACTTGTGACACATGTGACCATGGGATTTCCCGTTCAATTGCCTATCGGTAGAAATGGACGAAATCAACAGAATACAGCTTCACAGCTAATGTGCAAGCGTCACATAACACGTGCAGAATGACATCGTACACGTTTCAGTGATTGCCCGTTAGATCACCTATCGAGGCATGCCAGTCCCTGTGTACTTTATTACCTGGTTTATGAGATATCATGAAAACGTGCAAGCACCTAAAAAATGTGTGAATCCATAGTTTACGGCATGGGCGCCCATGACGCGTGGCACGTGTCACAAAACATGATTATTTCGCTCCTTACATTCATCTTTGAAGCATTCCAATCCCGGGTGTGTTTAGTGCCATAGGTGCCGAAATGTGACACAAAGCTGCAAATCCGCGGAACAGAGCAAAATCCATCTGTCATCTCGTGCCGTGTGAAGTTGTCGTGCAATTTGCAGTGCAAATTGCACGACATTGACGTGCGTTGCAGAACTCGGGATGCAACTGTAAGTGCACCCGCGTCAATTGTGAGTGTTGGAAACAAAAGCCACGCTTGTGCGTGCAAGGGCGACCGCAACGCACAGCGCGCCGCCCACCGTCATGTCTCATCCGAGACCGCTCCCGCGCACGGCCCGTCCGCCGGCACACTGCCGGACAGGCTGAAAACACGCCTGAATGCTCACTCTTCGGTGTGAAGCGTGGCTAAATGAACAAAGTTGCCGCCCGTCGCGGCGAAAATGCCGTCATGCGACCCTTTACTCTAGGCCCATTTGTGAGCGACATCTTTTAAACATGCGGTCTACAAAAGAGTGCATCAGGGAGAGGACGAATCTGCCGACACGCTGATATAGTTGCCAAGGTTTCATATCACGCATAGTTTTGACGGTAGCGGCTTGTATTCAGCTTCGCCTTTGTACACTCGGCCCGTTGCAGCTTGTAATGCAATTTGCAGCGCAACAGTGCATTGCACAAACTCGCAATGCACACTGCAAATGTAGCCGCTTTAATTTTCAATGTTGGGAAAGCAAATTCAAAGCCCTACCTCCTTTCCGTGCTGAGATATAAAGGTAAACAGAAAACCGCGTCAAAACGGCCGATTTCAACTTGTGAACACACGTGCACGTGCCACATGTCACGTGACGAAAAAAAATCCCCAGATCGCAATGGCCCATTCCGTGCGTTTTCGCACCGTGCAAGTTGCAGGTCGCTGCGACCGTTGGTTACCGAGATACGGCTGCGGGAAGCGAGGCGCGTCGGGCCGTCGGCCGGCAGCCTTCTTGAAACTGGTGTCGCTCGTGTTAACCCTGTGGGAAATTTGCGTTTTTTTCGGCACGCGCTCATTTTTGCGAAGTGCGAAAATTTAACGCTACTCTGCCAAGCGCAGCCGGCACATCTCGGTCGTGTGCAAATTTCATGCAAAGACTCCTGATCGCTAAGCCTGCAGGTCTACTGACGGGCACACACACAGACACTGTTCCTTTAGTATAACAGAAGATATCTGCCAAGGGCTGTTACTTGTGACCTAGAAAATAGTCAAGCATAGCTGAAGGGAGTGTTCTACATTTGTATTGGGTTTTAAATTGAGGTAGCCATCCTGAAGATCACTCGGTGTAGTTAACAGCCGTACTTAAGATCTAAACCGTTCTACATTCTGAGCTGAACGTCGGCCAAGATGCGCAGACTTTTTTGCTTCGAGAGGACTATTTCGGGGTCATCAAGGTATCCATGACGCTATAATAACGCCTTTCAAATCCTGGCATTCCATTGGCCATGTGGCGATCGAGGCTAAGACAAATCCAATCGTCGATTCGTTCATATCTGCCGTTTGGGAACACGATTTTCGGATATAACGGCCGTAAACTGGTTCTCTGTCCATGTTTTGCAAGGAGCAATAACATAATTAAACAAAGGATTGCTATAATTGGGCCTCTCTAATCATATGTAATGCTTGTTTTAATATCTTCAAACGTGGAACATACCCTTTAAAACTGGAAAAAATGCATGACGGCGTGAATTGAAATAATGGTGTTGTTTTTTACATCTCTTACGCTTTTCGGGGCCACATTATGGAAACATTTGAACTTAACCTGGAATGTTGTGGTCAATGTGATAAAAATTTTGAGATACGTTCTTTACCATAGTAGGAATACAAGAATCTGGGATTTAATCGAACTTCAGACTACAAGGGGGAGGTGCCTTGCCGGGCACAGCAGAGAATGACACCATTTGATAATACGCGGTCTTCGCGCTTGACTTTGTTATGCTGATGAAAAACTATTATTCATGATATTAAACTGGCCTACATAGTATGATGTACACCAATTTAACGGAAAGTTTACGCGCATCCCAGGCGCGCAACAACATCTTGATAATGCGGATGCATGCAGCGGTCCAATTAAAAGCATATGCATTTTCTACACCCCGGCTCAACAAACTCATTTCCATTGCCACTCTTACAGCGGATTTTATGTATCTATCTGAGGAAATTAGCTTCCGGCTTCAATCCCACACAAGTATTGGCGAAAGCGAATGGTTTAATATGAGCTGTCGCGCGTAACTCGGCATTTTAGAGCGTTAACCATAAGGATTATGTTGTTTATACAACTGCCGATATCCGGAGACAGCTGACTTGAAGACTGCGGAAAGACACCAAATTCAGCCCAAAAATTTCGCATGCGGGTCGCGAGTAGCACAAAATTATTAATTAAGTAAAGCAGCACTGTTTTAGATGGGAGTGCTATCCTCCATATGACAAAAAATAAAGTTGGATAGGAAAACAAGGAAATCGGGATAGGTTGTGTAATTCACCCGATGCCTCTGCTACCAAAACCTATTGACGGACCTGTTAATGTAGCCGGATGTCTACCACCCCATGCCCCAAGCAGAAGTTTGTCGTATAGAACAGTGTACCTATCAACACTTGACCACTCCTCCCCTCGTGATAAAAAGTCGCATTTGCTCTCAGCGGCAGATCGAAATTGTAAGTGCTTAACGGATAAACGATGCGACAAACTTATCAAATCTAGGGCCATAAGATGCGGACAGGCTTTAGATTAAAAGTTCCGGAGCACGGAAATGACCAAGGTCATTCATAACTAACCCTGTCCTCGTCGCCAGCAATAAAAAACACGCCACGCAGGCCATGGCCGCCATTAAAGTGTTTTCGGCTCCCTAAGGCGATTTTTAGAGGGGTCTATTTGCTTTCCGATTAAGACTGGCCTGTGCCTCCAGTGCCCTTGGCCTTCTACTAGATCAGCCCCTGCACGTATGTCATGCTGCTAAAGTTAAACACTATTGTTGGTGACAAATATGTGAGATAGAACTTCCCTTTCGCGAAAATAAGGTGGCCTAAGTCCACTGAGAAAAAAGATATACGTTCGTCGGTCCCTAGCTCACCGCCCCCTCCCCCCCCCCCCGCCTACCACTTATAAATTTGACACCTCGCTAGGTGGTGAGTGTCTTGACAGCGTTTTTTTCCAAATTCGTGGGAGATCGAAGGAAATTTGACGTTTGGCCCCCCGCGGGAAAAATGTTAGTTGCGTGCATAAGGAAATGGTGCTCAAGGAAATTACGTCGTTTTATTTTCACGATGCGCTGGCGAGTCTACAAAGCATGATAAATGTCCCCTTTCAGCCGAGCATAGCCTTTAGTCCGCGTTGCTTCTGAAGGCATACACATTTTCAAACATTTAGTCCAAACCTTTTTCGTGGATAATTTGTTTGGGGTTCCTAGCCCATTCTAGGTGGTGCTTGTTGCGTGAGCACCCCTTCCAACGGTCGTGCAATTTCGGGTCGACGGCGCATTTTTGTGGCAAAAGCTTAATGTGCCACAAGGCACGACGCGGCCTTGTCCTGCCATCTGACGTCATCTGACCTTTAGCACGCCCGCTGTTGCCGACCCGCAGACTGTACCTGTCGAGGCAAAATAGCGGGACGTGCTGTCTGGAGCAGACATTAACCTTTGCCGTTACGTACGATAGAGCATCGCCAGAAAATTTTGCAAACTGTGACACAGGGATGGTAAGATGCACTTTTGTCGCCGACTGCACTGCTGCTGGCCAAATTGTTGCCATCAGCGTAACGTGATACCATATCATATAAAATGGTTATCGAAGTCCATGTCCAGTAGCGTCATCAAAAATCAGCCGATCACCGAAAACATTTTCATCAGCGCAATTTTCAATGTCATGCACGCAAACAAAACGCCCAATTTTATATTATCCTCACGTTACGTCATGATAACTGCTGTTAGTAATAACATGCGTAGTTAGTAATACCTGTTGTTGCTAGAAAAGCAGGCGCACCGTCCCTAAATTATTCCACTCTCGGGACTTCGCTGGGTCTTACGTCTAAACTCTATCTACTGCTGGATTTCCTTTCCTCGACCGCGAAAAAAACAACAAAGAACCTCGATAGCCAGCGCAGCTGAATGCATGACAGAGCTCGGGCCATTGACAGGCAGCTCTGGGAATGGCGTGTAACATGCGGCCTCTTTGAGGACCATACCCCTTATAAAGATCACGTATGCGCTTTGATCCTCATCTCAGCCGTCATCAGTCTCCACCCCACGTTAAGCATGTCCCAAGCCTGGCAGGACATGTGCTGCCTGATGAGCTACACTGAGGAAGACTTTCAGCAAGAGCATTGGTAGTAAGAGGTGTTGCCGAAATGATTTGGTTATTAATGCGTAAAGTGGGCAATGAAATAAAAGTGCGTTTTCTGGAAAGTGCTCGAACCAGTCCCCATGAATGGGCTTAGGGGAGCAGCAGCAGTAAACTGCTGGATGTATGTTCGCCAAGAATGACGTTTGTCACTCCTTACAATTCGTCTGGTTCGAGCACGCTCATAATTTCGGGCAAGAAGATGAGGTACATCATGGTGGCGACGGAAGCAGCGGAAAACACGTTTCCGACGCGCAATAACATTCTTAACTTCGGTCATGCACCATGGCACTGGTATACGGCGTGATGGGGTTTTAGGCAGTGGAATTGTCGCGGTCGCTGCAGCATGAATAATGCGTGTAATAGGTCAACACCCTGCTCTGGTGATTCATAACAGTCTCGGTTCACATAACAAAGTTTTTGAAATTTGGCCTAGTCTGCTTTTGGTAAATTCCAGCGGGGTATGAATCGTAAAACGACGCCAGCGGTTCAGTCAAAAGTGGTGTAAAGTTCAATGGAAAATGGTCGCTGTCGTGTATATCTCCCCCAACAGTCCAATCAAAGGATGTCGCTATTGAAGGAGAGCACAGCGACAGGTCGATGGCGGTTTCTGTACCAGTGGGTAAGTGCTGGTAAGTGTTATTTCCTTTGTTTAACAATACTAATATAGAAGCATCAATAAGGTTTTCAACTAAAGGTCCTCGGCGATTGACAGCCTGAGTACCGTACTCCAAGCTGGGCTGTGACCGTTGAAATCGCCGAGGATGAGAAAAGGGTTTTGAAAGGGAGTGACTAGGTGATTAAGCTGCCAAGCGAGCCCCACATTATCGTAAGTTGGGGAGTGTACATGGAACATACATCAATGTTGCGGCCATGAAGTCGCACAGAACATGCAACAGACGGTGGAGGTGTGGTGAGTGGAAGGTGCATGTGTGTTATTTCATTTTTTGATATAAAGCACCACCCCACCTTGACGACGTTCACCGGTTGTGTCGTCATTACGATATAAGGAATAATTTGACTATTTAAAATTATATGGGTCAGAAGGACGCAACCAAGTTTCCTACACAGCTATAATGATGAGAGCCAATACTGCAACAAAGCTTTCATTTCAGACCATTTTGATATCGCATATCATATGTATTTATAATTATATATATATATATATATATATATATCATAGGGGTGCCGGTAGTGTAGTGGTCAGCGCTTCTGCGTTAACCAGTGCGCGTCTGGGAAGCCAGAGGTACGGGGTTCGATTCTCCGCGGTGCCCGCCCTTCCCGCCAGGGTGAGAGGCAGGCGACGCCATGTAGCCTCAGCAGCTGAGTGCGTCGTAAAGCCCCAATGACACATACACGCACACACATTATGATGTCATACTACGGCAATTCCACTGTTAGACGACATACATTTAATGGTTTGACCCATCTCCACCGGTTGGTGGGAATCGGCCGAACGAAACTGACAGAGGCCGGCCCATGACCACCCTGACAGGCGGCCGGGACCGACGGTCTTCGCTCGCGCGTGTTGTAACAGGTATTGTTCCGGTGGGGGGGAGGGGGGGGGCGTTCGTGCGGCGGTCAGAGGGACCCGGCTGCCGACCGTTCGCAGCCGGAGGGCTGGAACACCGGCCGACCTGCAGACGGGAGGGCGCGGAGGGCTGCGCGTCCGAACGCGTGGCCAGGGCCGGCCAGAGGGAACAATTCTGTTGGGTTTGTGTGCTTGATGTAACTGAGACAGTCTTAACTGGAGCAAGAATTTTCAGCGGCGATAACTGGGGAATCGGTTCTGTTTGTCTACTACATGCCACTTCTTTTACTCTTGTTGCTTGCGCGTATGATTTTGAGGACGACGAAAATATTTTTGCCTCCACAGTGTGTCGTGCTTGTTGCCAAGATACCCCTGTCTTAGCCTTTTCGGGGCAGATTTCTTTTTTTTGCTCGATGTCGGGCACTGGAAAGAGTTGGCGCTGTGATCAGCACTTCCACAGCTTAGAAATTTTTGGGGTCATGTGCACACGGGCCCTTCGTGAGGAGTTTCTCCGCACATAAGGCATCTGGCGCTGTGCAGAACTTGTTGCCGTGCCCGAACCGTTGACATTTGAAACACCTGAGTGGATTTGGAATGAACACCCTGACTTGATGTCGGAGGTAGCCGGTTGTAAGCATCTCTGGGAGGCGAGGGCAAAAAGTAAAAACAAGTAAGCTGGTGTCCTGACGCTGTCCGTTGCGGAAAGTGGTTAGTCGTCGAACATGATAAACGTTGTCAGCTCTGAGCTCCGCCAGAATCTCCTCTTCCGTCATGAAGCGGAGGTCAGGTGCGAAGATAGTTCCTTTTGTGGTATTTCAAGCAAAGCGAAGATGCATTTTTACTTTTTTTGCCGCAGAATTCGGTGGTCTGGTGGAGGCCTTGGTCTGAGCACGGGAGGCTGTTTTGATCACGAGTGTCCCACGGGCTGGCGCCTCAGTTTGAAGATCACATGGACCACAGATAGCTTGGGCTTGTTTGGACGGCCAGAAGACGTTGATTTTTTTCGGAATGAGACATTCTCGTCAGTGGGTTGCACTACGACGAAAGAGCCGAGTGGATCGAGAATGGGCTCAGGGTTCTGGCGGCTGCTGGTCACGGTCGCGCGCGAGTCAGCATCAGAGTGGGCAGATGCCGGGGTGGTCAAGGACGAACGAGGGTCGAAGCCATCAGTGTTGGACGGAAATGAGTGCTGTCCCGACACCGCCGTGGAAGGGTACGGGCCAGTGGCCTGGGTCTAAGGCGCGCGGGGGTCATCAGGCGAGGTGGTAACCATAACTGGGCTAGCGACACTTCCGTCGGTTTCATTCAAAGGAGAATCAATGTCAGAGGCCGAGTTCGAGTCAGTGTTCGTGTCATTCTTCTTACGCTTGCCGCGCTTCCCCATAATGGGGGAGCGGGAAGAGAGCAGCGAAAAGTAAGCAAAAGGCGTGTGTTTGGAGCGAGAGAGAACGGAAAATCGATGGAAACGACGATGAGAAATAAAGACTCCTTGGCGGAAAGCCGCAACAGGAGCAACCGCTCTGCACCTGGACAGTCTTGCCAATCAGGCCCGTCTTGTTTTGTGTGCTTAACGATATAGCTCGGTTCGACTACATGACCTGACAGCAGCAAACATCTGCCTAGTTATGGTAGTCAATATCCCATGATTGGTCAAAAAGCAGCTACACTAGCAACCGTTCCGTGGAAGGCATATCACTCATATCATTACCCAACATTAGCAGTGCAGCGAAGCTATGGAGACACACACTGTTCTCACACGACACACAACGTCACACACCAAACAACAACGCTCGTTAGCGCCACCTATGGGCGACCCACGGGACGAGGTGTGGACCCCGTCCCGCTGCAATATCATCTTTATATATATATATATATATATATATATATATATATATATATATACGGGGCCAATACCAGTATATGTATTATATATATATATATATATATATATATAATATATATCTATATATATTAGTATATATATATATATTACGGGGCCAATAGCAGCTATCTATGTATATATATATATATATATATATATATATATATATATATATATATATACTTGACTCAGTATATTTCTATGTATACACATATGTTATACTTGACTATCTTTACACAACACACACATATATAATATATAATATTATAATATATATATATATATTACACATACAAGAAAGTTATGATTGTAGAACTCATGCCACGAGTTTGCAGGTCCAGTATGCTTTCACTGCTACCTCCATGTCGGCATGCGATTGCTTATGTCTAGTGCGGTAGCGGGGCAAATAATACCAGTATACGACGTCTGTCTTTGCGTACAGAGGTGTGTAAAGCATGTCGACGTGGGTGGGTAAGGTTGGCCGACACAAAATGTATACCTTCACCCAAAACTTTGTATTAAAAATGTGTTCGTACAGAAATTTTGTTGACGGCCAAGTACAAATAGTGAAGAATGTTGTGCAAAACTTAACAGGAGGTATCCATACATGGATATTATGTATCCATGGTAATACTTTTCGTCACACAACACGAGCGAATCTTTTTGTAAACAGTATTTACCGTACTCTATGGCACCAAAGTATCTTTTCTAGATTTCATTCCAGCCCGGGGACAAAATATCTATGATTTTCAGTTGGTCGGCCAACTCGGTGACAGATCTGCAAACACATGATTGTGTTTCCTATACTACTATGTGCTACTATGGCCCGGCCGGCTGGCCGATGCGCTGTTTTTAAGAGCCGACTCTCAATGTCCCGAACAAGGTACTATAAATACTGAACAAATCTAGATATCGGGATTCAACTGGCCGCAAGAACATGTTGCAATCGTTGAGATGCGAGGCATATGAGATGGGCGGTGACTTTCAATGCACTGCGACTTTGCAATTGGTATTCGGAGTGCAGTGCCATGAATACCGGCCTAGGGTTGGATTTTTTGCCTTGCGTACTTCGTTGGGGGTGCCGCGATTTAGCATCCTGTCGTCAGCGACCGGAGGTAGTGACAGTTCAGAGTAAGCCGGGGGATAATCCGATCAAGGTAGAAATTGACCTGTGGTTATCCAAGCCGCCTGCTCCAGACACCGAAGCGGCTCACTAGAGTAGTCGCAGGCCATCAACCTTCTTCCCTCTGAAAAGAACTGGGGGCTTGATGCTTGCTTGTTTGATGAAGTTCTTCAAATCAGGGGTGTTCTTACTTTTCTGTTCAGTCTAGGGTTTGCTCTAAGTTTGTGAAGTAATGTCCTAATCTGGGAGGCATCCATATTTTGGGTGGTGCATTGCATAATTTTTCGCTACTCCCATACCTATCTTCAAAAACTATGCCCCTACTTAAAATGCAACTATTTTATCATTGCTTTGATATCATTTAAACAATCATTCGCAGTCCATCATTTTGCTTATATGAATCATGGTTGCTGGAAATTTATGTTATAGCTGATTGTATAGGCCATGAGAAGTCAAGGAAAGTGAGGAGTGGGGTGGTGTAGCAAATGTAGGCAATGAGAAGGGGTACAGGTTTCATTGTCATTTGCCTTTGCACCAGGAGTTTTATTTAAAATAGCAGGAGTTGTCATGGTTTTGTGGTCCAACTGTCCTGGGAGGCCAGTGAAGGGTTGCAATTTTGTTATTTCTGGGGGTAATGCTGGTCATTTCCTCATGTTGGCGCCCGTTTTGTAACAGGAAAGGCTGGAGGGCATTCCTTTTGCAGTGTTCATTCATACGCATATTTTCTTTGAACTCGTGAGCATGACTTTGCATGGATGCAAATATGTTATATTCTATTACTGTTTTGCTAGCATGGAATTGTACCATTGTCCTGATAGAACCCTTGGCATAATCACTGCCAACATTAAGTACAGGTTGTGGAGCCAAACAGTGTACCTGATTTGCGGTTTACATGATAGTAGAAATCAATATAGTTTGTGTGATGGTGGCATAATGACAGAAGTGTCAATTTGTATGCATGATTGGGGGAGGTAGCAGTTCATGGATTATGGTCAGTAAGTAAAACCCAGAGAAGGCGGCTTTGTTTTATAGTTAGTTTTGTTTCATATATTTTTGTAATTTTCCAGCTAGTTTATGTTGGTTGGGGGATCAGCAATGGGGAACCCAACCGAAACACCACAGATGACCTTCAATTTGCATGCGACTTGCCTGCAAAAGGCAATTTCGGCTCGCTGATTGCATTTCTACCTATGTTTGGACGTTGATGATGAGATGTGTCCTTCTGTTGCAGCAGTTGATGTTTTCGGGATCTAAAATGCAGGTGTTTACGCCAGCATGTACAAAATGCATGAACACGGATGGCAGCCAACAATTTTAACCCTCACCCTGGTTTGCCGGTTTTCAAAAAACGGACTGGTGGGAATGGGGGCTTGCGATTCCCTGACGTTTGCAAAATAAAGAAGGTAAAGCCTCGCACAAAACAACGCAGTGAACAATCTTTAATGAGATCTCGTGGTTGCCAAGAAGTCTCCTGTTGGTTATTGACCTCACTACACCAAGTCTAAGGTCAAATGTTTCTGCAATCCAAACTACACCAGTTTTGCATGTTCATTTATACGAAACCATGCAGTGTAGTGACATGGAACACAAAGAGGCGTGTCTTTTATTTTATGCCGAATACAATGGCATGCAATTTTATCAGTTTCGAGGACATATTCATGCGTAAGTTTTCATTCATGTAGCAGTGCCAACTCTCCGCACGCGGTCCGCAGAATCGTCGCTTGCCGCCCGCCGCACCCGCCGGCCTTGGGCTGTCCTGCGATGCTCGCAAAAACAACGCTTTTCTGAAACCAGCATTGCTCGGCACACTTTTTTGGTGTCAACATGCGCGCAGTGGATGCCCCAGAGGCTTCCGAAGGAATCTGAGCAAGACGGCACAATATGCCGTATTGGTATCCTCAGAAAACCGTACGAGAAGGGGTGTCGTGTCGCTCACCCTCTCCCTCCTGTCAGCGCGAGGAACTCGTTCAGAAAGAACTACTCGCCTGATGCGAAATCAGTAACAAATTGGATACAATTTGCTTGTCGGGGCACGGCGAAAGACACCCACGAATCAAAACATGTCGCGCCAGGCTTGGAGCATGCCGAAGGTATGGTGGATAGTTTGATGACGGTTGAGATGGGTCTCGAAACGCACACGTGATTTTCATAAGGGGCATGGCCTTGAGGAGGCCCGCAAATATAACGTCATTCCCAGTGCTGCTTGCCACTGGCTCAAAATTCGCCATGCATTTAGCTGCTTTGGCTATCGAGGTCCTTCGTTGTTTCTTTGCGGTCGAGAAAAACAAATACAGCCGTCGATCGAGTTTAAACGTGAAGTCCGGCAAGTCTCGGGGACGAGGAAAACTCCTGCTGTGATTGGGCTACATCATTAGTGTAGGGCAGGTGCGTCTGCTTTCTTAGCAGCAGCACTTACCTCGACATTTGTTGAAAGACAATGTTATATGGAGCGTTTTGGTTGTGTGCATAATGTTGAAAATGATAGTGATGACGGAGGCTTTTTCGGTGATGGGCTGATTCTTGATGACCTTACTGGGCATGGACTTGTGACATTTTGCATATGATATTGCGCTACGCTGCTGGCGATTTTTTGTCCAGAAAATTGGTCGGCGACAAGAAGTACACCCTTACCTCCCCTGCTGCGAGCATTCAAGGACAGCGGTGAAAAAGCGCCAGTAAATGCATACTGACAAGAGGATGATACGAGGGAAACGCATGAGGTTGTCCTTGCACGCACCTGTCCCTGCAGCTCAGCACGCTGCTATAAGTCGCTTCGAAAGTAGCCGGCCTTTTGCATATAATATATATATATATATATATATATATATATATATATATATATATATATATAACTGACCGAGTGTAACTTTAAGAACAGGATACCATGAGTTAAGTACGAAAACTCGTTCTCATAAGCGTGTCCTGTAAATGTCAAGCATTCTCCTAATATGTACCGATGATTTCTTGATAGCCATGTTGGACCAGTCCCCGCTGCTCGTCACTGTCAGATGTCTTCGACACAGGAGCTCTCCATGCCCGAAAACCAGCTGCTGGCTGTCTTTCTGGCCTATATCAAGGTAAGGTTTTTACCATCCTGAACCAGCCTCGTAGCCGCTATCAATGTGGTGGGCGGACTCCAACGTGGGCTTCAATGTGGGAAGGGCACAAAGACGTGGCAGGCGGACTTGGCTGTCAACTTTGTAACGTCCTGTTGCAAATGTCAGCGATACTGATATCATCATTGTTTTTTTCAGAAAACAGCCCAGGACCGCGTGCTGTCCACGTGTCGGCGAAAACGTCCATAACTGTATGGTGATACCATTGCCTATTAATGTATGTGCCTATCAACTGACCAGAGATGGCGCACAGTGCGGTCTGCTACGGATATCAAGTCTGAGCTTGTAATGGCATGTTAGGTGGCACAAAACAACTAACATCCACGTGGGCCTTTGCCGCCAGTTCGGAAAATGCGCTGATCACAGACCGTTGTGTTGTCGAGTAAGATGGGAGGGTGCAGGATATTTCGACATTGTTGTGATAAGCATTTAAACAAGACAAGCAAAGAAGTGAAAAGTTAACAAGCCTTTTTCTAAGACGCGCTAGAAGCGTGTACATCTTCAAGAGGCGCGGAGGAGGTGATGGCCCCGAAGACTCTGATTGAGCGGCTGGAATGACCTCTCGGCTAACACGATGAGATCTTTCAGTTATTTCGAAAACAAATATGCTGAGAGCGAAGGCGTGCCTGGTGTCGTGACGTCACGGCGGGTGACATTTTGTGGGTTGACATTTGATTCGATGGATGGACATCTGATTATGACGTTATCAAGTCAGTTTGCACAAAGGGGTCGCTAAATGTGGCGCACCCGGGTCAGACATCGATCAGACAGGCTGTAGGCCGTGGGCGGGTCCAGCTAGCCAGGCGGAGGGGCGACGGCCCGGGTTGGCACACACCACCAAGGAGTCCAGCGTCAGCGGGCCCCCATTACAGAGTAGCAGCACGCACTTCGTCTACACCACCGCACTTATAGCCAAACTTGCCGTAATCAGACATGTCGAGATCTCCTGCACGCGGCAAGACCTATATCCACGGGCTCTTGCCTTCATCTCTTTCACCGCACCATGTCCTCAACGCCCTGCACAGGTCATCGCACCCACTCAGTGTCAAAATCAGAAACATCATCACATCACTATCGCTGCAAACAGGCAAAAATGTTTTTGGGCGCCAGGTCACGCGAACATTTCCGGACTGAGACCGTTGATCGCCTGATTTTAGACCAGTAATTCATCGTGAGGACAGCTTATATGTGAGCCAGTTACCGAAAGCATACATCATTACAAATCCATATAAACTGCCACGAAATTGCCGGTCTTTCGTAGGCCCAGTGCCAATCAGCTTTCAAGCAATGTCCCTGGATCTTGGAGTGCGAACACTAGACATCACTGCCTGTTAAACACTTGAAATCGAGGTTTTCCAATGCACCGCCGATGAATGCTTTGTTTGGTGCATGCAAACTGTGCATGCACCAAGCAATACAATGCAATGCACTGCAAAATTTGCAATGCGTGCATGGATTTTCAGGCACGCCGAGCTCAATATTTACTTGTGCTAATCCTCTTCACGGTGGTAACACGGATCTATGTTTAAACTTCGCCCGTCCGGCGTCACAAAAGTCGCTTCAAGAACATCTTATGAAGTAGCATACACCCCGCACGTCAACCCGTCCTCTTTTTTAGCGGTGAATCGTGCTTGCTTTAAATGAGAGAAAGGTTTGACTTGTACACAACCAAAATTACAGGCAATGGCCAGGTCTGAAATATAGGACCAGGGGTTTGTCACCTGTGTTGTAAGCCACGAAGAAGGCTCTGTTGCTGGCAACAACCCCACTATGACGTCGCTGGGAGTTTGTCTCTTGGAGTCGTATAACGTCAACATTCAGCGATCATTGCGTTTTCGTGAGGGATGGACTGGTTGCGCACGACTGCGAGCGTTCGCATGCTGAGCTGTCGTAATCAGCTGTGTGTTTCGTTTGGAGTGATGTTCCGTCATGTTTCGGTGGGCCCCGGCCTTCACGGCCGACAGAGTGATGTTCCGTCATGTTTCGGTGGGCCCCGGCCTTCACGGCCGACCGAGTGACCGCATCTAGCCTAGACCGTTTGTTACCGCAACCTTCTCTGACCAGTGCGCACAGTCTCGTTGTGCTGCGCAACACCTCACATGCAGATGCAGATGATCTCGTGCAGATGGCTGTTCGCCCGCCGAAATGTGCGGTGACTGGCTATAGTCGGTCGCGCCAGCTCGGCCATGGTCGATATGTTACGTCACATCACATCACACCACATCACATCAAATCATCACACATCACGGTCACATCACTGTCGAGAGCACCGACACAACCACCCGCCCACTCAGCTCCCTTCATACCGCGCAGCGCGTCATCGTGCAGGACCCCAACACAGGCCCGTGGGACTGGTAGCCAGGGCCGAGCAGAGGGGGAGGGGGGACTAGCCGGCCGAGCAGAGGGGGGGGGGGACTAGCCGGCATCGGCAGTCAGTGAGACTGCATGTTCCCCCTGCCCAGTGGCCGCACATGCTGGGGCAGCCGCCGGTATCTCCAGCCTCTGCGACCGTCCGTGACGGTGTCGCAGAATGCGGAAGCAGTGGCGACGGTAGCGACGGCGGCGTTTCTCGCCGCGGCGGCCACGACGACGGCCGTGGTGACGCTGGCTGTGCGATCCGAAGGCGTCATGCTGCGCGATATTGCGTTCATTCGAATCGCGGGTACAGCGGGTGCGTTGCTTTTTCATAAACGTGCTGGAGCGGATCGTTGAAATTGTCTGAGTCTTCCTAACGACATTCTCTGGGCTTCGGGTGGCAATTTCGATGCTGTGGTATGCGCAGGATTCGTTCACGACTATTGAAATATCTAGAATGAGTTTCAGTATTGAAAGGAAGCTTTGTTGAAATTTCCCGATCATGACCAAAGAAGGGATATAACCTGGCATTGTACGCTGCTTTGCGTTTAAGTTAGGCACGAATGCCTCCTGAGAATAAGAATGGCATGACTTGGGTACGATCAGAGGTGTGAAAATGATTTGAAGGCGGGGGGGGGGGGGGGGGGAGAAGGAAGAAAGCGGTTCGTCAACCCTGCCTACCTGCTCTCGTTTCTACTCCCCGGATTTCGACTACTCGTCGCGTTGAAAGTTCCCATCGGTGCAATCACTAGTGGCCCTGGTTTTAAACTGTTTAAAGGCCATTTGAAACATTATACCCAGCACCTTTCCCGGAGACTATCACGGCCTGCTGGGCGCATAGCAACAGTGTGCATTGGAGCCGACGTAATACTTAGCCTGAAACAAAGTTTGTGCGCGGCTATATGCGTTCACCACCATGAAAGATGTCTTGATATTAAAATTGAAGTATATTTCTCACAAAAACAAAGCAGAAACTACATAAAATAACGCTAACTTAACACCGAGAGCAAAGCAAGAAAAGTTCCTGCTCCGTCTGGCAGCGCCAATCGACAAAACGCTTCGCACAGCGCGGGGAGCGCGTCCGACGAGGTCTGGTGTAACTTCACTACGGTCACTGGTCCTGGGTGCTGCGAGGCAGTCCTCAGAACTCCTGTTGACGATAAACTGGCGGCGGTGTCACCATTGATTAAAGATAATGATAATATTCGACAAAGAGGTGACGACTTAACTGACAGCTTCTTTCCTCACCCAGTGCAAATGTGCACGATTGCATAAGGGCGCAAGCATGCTTGAAGTAGCTTCGTTAGATGCAGTTTCGGCAACGTGAACTAATTGAGCACAAACAGTCCTACCGCATCTGGGGATGTTTCTCTTCTTGCTCTTGTGCCTTCATCAACCATCGATCAGCTGCACTCTTATTCTTCCATAATGGCGAAGAGTCCACATGAACTCGTCGAGGCAGGTGGGCAGAAGCTCGCTTTTTGTGCCCTGCATGGCTCTGAGACGGGTCTTCATGGCAGACCAAGTTGTTTCGATGGTGTGGGTGCTTGTTCACCCCTATGAATATCAAGGAAGGAGGCAGCTGCAAAACTGATGGATAATTGATTGAATGCCTTAAGACAAAGTTAGCATCCTACAAAACAAGGCACCATGGCATGGAGTCACTGGAATAATAAAAAACGAATTCACCTTAAAAGCGCCAGTCCCTTTCAAGGGCTTAAATGTTACGAGGGATACTGCGCAACAGTCGAATATGCTTGTCTTGTCTTGACTTGTCATGGTGCTACTTCTTGGGTGTGGCCCTCGAAAGATATACATAGCGTGTAATGTCATCCGTGATCATTTGAACCATCCGTGATTTGAACCATCCACGAGCATTTGATACAGATACCGGGGAAAATTTCACAGGACCCGACTGGAATTTTTTTACGGACTCATATAGCCTAAGGTGCATGCCCGCTACGCTAGTAATGCATGTGACACACACTCACGAACATCACGCGCCCGGGCTGAAGACTAAAGGACACAGACAACAACACGGACTTGGACGAGCCATTACGAGCTTGGGCTTGATCTCCATATTTGTCAAAATAATTCGACTCGGGCTCGTGAGGCATGACGAAATTCCCTGCGAGCCTGGACTGAAACTCGTGGCCGAGAGCTCAGGTTTGGAAACGGAGTCAGGCTGTTGGAATAAGACCTGTCATTGCTTGCCATCGGATGCGGTGGCCCACCGCCTGGTGGCGGTACACAACCACTTGCATGCCGCCGTTGCTGTTACTGGATCCAAATGATGAAATATGATGGTTATGTCGTACCTCGCTGTCGGGCATCATGTGCTGCTGCAGAAATGGTAGCAGCGTCCGGGTCGTTCGGCCGGGCACGACCCGGAGGTGGGCTTCCCTGGTCAGGTATACCATGCTGAACACCCGACCTCAGGCAGAGGTTTGGCGTGTCGGTTCCTTGTGGGCTTAGCCCTGGCCGCCAAGGTGTTGCTAATTTGGACGAATCCGTTTGGTCCGCCCAGACGGACTGGATACTGGAGCCGATCTGTACATTACCCACATCACCTGCGAAGAGGTGTCGGCCGATGCTGGGTTAATATCCGCAATTCAAGCCGCCGTAACATAGCTAGAACTAGAAAACGTGTTCATAAGTGCATACCCAATGACATGCTGTTCTGATCAGGACGATATTTAGACACCTTCCCCTGTGCGGAGCGAGCGGTCTGTCAGGTGCTGATACATTTTTCACTGACATTTCTGATCTCACTTTCTTATTCTTACCAACTGCCAACTGTCTGTGATTGAGCGGGTGGGTTTCATCACGGCATTAGGAGCCAACTGTCCAGAGATGTGGATGCAGTGATTTCTGGGCAAACGTAATTCAGGCACTGTTTGTATCACCTGCGAGAAGATACAAACAGACACCAAACAAACCCACAAACATCATGATATCGACATAACTAATGAAATAATAAAAATAATTAAAACGGCATCTAAAATTCATGAATAATCACAAAGTAACAGAAGCATCTATTCCCACAAAGGAAATGATCCACATTGGAAGATATTGGAGCAAGCATCAATAACACTGAACAAACTCTCTTAAAACTATTGGTATATTTTTTAGGTGGAAAAGACTGCCACAGACCGTACCACTCTGTGCTCAGCAAATACACTCCTCAATGCGCCATGGTTCGATAACGTCATCGTACTTTGCACAGCATTGATTGAGAGCCAAATGATGGTCGTTATATCAGAAGACGCGCTCACAAGCACCAGGTATGGATGTCTCGACAATTACGTTTTTGACCCTGATTGCCGCATGGTTTGTGAAATGGCAGGATTTGAATGGCGTTTGTACGACGTTATGACTTCTAAGGTGACTGAAATACCGTCCCCGATATATATTTCCCCATTTTTCAGGGTGTGGAACCCAGAAACCAGGTGGACTTAGGTCTTAACAAGGGCAAGAGTGCGAACAACACCGAAAAGTCGTCAAATGGCTGCTTCAGTTCAAAGCGCCATATAAATGCCGAGCACCTCCTTCAAGGGGAATGTTACACATCTGAATATATTGAAGCAAGTATCAGATGTCATGAAATAAGCTCATCTCTAACTATCGGTCTCCTTCCAGTGGAAACGTTGCTCTAGACATCCCAAATTCTCTGTTAAGTAAATATGCTCCTCAACATGTCATTGTTTGATTCAGTCATCGTTTCCCTGCACAACCTGATGGTGATTGGTTTAATGGAGCGCGTCGGCTACTTACGTCATTTTGCGCTCTCCTAACATTTTGCTTACCCGGCAGGTTTGGGGTGCTTGAGATGAGCATATCCGTGGATTCCAACAGCGGTCAAGAACAGTACCACATCACGCAGGTCGGTCCTTGGATATTCACCCTAAAAGTAAAGTTAGTGTGTCTTCACGTCCAAAGAAATGCTGCCTCCCGTCAACTAGCCGCACACATTGAACCCGTGCATGCTTGACAGTGAGGGTCTCGGCCGCACCTCTCGCATGTAGGGACGTCTGCTGCGTTGGTCAGTCAGAAGGAGTGCGTGCTATAACTATGGACAATACGTAGGCGAGTCAGTATGGCTTCTTCTTTCCTTCTTTCCTCTTACGAAACGAAGATTAACAGCCAATTGCTGACCGTTACATCTGGACATTGTCCTCACGAACACCAGATATGAACGACTTGACATCTATCCTTTTCTTGGCCTTGATCACCGATCCCCACTGGAATGGCGGGGTTTGGATGACGCCATTATGACGTCACCTGTTTGGTGTTACCTGGGTAAACTTAACCCCAGGTGACTTCGATATCAGGGTGAGCTTAAAATATTTTCCACGAAATAGACCGCACATTTTCGCGGGCGTGTAGCTCCGAAATTAGAGGATTTATGAATTAAAAAGAGCAGGCCTGTGACACTGCGCCGAATGACCTTCAAATCGCTATTTCATTTCAATACCCCATACAAGTGTGAATACTCCATTAAAGAACTTCCAGCTCACTGTGAAACGCAATGCCCTGGAAATTCTGAGCATCGTTTGATCGAGCGCCTAGCCAAAATATTCATCATTGGGGCCAGCTATCAAGTTTCCACTGAACTCCTGCGAATTTGAACCAAAAAGTGTCTGCGAAATCGCCCAGTACCTAGTACCTTTTGACTCAGGAAGTCTTGCTTCTCTTGGTAGCATCCTTCTCTACGGTCCGTAATATTTCGTCAACACAAAACGACTACGTACCTCAGGCAATCTTACAGGCGAGGGCAAGTGAGGGGGTTTGACAATTCATTCATTACCCATTTCTCTTCTATAGCTGCTCGAGCATCATAATGTATTTCAAATATTAATCAGACGATTCAAACTATAATTGTAGGTAATTTATGGAATCCAGAGATATTAACCTATAAAAAATGTGTTTCATTAGCAATGACTCTAAAAACGCGGGCGCAGCCGCAGGGCGTGATGTTCTAAAGCTGGTTTGGGCCAGTTCGGGAAGCCACTACCAAAGACCATGCCGCTGTAAGTTATAACACCGCGGGGCACTGCAAATTAAGCTAAAACAGCAATGCACACATATACACACGTCGGGATGCTTCTTCTGCAATATTCACCAAATATACATGCCTTAGCAAGCACCAGGGTGGCCGGCTGGATACCCTTCGCTCGAGTGGGGGTACAATTTGACCCCCTGAGATCTCAGGAACTAAGAAAGCTAGATACACCAAAATTTGCAGAGTATATTGATCTGTACGTGAACTCACATAGGTCATAGTTTCAGGTTCCTAAGTCATGACCTTGGAGTCAAATAAGGTCAAACAAGGTCAAATTCCAGGTGGTCTCCAAAGTGCCCCCAAAACCTAGATAACCGTTTCTAAGTAAAAGGTCACATGCTCATTTAAGGTCAGTGACATTTTGACCTTTTGAAGGCCACGGTGGCCAAAATCATTCAAGATTGCTCCGAGTTTTGCATTTGAACAAACGACAATTATAAAGTTGGGCGGTATGTTCCCAAAAACAAATGTTGAACTGCTGTCATTTTAGATCAGTGACCTATTCTGACCTCTGAGAAGCCCATAGAAGATATATAATGCGCTTGCTGCCATCAATAAGTTCGAGATGAGCATCAGAAACCATCCCATAAAGCAGACCCCGGAGCAATAAAACAGGTCGTACCTTACCTTGGTCTGACCTCCATATTTGACCTTAGGTCAATATAATCTGCTCATTCAACTGTTGTGTTGCCTAAGAAAGCATCTCAGACATGATATGGCTTCGTCTAACACTCCGTTGTTGCGCCACATTGAGCGATTCCATCCAACTTAACTTCGCTGAAACCATGACTTGATTTTAACCTGCTATAGGTCAGCGACCTTAACAGACACATCTAAACTTTTGAGTGCACACGATTTGCTATTCAACTGTCTACAGCTATGCAAAATTTGGCGTGGCTGCGCTGCGCCGCTCGGAATCCATTTTGGAAAAACCTTTGAAGGGGCTTCAGTTTGACCCCCCACACGAGTGCGAGTTCACAAGTTACGAGGGTTCAAATTGTTGGACTTTTGCCTTTGTCTAATCTCACTCAGCGCAAAGAGCTGCTGGGAATTTCTGAATTATCCTGCGGTTTGCAAAACAGATATCTTAACAGGTCCCAAAATTTCGTGTTGTTCTGTCACGCCCTTTTTTGCTAAGCCTCGCAACCATTCAAGGGAACGATCTCCGGTAACCCCTGCCGAAGGGGTGAAAAGGCATCTTTCCATCCCCAGCCAAATTGTGGGCAGTGTTCACTATCGCCTGGAACCAATATATTAGAAACCGTTGTAACATAATGCTAGAAACGATCAGCCACAAAAACAGAGATAACTGAAGTGCAGTGCCACATAACCACCACACGTTTTCTTTTCGGGAATTTCGCTTGCTCTTAACTATCACTTGCTGGCAATCATAAAATGAAGATTGTGTAGACTGATCTAAGGGAATTACCAAATAGAGGTATAATCAACAAAACTTGCCTTAAAGACGAATAGCTCCCTATTCAGTTGTGGGCTTGGGGGAGATTTTGCCTCCTAACCAGGACTGTAGTTTCCTTTGCTATGGTTCATTTTTAGCTTTTATTTTTCATTACTCATAATCGTTCTGGTTCAGCCCCCGAACTAATTTTTAGAATCTACGCTCCTGATCTCAGCTCTGAAATAAACTGCGTTATGTCCGGGATAAATTTTTCTAGCGTATTCGGAGGCAGGCTCAGCCATATTTTTTCCGTGTGTCCCATCCCCACTCTCT
Source organism: Pollicipes pollicipes (assembly GCF_011947565.3). NCBI lineage: Eukaryota > Metazoa > Arthropoda > Thecostraca > Pollicipedomorpha > Pollicipedidae > Pollicipes > Pollicipes pollicipes. Next base: position 15,040,696 of record NW_023596448.1, on the reverse strand, counting down.
CATCCGTATATATTTTGAAAAACTGTATCCCTGTGACCCTACATTTACCGATAACATGGTTCTACAAGAACCAGAAAACTATCGATTTTGGTTTTGTGACGTCATTACGCGATCAGCTGGAAGCGTTGGCGACCTTCATTTTTTCGCATAAACACAGGCTTAACCGGTGCAAGCTCCGCACTTCCTAGCATGAGTTCAGTCAGTTACTGCGAAATCAATGCAGTATGGTATCCGCAGATACAAACGGCATTTTTTAACGTTTCTAGTACTTTCATTTAGAACTATATTTATGATAAAATGCCAATAAAAATCTTCTTATCTCACGGCTGACAACCGGTCAGTACCTACGCAATTTCCGAGGTGCACCGGACAGTGTGAGCCTACACCAGCGACGCTCGGCCTTTTACCTCAAATCCGCTGTGCCTCTCAGCAGCAGAAGCCCCGGATGAATCCGTAACATGTGTCGCTCCAACGTCCCCCGTTGACTTCTGAAGCTACAGTTCGGGTATTCACAAAATCATGACTAAGGTCGGCAGCGCCTTTTAACGCGATTGCCAAGAATGAACTCCATGGCAGATCCTTCAAAAGGCCGCACAATGCCGCAAACAACTGCGATTAGCTACGTTCATCAAGTCAGTCAACTTCTCACAACACAAACACAACCAACGGCAGCGTACAGCCTCGCACTTAATCTAATTCATGGTCACTTGGCGAGCATTCGAGCCCGTCTCTCTTGAATATTCCGACGCCTTCAAACACCACGTGGCAGACTGATCACGTTCGTCGCAAGATGCTGTGGCGAGCTATGAGTCTCACAGCTACAATAAGCCTAAATTTGGTATTTTATACTGTTAAGTGCGTTAAGTCAATCTTGGCAGAAAAAACATGTGAAAAACATTAATCAGGGGCAAGAGAGAAGAGAGAGAGAGAGAGAGAGAGAAGAGAGAGATAGACGTAGTTCGCCTCATCTCGCTCTATCTCTGCTCGACACGCTATCGATATCTCTGCTCATGCTCTCTCCTCTCTTTCTCTCTCTCCTGTTCTTCCTCTGTGCTTCGATTATCAACTCGTATAGCCCATTCACAATCTACCATATAGAGTAGGATACTATTAGTTGATATGTGCTATAAGAGTGGTT
>NW_023596448.1:15011593-15038842 GCF_011947565.3 Pollicipes pollicipes | reverse complement strand
GGCCACACGACCAGAACGAGGGGACGCTTGTTGCGTGTCAGAGGTACTTTTGCAGCCAAGGTAAGCACCGGGCTGGGCGATTTGCCTGTGCGGTGCGCACTCGAATGGACGGGCAGGTGAATAACGTCAGGTCTGGACAGTACAAGGAGTGAGTTCCACAATAAAATGAGGTCCTTTGACTGTTTGAGGCGTGTTTATTCCTGCTAGGCGCTAGTGAAGCCTGGCTGGACTGTTCAATATCTGACGTAGTCATTTGGAATCTACTTGAATCGTCGCCACCAAAAACGAGGGCGTTTTAAGCAGCGGCACAGTTCGCACTAAGCTGGCACCATTCGTTTTGCCTCGAGCTTTCCTTACATGCCAGAATGGCTCTAATTCTAGCCCTGACCCCAAACCCAATCGGAGGCGAGGATATTCTGGCCGTCCTGGATGGAGTCTGAGTCGTGCCAGGACACTACTTGACGGAAACGAAACTCTTGACATTTTTCATCCGCCACCCGAACGCAAAACATCGGCACGGAGAAGGACGCTGGTGACGGCTGTTGTCGCGCCCACACCGCCGCCGTGACCCGGCCGGGGACGCTGGTGACACGGCTGTTGTCCGCCGTAACCCGGCCGGGACGCTGGTGACACGGCTGTTGTCCCGCCGACACCGCCGCCGTAACCCGGCCGGGACGCTGGTGACACGGCTGTTGTCCCGCCGTAACCCGGCCGGGACGCTGGTGACACGGCTGTTGTCCCGCCGACGCCGCCGCCGTAACCCGGCCGGGACGCTGGTGACAGGCTGTTGTCCCGCCGACGCCGCCGCCGTAACCCGGCCGGGACGCTGGTGACACGGCTGTTGTCCCGCCGACATCGCCGCCGTAACCCGGCCGGGACGCTGGGTCACGGCTGTTGTCCCGCCGTGACCCGGCCGGGACGCTGGGTCACGGCTGTTGTCCCGCCGACGCCGCCGCCGTAACCCGGCCGGGACGCTGGGTCACGGCTGTTGCCCGCCGACGCCGCCGCCGTAACCCGGCCGGACGCTGGGGACACGGCTGTTGTCCCGCCGTAACCCGGCCGGGACGCTGGGTCACGGCTGTTGTCCCGCCGACGCCGCCGCCGTAACCCGGCCGGGGACGCTGCCCGCAGGTTCGTCGACGTAGGTGGCCAGCGGTCGCAGCGGCAGAAGTGGTTCATGTGCTTCGAGAACGTCACGTCCATCCTGTTCCTGGTGTCGTCCTGCGAGTACGACCAGGTGCTGATGGAGGACAGGTGAGCGGAGGGGACCAGGTGCTGATGGAGACAGATGAGCGGGGCGGACCAGGTGCTGATGGAGGGGAGGTGGGCGGAGAGGACCAGTGCTGATGGAGGACAGATGAGCGGGGCGGACCAGGTGCTGATGAGGACAGGTGAGCGGAGAGGACCAGGTGCTGATGGAGGACGGTGAGCGGAGGGGACCAGGTGCTGATGGAGGACAGATGAGCGGGGCGGACCAGGTGCTGATGGAGGACAGGTGGGCGGAGGGGACCAGGTGCTGGTGGAGGACAGATGAGCGGGGCGGACCAGGTGTGATGGAGGACAGGTGAGCGGAGAGGACCAGGTGCTGATGGAGGACAGATGAGCGGGGCGGACCAGGTGCTGATGGAGGGAGGTGGCGGAGAGGACCAGGTGCTGATGGAGGACAGGTGAGCGGGCGGACCAGGTGCTGATGGAGGAGAGGTGGCGGAGAGGACCAGGTGCTGATGGAGGAGAGGTGGGCGGAGCGGACCAGGTGCTGATGGAGGACAGATGAGGGGCGGACCAGGTGCTGATGGAGGACAGTGAGCGGAGGAGAGGACCAGGTGCTGATGGAGGACAGATGAGCGGGGCGGACCAGGTGCTGATGGAGGGAGGTGGGCGGAGAGGACCAGGTGCTGATGATGGAGGACAGGTGAGCGGAGCGGACCAGGTGCTGATGGAGGAGAGGTGGGCGGAGGAACCAGGTGCTGATGGAGGAGAGTGGGCGGAGGGACCAGGTGCTGATGGAGGACAGATGAGCGGGGCGGACCAGGTGCTGATGGAGGACAGGTGAGCGGGCGGACCAGGTGCTGATGGAGGACAGGTGAGCGGGGCGGACCAGGTGCTGATGGAGGACAGGTGAGCGTGAGCGAGAGGACCAGGTGCTGATGGAGGACAGGTGAGCGGAGCGGCTCCTGTGGGCGGACGTCCCGTGGTGAGCGGCCGATCGGCTCAGAGGCCTTTTCGGTACGCTGGCTGTAGTCAGACAGGGTCGCTTCGATTGCGGTGTTCATATAGTCGGACCGAGTAAATGGTCACGCTGGATGTAGCAGGCTGCAAAGTAAGGCAGGCTCGCTGGTCCGCCGTGGCCGGCAGCGGTTACCGGCGCTCGACGCCAGGGTCCCACCAGATGATCTGGCCTGAGGGGGCAGCGTGGGGCGTCTGTGGGCCAAATCCACGATTTGGAGCGCCAGCCGTCTGTGCCTGTACGCTCGTCATCACCGCCAGCGGTCAACGCTAGGTGACAAAGGGAGCGCCGCCGACCTCGCCACGTACCGCACTCCTGGTGGCATTATCATAATTTGGCAGGTGGGGCCCGCCAGCAGGCTTTTGTTGAGTTTTGTTTTCTTGAGCGGGGGGAGGGGGCGGGGCGGCCTGTGTTGCGCCCTTTGCCTTTGGTTGTACTGATCGCCCGTGCTTCCATAACCATCAGTTCTTGCTAGTTGATTGCAATCTAAAGGGATCTGTTGTGCGTAGACTCGACATGCGCCGTTTGCTATGCCTTGTGGGCCATTCAGATCAACGCCAATATAGCACCACAGCTCGCTGCAAAAATCTGACGCCCTTGAATTACGGCTGAAAGTGTCTGGTCTCGCGGTATTTAACCGTTACATGGAATCGCCGAACCGTTAGGCAATGCATAACAGCTGAACTGATGTTCTGGTCCGCCACGCGCGCCATCTATCTCCCGTTAATCCAAGCTGTGTTTCAGGCGGACGAACCGGCTGCTGGAGGCGCGCAACGTTTTTGACACAATCGTCAACAGTCGCATCTTCCGCGAGACGTCGGTTATTCTGTTCCTGAACAAGACGGACCTGCTGCTGGAGCAGGTGCAGCGGCCGGACAATGATGTGGCCGCGCATTTTCCTGAATTCCAGGTGAGCTGTGCTCTAATGCCCAAAGCAATTGATGTTAGGCCATGTACAGCCCAGGTTGTGGTGGTGACTGTCTTTCTGATTCGTGTCTTGATTAGCGCTTCAGTGGCAACGGTTTGTTTCGGTTATTCCAGGCCCGAACTATCGTCCTTCCGAGATGATTTATTGGTGGCTGATGCCAGTTCGTGCAGTGCATGCATGGTGTTGTCTACAGCTGGCTGGTTCTAACCTGTCTGACTGTTCTACCGTACATTATTGTCCTTCTGGTGGTGGACGAGCGTTGGTATCTGTCACGACCCGTTACGGTTCTCTTCGGGCGTATGCTGCGCCCAACAGGGCGCCGTTGGTGGCGCTTCCCTGAGTTACGTTTGCCCAGTCAGGGCGCACAATAGAGAACTGGAGGGGCATTGGTCGACTGCGAACCTGTCACTGGCGTCACTTGCGTTGTGAGTTTCTAACGGTCACGTGCGTGAGACCTCCCAGTCGCGACCTCCCCCCCCCCCCCCCCTGCTTCTTCCGAGGTGACACCCTCGCTCTGTCCCGCAGGGCGATTCGCACAAGCTGGAGGACGTGCAGTCGTTCCTGCTGCAGATGTTCGTGGACGTGCGGCGCGAGCACAAGCTGCCCCTATTCCACCACTTCACCACGGCCATCGACACGGAGAACATCAAGGTGGTGTTCAACGCCGTCAGGGACACGATCCTGCAACGCAACCTCGACACCCTGATGCTGCAGTAGACGCTGATGTAGCTGGCGTTGGCACCCAGGGCGCCTTGCGGCGACGAGGCTGGTGCGTCGTTGAGGTCCCGACGAGTCTGGGCTCTCCCGGGAGTGGCATTCGGTGCGTGGGACCTTCTGGCCTGGCCACGGTACGAGGACTGGTACTCATTCCTTTGCGCTGTGCTTGGCCGTCGTGTCGCCCCGTGGCGTGTTTTTATAATGATGTCGTTTTACATCGGAGGACTGTTGAACGCCGTTGTTGAGGGCAGACTGTCTGATGGTGCTAGTGATTGTGCTACGCATGCGAAGATCTGGGCCCATAGCTGGTAGCGTTGGCGAGGCTCCCCGCCGCCAATGTCGTCGTTTGTACTGCGAAGTTTTATTACTCATGCGACGTCATTGGTCTAACTCCCGATTCTTTGAGGCTGTTTGTACTGCGATGGCTTGTATTCATCGGTCATCGCTGGTTATCCGCCGCGCCTCAACGATATTTTTACTGCCGAGTTTTGCTACTCATGTGACGTCACATGTCCCGTCATGCCAGCCGCGGCCGTACTAGCGGCGCCTTTGTACGGTCTGTTTGTACCGCTCAGTGAGACCTCGGTCGTGCTCCCTCCGCCGGCCTGGCGACGCTGCCGATGTTGTATTTTATCGCGGGGCCCTGTTACTCTTTTTACACCGGCGGCCGGGCTGTTACCGGGCGCGTTTCGCCGGCCGTCGTGCGCCGCTGGTGGTTTCAGCGCCGGCTCCGGACGGCCTGGCGCGATCGAAGGGACCAAACTCGCCTCTCGTGCAGCGTGAACGAGTGCTCGGAACGATGGCTGTAAGCGTGTATCGCATTTGCGTGTGGGGTAATATCTGCGTGTATTGATAATAACTTGTAGCCTAGAGCAGTGCGTGACCGGCCGGCCTTGTCGGCCGAGGCCCGCCCTCGTTAGCAGCGGCCGAGCGCTGCGTGTGGTGACGCGTATCACTCTCACTCTCTCGCTGTTGGTGCGAGGCGCCTGACCGGCGGGCTCGATGTCGGTGCCCGTCTCAACTTGCCTCGTGTATTCACGGTGAGCGCCGAGGGGGGGGGGGGGGGCAACAGCTCGCGGGACAACAGCTGCCTTCTCCGTCATGTATTCGTCGCGCGCGCGAGAGACGGGCTGCTGTTACGTCTGCTGCCAATAAAGCTGCGGAGGCTCGTACACCGGCGTGTGGACGGAGGCTAGACGGAGGAAAGCTCTGATACCGGCATGTGTACGGAAGCCGGACGGAGGAAAGTAGGGCTTTCGCTCGTCGGAAACAGCTAGCAAGGGCAGATGGGATGCGTAACAGCTGTGCGAGGCGAGCAGAGGCGTGCCCTGTACGAGACCAGGGGAGACGTGTCCTGTACAAGGCGTGCAGAGGCGTGTCCTGTACGAGGCCAAGGGAGGCATGCCCTGTACGAGGCGTGCAGAGGCGTGTCCTGTGCGAGGCGAGCGGAGTCGTGTCCTTTGCGAGGCGAGCGGAGTCGTGTCCTGTACGAGGCGTGCAGAGGCGTGTCCTGTGCGAGGCGAGCGGAGGCGTGTCCTGTGCGAGGCGAGCGGAGTCGTGTCTTGCAAGGCGAGCGGAGTCGTGTCCTTTGCGAGGCGTGCAGAGTCGTGTCCTGTACGAGGCGAGCGGAGGTGTGTCCTGTACGAGACCAAGGGAGGCGTGTCCTGTACAAGGCGTGCGGAGGCGTGTGGCGGTGTGCAGCCGGCTGGGGACAGTGATGCGCTCAAACCGCTGTACCAATCGGTTTCCTTCGCGGGACTTTGTAGTTGTGCATGTGCTCGACTTGCCATGCAGTGAGGACGGTTCCAAGCCCTGGTTCGTGACACCCGAGGTCAGCTGTTTATTCACGAATGGTTCAACTGGAGTTGCTACTTATTTCGTCACAGACAGGTGTCTTCCGACAGTTCGGACACGTCGCGTGTACAGACGTTCGTGTGGGACGTGTTACGCCTAACGCCACTGGCAGTAATCTTAGATTCCACTTGCCAACGAAGAACAGGAACCTGTGTGGCCTTAACGTCAACTGGTCGCCCTCAAACGGCTGACGCCTAGCCAAGCGTCCAGCAGCACCGGGATACCGACACCGACAACACTGACAGGAGTGGCCAAGCCTCCGCTGCTCGCTGAGCCGGGCCAGCGCCGACCCAGGACGCCGGACCCGCTGACCGTACACAGCTGCTGCCATGCAGGGAGGGAGGGGGAGGGGGGCAGCGGTCGGGAGCAGGGCGCGTGCAGGGGGAGTGGTGGGGAGGCACGTGAGCACGACTCGGGGAGCAGGTCGTTGTTTGTACGGACTACGCACCAATGAGCTAGACTTTTACCCAATCCTCTGCGAGTGTCTGTCCTTCCAGCTGCGCACAGAGCGCTGACGTGCCGGGAGGATTGTCAAGGCCGTGCCGAGCTTGATTATTTAAATACGACGCGCGGCATCCAACGAACTATTCATACACAATCCGTCGCACTGCGACCACGACCAGTAATAACCGGTTTGCGCTGTGGGCGTGGCTGGGGTCTGCAGCATATCCTGAGCAGCTGGCGGCCCACTCCACCGTGACTGTGTGGCGCTGGCGGCCTGGAGCCATCGCCCCGGACGTGTGCAGGTACTGACGCTGTCGCCGGGAGGGATAGGAGTCGCGTTAACCGTTTGCCAGGGCGCCTGTTTACGCCCAGGCGGCAGGATATCGACCATCCATGGCGGGAGGCCTCCTCGGGGTCATGGCAGGTGCCTTCTACCGTGGCAATGCTCTCCATTACACAAGACGCTTTCTCATCGGGCCATATCGTCGTTCGTGGCGAGACCCTGTGAAAATGAGACGTATTATTGGTTGACGTGGGCCTCCTGCTCTGATTTTTAAAAAAAAAATCGTATGGTGATGCCAGCTGTCACCACGCCCTCCTGGCTGTGACGTCATACTATTCAGTCCTTGCTCGTACTGCGGCGCAGCATGCAACCCTGGTGATGGTGCACGGGCGAACGCTGTCACGGTGACCTGACCCGGGGCCATTTGTGTGAGTACAGAGGGCGTGCTCTGGCCATCCTACACTGTTGGGGGTGTTTCTGCACGTTCATACTGCGCCGGAGCGGAGGCAGTTCTGGTTGGAGCGCTAGGATTCTAAATCGCTTTAAAATTGTGGTCTTCCAATTATTCACGGCTTGATTGGTAGCCGGCCATGATGGATCCTCCTTGCAAGACATGGAATGAGTTTTTACATTATTTTTACCATGCAAAACCACCCATGGGTGGGTCAAGTTACCGGCACTATCAAATCCCAGAACGGTCAGACTCCAAAGGTAGTGTCATTTGCGCAAAAGATAAGCTTAGAGAACGCCGGCTTCTGACTCTGCGCCCGAGTGGCCAGTTGCATACTCCTCGGTCGGGTGGGGGTCAATTTGACGCCCCCCCCCGAGATCTCAGGAAATTTACAGGGTGTCATAGCCTGTACGTGAACTCATTTAGATCACAGTTTGAGGTTCGTAGGTCACGACCTTCGGGTCAAATAAGGTCAAACAAGGTCAAATTCCCGGCTGGTCTCCAAAGGGGCCCCTGAAACCTAGATAACTGTTCTGGGCAAAAGGCTACATGTTCATCTAGGGTCAGTGACCTCGTTTGACCTGTTGATGGTCATGGTGACCAGTCATACAAGACCGTTTTAAGTTTTGCATTTGGAAAGCGACCTATATTACGCTTGGCAGTATGTTCCTAACAACAAAACATTGACATGGGTCATTCTAGGTCAATGACTCATTGTGACCTTTAAAAAGTCTATGGAAGGTGTATACCGTTGCTCTTGCAATCAATAAATTCAAAATATGCACCAGAAACTACCCCATGCAACAAGCCCTAGAGCAATAAGATAGGATGATTTTGACCCCGGTATGACCTTCATTCCTGACCTTATGTCAATGCAGTTGGTTCATTCAATTGTTGTGTTGCCTAAAAAAGCATCTCAGAGATGTATGGCTTCGTATAACACTCCGTTGTTGCATCAGATTGAACGACTCCCTAGAAATTGCCTTCGCTGAAACCATGGCCTGACTTCGACCTGCCATAGATCGGCGGCCTTACAAGGTACATCTAATTTTTTATGTCAGACAGCTCGCTATTCAGTGGGCTACACAAAACTTGTGGATATGTCGCGCCGTTCGGAAACCACTACGGAAAACCATCGGAATGGGGGGGGGGGGGCAGTTTTGACCTCCCACCCGAGCGCGTGTTAATTGCTCGCTGGGACCAGTAGCGTAGCCAGGATTTCGTCAAGGGGGAGAGGAACGCAAAACTGTGGTACTCCCTAGAGTTTGAGCCCGCTTCGAAAAGTCATATCCCGACCATTAAGTTGCAAGATTCGTAGATATGTGATTTTGTACAGGAACCCATCTTACTGAGCTCAGCCCTGAATAACTGGGCGTACTACGCATGCACATACATGGAGCTAGTTCATCTTCTCCAGATCGTGGTGGATCCTGTGGTCAAGTATTTTGGAGAAGACATAGCAAAGTAAACCTTAGTTGGCTGTTAAATGTTGTCAAAATGAAACACGAGCTTGACTCCTATTTACGCCTAGCCGATTAGTCGCTGTGATCAGCTGATGACTGATGGCTAAGGGAGGCTTTTCCTCTGAGTGCTATGAAGGCGTACACAATATCCTAACATTTAATATGGACGAAGAACGTGATGCACAGGTATGAGGGTCGGAAGTTCATGAACTAACGGAAATCACTTACAAAATCGTGGGCGCGTGAACTTGTGCTCGACAATTGCGCGCAAAAAATATCGTCGAGGAAAGAAATGAAAAGACGGCCGACAGGGCAGCGGGTTGCATTCCGACTCACTAGTTCCGCACAGCGAAGCGAAGGCAGTCGTCGGTGTGGCTGGCTCCCAGAATAATCAACTGTCAGCTGAGCGAGGATCGGGCGTCTCGGGGTGACTGCGGCCATCCGAAGCGCAGCCTAGCACAGATCGGTCCTGGCACGTGATTCCTCTGCTTGATCAGAAGAAAGGGGCTTCGGTCCCACAAAAGTCATAGTCGCATATCCGACTGCTGGCCTAAGGGGAAGATACCAAGAGAAATCATTATCCTGTAGTCTCGGACTTGGACGCATGAAGTAATTTAGCCAGGTTCATACCTTACCTTACCTAACCTCATGGTGATCGGGAATTGAAAGAGGCCTGTAGGTCCCGGTCTCGTCAGGCTCCCGGTCCGGTAACCAAACAGTCTCAAATTATGGGAAGATTCAGTCTGGGACGTCGTACATGATGTCAGCCCAGTGCGTATCAAGCCTAGACTTGAACTGTTCAACTGAGGTCGATGCCACGACCGGGTGTGGAAGAGCGTTCCAGTCGTTGACAACCCGCGTGCTGAATGAGTTACGACGGACGATAGTCCTAGCTCGAGGTTTTCTGAGCTTCCATTGGTGTCCTCTCGTCACCTCCGAGTTGTGCCTTGTCAGGAACTCCTCTTCCGATAGCGAATGTCTCCCCTACGACGACGATAGTACAGCGAGGGCAACTGAAGGAGTCTGAGCCTCTCAGGGTATGGCTGGCGCCTCACTTCATAGGCAAGCCGGGTAGCTCGTCGCTGAACCCGTTCCAGCCGTTTCTGGTCCAGTTTGCCGAACGGGCCCCAGATGACGTTGCCATACTCTAAGTACGGACGTACTAAGATCTTAAAAAGCAAAGGCAACGTGCGAGCATCGATATTGGCAAAAGGCCGCCTCACGACCGCCAGCATCTGGTTGGGGCATACACACGAACAGTCGAAACACCCTGGCGCTCGCAAGCATGCGTGGGACTTTCGGAAACGCAGTAAGGTCCTGACTAATGGGAGAGCTCACGGCCAATGTGGAGGTCCCCGGAGCGATCAAGACTGCCTCGGCCGGCACTAGAACTGCAGGGCTCAATGCTATTTAGCGCTTTACCAAGCTCTAAGTACTTCTAACTCACCAAACATGGGTTATGGGGCATCAAAATGATATGCAAAGGCTAGAAATATCCCGCATCCACAAACAGGGCTACAACCATGAAGAAGCCGGCCCCTTCGGTCGAAAGGGCCTGCTTTGCTCTAATCTATCTCCTCCCGATACGAAATCCTGACCCCGCCATTGCCTCCCTCCGTTGATGTCCATCGGCCACCAGGGATGAGTTTCCGATTAAATTAGGGCTTCAACCCCCAAACTTGGCCTCCATCCACGCTGAACTTTGGGAAGAAAGTGGGCGAAGTCTTGGGAGAAACTTGTTCATCATCGCTGTTCGCCTATCTTGGGTCACGTTAGATCATATTTCATTGCTCAGTCCCACTTCCCTCCCTCTTGTGACACCACGTCCTTAATACTTCCATATTAACATCCATCTCTAGTGTTCCAGGAGTGCAGATCCTTCGAAACGTTGGCAAATCCGTCCTTGCGAAATATGGTGAAAGCATCGACGAGGGCCATCTGACCCGCGCATTTTAATTTACATCACATGATTTTTCACACGAAAACTCTAATGCTGCGCAACAGGTAGAAATCCGGCGCCAAGAGCTGCAAATCAGAGCTGCAAAGCTATCTGCAAATCAAGGCTGTCTTACGGAGAGCCTTGAGCATTCGCTCGCTTGAGCTTGAGGAGAGGGGTCAGTGTCCGATGGAAATGGAGAGCTGTTAATTGTTGTGGATTTGAGCACATGATTGACTCCGCGAAACTCGTGTAACGGCCAAGTTGGTCGAGCCGCTGTCCGTAATTTATTTCTCATGTCTGTAACAGATATGGGCTGCTAATAGCACATGTTATATGATAATTAATTAGACACTGAGTTAGGTTACTGACCAGCGTCTCAACGGGCACTGAAGGTAACGTTATTCCGCCATCATCTAGGATGCCCAGTGGCTTTAAGCATTGGTGTGGTGCAAAATGATGAGTATGCATACCTGATGGTAAACAAAGAGCCAGAAGTAATGAACAGATTGGTTTAAGTTAAGGCTTCTTAAAACTGTTACAAATATGTGTCAAGTCTTGGCCATGCTATGCTTTGAAAGGGAATGTTTTTTGTGTGAGGGTTAAAGTTTTGGGAATTGGTCTTTTTAATGAGAAAATTTGCATACCTTTCCTCTCTCTTGACTCAAGCAGAGTTTGTCTGAGTTTTTTGGATGAGGAGCATTTCACAAGGGTCCAGGTGGCCCTGAATGTGTATGAAACAGAACCTTGTCAGGCTCTTTATTTCCTGAATATTTTGGTTCTGACCAATACAACCTGCATGTTTTTCCAAATTCCCATTGCTAAGTTGTGATTAATATACAAATCTGGAGGTGAACTTGGTAAGGATATATTTGCTATGTTTTTATTGAATTTACAATCCTGTTTCAGCATACCATGCCATATTTTCCCAAACTTTTGTATGCTAATTACAGACAAAGTATACTTTCAGCATGCCCTATACTCACTAACCAGGCACTACTGCAGCCACACCATGCACAATGTGCTTTTACAGGGTAAGATTTTTTTGATGAGCACCAGGATGACATATAATGTCTTTTTCCTTAGAAGGCTTACAATTTCCCTAAGCTAACCTTATAGCAGCTTGACCTCACCCCACCCCTTCTCATACTCATGCTTCTCCCCTGCCCTTACCCCTATCCACGCTTCTACCCCTACCCTTACTCCTACTCCTAAACCTATCCTGGCCCCTACTATACTACTCCTTTTTCTTGCTGCTGCAGCACAGGTCCATGCTCAGCTGACTTATTAACTGCCCAGCTAACTTGCCTGCTGATCAATAATCAGCACCAGATTGTGACAGTGGTGTGCTGTTGCACACCACTGTCACAATCTTGAGCACCATTGTTGGTATGAAATCATGACTATTTTACTGTGAAGTGTGAACTGGCACAACTACTGTTTTCCAATGCTGGCTGGTATGTTGCAGTCTAGATAAGTATTTTGAAGTCATGGTTTAAGGATTGTGACATTCTGGAATGTGGTGTGAGTTTTACTTAATGCCCATAGCATTGACAAGGTGCAAGTGATATGCTACTATTATGGAGGCTTCAGACTAGTCTGAATCAATCAGTTTCTTATTGTAACACCACATTATGGAAACATGCTGATCATTTATGAACAATTGTTGCTAATTTTGGCTATCAGCCTGCTTACTACCCTTAAAATTTGGTCGTGTTTCAAATTACTGAGGAAACTGTGATGCGTGGCACTTAACCAGATTGTATTGATATAATTTTTGTGCAATTTCTCAAAACTGATCCCATTAGCAGAAGGCTGTTTGTAGTTATATTGACTTCTGGGTTCCTTGCATGTGTCTGAGCCATGTTATCACAGACTGAATCGCAACATTTCAGATAAACTCAACATGAGGACAATGTGGGCAGCAGGAATGATGAGAAGGTGGATGCATTCTTCACCATATCAAGGTAAGTGATGCAGACACAAAGCTTGAATGTGATTTTCAATCTTGTTTTCAATCTTCAATCAGTCATCAAAGTTGCAAGTGTTTCATCAAAGGTGTTTAAGTACATGACACAGTACTAGGCTACTTGTACTGTGTGAGTAAGAGCCAATTTTGCACTGCGTCAATCTGACTTGCCAATGCACAGTGTTGTTTCAGTGCAAGTAGTCCACACTCACCAGACAGGGCTGGATGATTCATTTTTATACAAAAGGTTAATGTAAGTTAGATACCCCTGTACCTTGATGTGGTTTTGATCATTACCAGGGTAAAGGTATTTGTGTGTTCTGGACACAAATTGATTGCAGTCTCCATGTATCTATGTGACCTACATGTGATGGTTTTTGTCTTGAGATCTATTGGAATCTCGATGAAGCTAGGTATGCAACATGCATGCATTTGTGTTCTTGAGAGTGATTTCCTTTAGCCTGGCACCACATTTGTGTTATGATATTTGACAGTGACACTGCACTACCAATCATGATGCCATTAAAGCCATCAGTTTTGACACTGACAAGGCAGACATCACACTGTTTGACACTGGCCCTAGTGGGCTGTACTTAACATTAACAATGCACACCTCTTGTGTATGACAGTGACACCCCCCAAACCATCACATGACACTGACACTGCCAGCCAGTGTCGTCACGCTGACCTGCAGCTGCTGTGCCCCCAGTGCGTGGCGTGGCCTCACTGGTGCCGGGCGAGCCGACTGGCCCTGCCATGGTGACAGCTGTGCCGGGGCCGCGCAGCCAGCAGCTGCTGAAGGAGCTCGACCAGATCCAGGTGTGTCCCAGCCGGCCTCCGGCGGTGTGCAATACCGCGCCCGTCGTGTGACGCCGGCCCTGCCGTCGCGCGCCGGCGCGGGCGGCGCCCGGTCCTGCTCCGCGACCACCGGTCCGGTCGTGGTCCGACTTCGGCGAGCAGTGCCTCCCGGCGCACGCAGCGGGCTGGAGGTCGCTGCCGACGCTCGCCACACGCCCGGCTGCAACGGCGCGGGAGTCGCACCGCCTGCGGCTCTTCCTCCCACCGTCAGCCGGTGGCGACCCGCCCGCCCTCGGACGGGATGGCAGCGGCTCGGACGCCATGTTCTTCCACGGCAGGGCGGCCAGTTCACGTGATCGCCCACTGCCCGCAGGCGTCAGGCAGCGTGCAGTTCTTCGTCGACTACGAGCGCTCGCTGGGCAACTACGTGGTGGACGTCGACGGCAACGTGATGCTGGACGTCTTCATGCAGATCGCCTCGCTCCCCATTGGCTACAATCACCCGCGCCTGGTGCAGGCTGCCGCCTCCAAACAGATGATGGTGAGGCCAGTATGCCAGGTGACTGGAGGTCGGATGCAGAGGTCGCCGATTCGAGATTGGCTGCGGGATCTGTGCGTGTGTAAGTTATAATATGTGTTGCACCTACTCTGAGCTTCAGATTACTTTCTCGAAATTGTTTTCATTACTCCGGTTACGTTTCTTATAGGTTTGAGCTGGAGTGTGTGTGTGTGTGTTTGAGTGGCGCTTCAGTCATGTTTCAGCGGCATTCTATGACGCGTTTCAGCTCGAGTGCCAGCGTGTTTGAGTGGCGCTTCAGCCATGTTTCAGCGGCGTTCTGTGGCGCGTCTCAGCTGGAGTGTCTGCGTGCTTGAGCGGCGCTTCAGCGATGCTTGAGCCGCGTTCCGTCGCGCGTTTCAGCTGGCGTCCGTGAACCGGCCGGCGCTCGGCTCCTTCCCCGACGCGGAATGGCCCTTGAAACTGCGGTCGGCTCTGCTTTCGGTACGTGCCCGCCGTCACGTGACGTGACGCGCCCGCCGGAGCCGACCGGCGGTCGTCCAACCCGGGATGATGGTCTGGCTACTCTTAGATCATGTTCATGTCGTACTTATATCAAGCGACGGAAAAAGATTCAGACAACGATATTACGTGACGTCACGTATCATCTGTGTCGTCCGGGTCGATGTGAACACCAAAATGCTATCTGTGGTTATGGTGTGACGTCATGAATGACGTGGACGGTGTAGAGTGTCGTCCGGATGGCCGCGAACATACCACAGCGCTGCGTTCAGATAGCCGTGCTCATCTCGGCTTTTGTAGCAGGTGCAGTCGTGCCGGTGACGGATGCATCCATTTCCATGTATTGGAGACCTTCTGGTGTTTGTATGACCGTTGCAAGTGGCTGGTGTTGTCGGTTCCCGCAGGTGGCACCCAAAGGCATGCCAAACGTGCAGACAATGGCTTGTGGATCGTGCAGTAACGAAAATGCCTACAAAGCCATGTTTATGACTTATAGGTAAGGCTGATGTTTCCCGTGTATCGAATCTGTTTCACTTATCTGGCTTTTATCGTATCCTGTTCAGATCTAACGACTTAAGTTCTCGAGTGTGAATGAGTTCTTGAACATCCACATTTGTATTTGCCACCTCGTGAACGTAATAAAGACGTCTGCTTTGTGCGATAGTTTCATTCGCCCGGAATTCAAGGATCGCCTCGACCCGCGCGCCTCCCTTGGGAGTAGAACGACGGTTTTGAAAGCATTGAATCCGTACAATATGCAACTTAAACGAACTACATGAAATGCTTTCTGCAGCAATCGATGGTCTCTACGTTAAACTCCAACAACCGTAGTGGCGTTAGAAGCCCGTGGTCCGTGTCCCCCAGCACGACAGTCTCCCCGCCCGGCCCCATCCCCCTCTGCTGACGCCCCCCCCCCGCGTCCCTCTGCAGGAACAGGCAGCGCGGCAGCACGGACTTGCCACCGGCCGAGGACATGCAGTCGTGCATGATGAACCGAGCGCCGGGCAGCCCGCCACTATCGGTGCTCTCGTTCACGCACGCCTTCCACGGCCGCACCCTGGGCTCCCTCTCCACCACGCGCTCCAAGCCCTTGCATAAGGTGGACATTCCGGCGCTGGACTGGCCGGTGGCGCCGTTCCCTGCCTACCAGTACCCGCTGGAGGAGCATGAGGCCGAAAACCGGACTGAGGATGCGCGCTGCCTGCAGCAGGTGAATAGGGTGGAAGACAGGTGGGGCCGAGTGAGCAGTTTGGTTGTTGCAGTTCGGCTGAGTGGCATGCTTGTCAATTTGGCGTGTGTTTTGTGTTATATGGCTGCTCAGATATCTCACTTGCTGTTAAAACGCTCACCTGATGACCAGTCACAGCGACAAAGTCGTTGACCTAACCCGTGCTTTGTTAGGGGGGGGGGGGGGGAGGGACGGGTGTGAATCGCCTTTACATACCGCAAGCGTATTTCCCATTCTCAGGGCCACCTGACCAAACATGGCCATTGAAATCGAGTCTGCCGCGCGCTGGGCCCGCCAACCGCTACCCGGCCCCAGGAGGTCCCCTGGCACGCATCAGACAGTGCGCAACATCAGTCGGCCCGGGGTCGCTTTGAATGGGTTGACGGGCGTCACCGAGCCAGAACTGGCGCCGCGCTACATTGGAGGTGGTCTGGGGCCTGTTTCGGACGTGGGCAACAAAACGGATGCATATCTGTGCCAGGCAACCGATGGCGGTGATCTGCAGTAAGGTCAGGGTGTCTGTGAGAACAGGCGTGTGACGGCAGAGAGGAAGATCTCGTTCACTTGACTGTGTCGGCGCCCTGCACGTGGTGTCGCGTGCACACCAACCCAGAGCCGCCTCGGCACTCTCCACCTGCCTGCCCGCCGTCCACGCGCATAGTCGCGCTGACCCCGGCCGACCGTCAAGGCCTTCTGCGGCCTCCCGCAGACGGGCCGCCGGCCCAGCCGGGGTGCAGACAAGCGACGCAGACATAGTTGCATTCTGCAGATATACCCCAGAAGTGGCGCGAGGTTGGTACATGTAGTAGCCAGTTTTGGTTGGGACTCCCAAGGTTGTCGTTTGGCGTGTGTCTGTGCGTGTGTGCATGTTTTCTAGGGTTGGCAGTTGTGTGAAGGCCGGCAAACGCTTGGGGAGAGTGGCTCCGTTCAGACTCCGCCCGTCAGTCAGTGCTGTCCTCGGGCTGGTGTAGTTTATGCTGGTCTTCCTGTCTGGCGTGGCCCGGGCTGCAGTGCCGTGGTGTGCGCTGGCTGGTGACGCTGGGCTGTCGCTCCGCCAGGTGGAGGAGGTGGTCGAGCAGTACAACCGGGCCGGCAAGTGGGTGGCCGGCATGGTGGTGGAGCCCATACAGGCGGAGGGTGGCGATAACCACGGCTCGCCCACGTTCTTCCGCGGACTGCAGGCGCTTGCCAAGAAGGTCGGTCAGGGGCCGCACGTCCAATGGCCCAAGGTCAAATGTAAACAACCGGACACTGGTCAGCCTCAGGTCAGACACGGACTGGGCACTGGCTGACCTGAGGTCAGACACGGACTGGACACCGGCCGTCCGGAGGTCGGACATGGACTGGGCACCGGCAGATCTGGGGTCAGACACCAATCAGACACTGGCTTTCCTGAAGTCCGACACGGCCTGGGAACCGGCTGATCCGAGGTCAGACGCGGACCTGACACTGGCCGACCTGAGGTCAGACGCGGACTGGACATCGGCTGACCTGAGGTCAGACATGGACTGGGCACCGGCTGGCCTGAGGTCAGACACAGACTGGTCACCGGCCCACCTGAGGACAGATACCGATCAGACACCGGCCGACCTGAGGTCAGGCACGGACCTGACACCAGCGAACCTGGGATCAGATACGGACCGGGCACCAGCCGACCTGAGGTCAAGTACAGATCAGACACCGGGTGACTTGAGGCCAGATACCGATCAGAAGGCGGTCGACGTAAAGGCTGTAGTCCTGGTCCGAGATTGTGCTGTGATCCATGCTCAGTATGTTCGTTCCCAGCAGCACCCGGGAACGAATCCTAAATGATTCATTACTTGTGCTACCTTTCCGGTTGTAACATGCAACACAACGAAACGCGCGCGTCCAATGATAGTCTTATTATCTCCGCCATTGTTGGTGCACACAATGCATTTGTGGTCTATATCAGCAGACGCCGGGCGAGGCGAAGAGTGCGCTCCGTCAGTTTTGCACGTGCCGTGTGTCTGGAGGCTCGTCATGCTACCGCATTGCTGTATTTTTAAGAATCACGTGAGCGTAAACCCCATATGCCGTGAAGAGGACGCATTGTATGTCAGGATAGCACCTCCGCAACCCAGTACTTCGAACGTGACGAAAGACAACATTTGTGGTTTGACTGTATGTGAAGGTCCTGGAATCACTTGAGTAAACGCTGGACATAGTGCTCCCTACCAGCCAATGGAACCTTAGCACCGGGGGCATGTGTTCCGTTATTCCTTTGCGCACCGAAAATGAAATCGATCCCACGTATTTTAGTGAAAACCTTCAGATGCTGTCTCAGCATTTGCCTCTTTTGTTATCTTCACCCACCCGGCCAACGTGGTATTTGTGGTTTTCATGATGTAGGAATGGGGGGGGGGGGGGGGGCAGATTTAGGTCGTCATTCCAGTGAAAAGGGCTCTCGGCAGCGATTCGTGACCAAATGCATGCCATATGATTAAACTCTTCCGGTGCGCACTTGAAACTTGTTGCGCGAAATGTTGATGAACTTGCGTAATAATCCGGAGTTGCAAACACCTGGCGATCCGAACCTGGAAAGCTGCGTTCTGCAAATCGACACTCAAACCTGTCACGGAGCGTTCGCAGCCGCAGTGGCACCCAGCGTCCGGTGGCACGGCGCGGTGCTTCAGCCCGAAATCGAAGCCCCCAAACTTGCTTCGAAGCGTTCGCAGCCGCAGTGCCACCCAGAGTCCGGTACTTAAGCCCGAAATGGAAGCCCCCCACAGCCACCACGTGCGAGCCCACGCCGCCACCAAACCGCACCACACACCTGAGATCATGCACTGGCCGGAAAACGGCTTAAACTGGGAAAAGCAAAACAGAGCAAGGTCTATCTGACACCCGGAGACGCGACACCGCCCGTCCTGACGCCGGCGCAGCCAAAGCCACCCACATCACTGGCACTGGGAGACAACCGCTGACCCGGCGCGGCTAAAGCCACTCACATCACTGGCACCGGGAGACATCCGCTGGCCCGGCGCGGCTAAAGCCACCCACATCACTGGCACCGGGAAACAACCGCTGGCCCGGCGCGGCTAAAGCTTCCCACATCACTGGCACCGGGAGACAACCGCTGGCCCGGCGCAGCTAAAGCCACCCACGTCACCGGCACCGGGAGACATCCGCTGACCCGGCGCAGCTAAAGCCACCCACATCACTGGCACCGGGAGACGACCGCTGGCCCGGCGCGGCTAAAGCCACCCACATCACTGGCACCGGGAGACGACCGCTGGCCCGGCGCGGCTAAAGCCACCCACATCACTGGCACCGGGAGACATCCGCTGGCCCGGCGCCAGACGCAGACCAGACGTCAGATGACATGACACCGCCTGACACTGCGTGACCTGACATCTGCAGTCACGTGAAATGGAGCGCTGAGGCGGTGTGATATCTGAAACGGGCCTGACACGGGCTAACACTGACCTGACAACAACTGGCCGGAAGTCGGTCTCGGCCCTGGTCTGTCGCTCTCTGCCTCTCCGCCCTGTCGGTCTGTGCCCTGGTCAGTCACCCTCTGCCTCTCCGCCCTGTCGGTCTCTGTTCTGGTCAGTCATTCTCTGCTTCTCTGACCTGTCGGTCTCGACTCCTCCTGCCTGGTGGTGTGCTTAAAGGGCTGACGCTTGGTATCACCTGCGATCTCGTAGCTGCTGCAATGGCTGAGTGCCAATTAAGCCCCCGCATTGCTGTATTCTGGATAGTGATGCTGTGACGTCATCATGGGTTTTAATAATATGACACCAAGGCTACGGCGGCGTGGAAACTCTGTTTTTTGTGGGCTGGTTTCAATATAATTAGTTTGATAAACCGGATTGTGTCGACCTAGCACATTCAATGAAGCATTTCTAGCTAGGAAATGGTGTTGATTTGCACCAGAGCTGCAAAATCATTGCTGAAAGATGGTTCCAATCTGCACCCGACGGCGAGATGGGGTAGCCTATTTATCACTGATGTATTCCTTTGAACTCCAACCGTAAGGTCTAAGAAACAGTCTGTGTAAAATAATACAGCATGCAACAACGTAGAGATCAACATACAACAACATAAATATCAGAAACGGTGTCCCAGACGGGCTCGCAGCACCGTGGGGCGCGCACTGAGAAACTGTAATGCACGTTCTGCAGCCTTAGGAGGGATGTTGCCAGGGTGGATGCAGAGTTGGCTTGCCTTAATGGGGGTAGTGAGGGTCGAACCCCGGGAGGCGTAAATGCAAAGCGCCATTTCAGTTCAAGGTAGCAAATTTTCCTGTAAAATGGGACGATTTCTGGCAAGTTTTGCAGTTTCTGCCAGTCAGAATGGTGGCCCATATTTCAGCTGGGAAATAGTCAAGGGATATATAAGGGTAGTCGGGTATTATGCTTTGCATATCTTGTTCACCTAACCCATCCGACATTATGGATCTGCAAGTTAACCAACGACTAGGAATATCATGTTATTGTAAAAACCAAATTTTTGGCACCTGCCCTCCTCACATTACCTTGTTTTCACATTTCACTCCATATAGGTACTGCCTTGCGACGACAAATGGACAGTTATTATCCATTTACAAATTGAATGTAAGCATTACACATGATATCCCTGTATTTCCAACTGAATGTACATTTCACCAAGAGACATGACAGAGTTTCAGGCACGTTGACTGCAACCAATGTGGCGCGGGTAC
The DNA here is from genome assembly GCF_011947565.3 of Pollicipes pollicipes. NCBI lineage: Eukaryota > Metazoa > Arthropoda > Thecostraca > Pollicipedomorpha > Pollicipedidae > Pollicipes > Pollicipes pollicipes. The sequence continues at coordinate 15,018,842 of NW_023596448.1, read as the reverse complement.
TGAACCTAGAAGTCGTGGTTTAATAGGGCTAATTTTTGGAAGCAGACCGCAGTATTCATTGGGCGTTAGGTTTTAAGTGCAAGATGCACAATATCTATTCACATAACATTGGAATAAAGACGTAGAACAGGATTCCTACCCAGTTCATTGGCGAAATCTCCGTTCGTGGTCATGTTACTGATATGCGCCAACCTTTGCCCAGTATCAATAAAAACCACACTACGGGTTGCCAGACTTTTGTCCGATGGTGACGTCACGTCTGCGCAGCCTTCTCAAGAAGCTTTGGGTGCCAGGCATGACCTAGATAGGAGTTGCAGTGTCTTCATTTCGTGCAAGTTTTCGCAGAGTTGTTATTTTTCCTTCCCTCGTGCTCAACTCACCTCGCATTTTGCGATATGTATTTGCGGCATGTCTTACATGCGGTTTTGTAGGAGAGAAAATTATTTTGTCCGTACGCCCCTTATCTGAAATCCATCATAAGCACTACCTTGGCTTTGCTTCAGCAATGAAAGAAATTTGAATGGAATGCATTTAGAAGATTATATACAGAGGAAAAACGTTTGTTTGCAAGACATCGTTTGAATGCAATGCTTTTGTCGCGTCGTAAGTCGTCACCTTCGTTTTCTCGTGCCTGCAAGTGTACACACACAGCCTGCACGGCATGGCCGAGAGCTTTAGGAAATCCAGCGATGCTTACTACGCAGGACGGTCGGCGAGGATGCCTGAAAGCTCGAGCGACAGCTGTGTTATACAGCGTCACTGGTCCACGGCCCGCCAACGTCGATAGCGGTGCCATTATCAGGGGGTTTCCTTCGCATTGTCCGTTTTCGTTGGCGGCTCGTCCGTTGTCGTTGGCGGCTCGAAGGACAACGAGGACAACGGGCGCAGGGCTTACGGTGTGTGCTGCGGGGCCTCTCGCGGCTGCGAGCCCGGCGTCGGCCGACCTTGCTTCACCATGATTACTTGACACTGGCGTTGTGGTCGGAGGCGGAGCCGAAATCGGTGTCGCTACTGGCGCCATCAGGTGTGGCATCTGGGCTCTCACCCCATGCCAGCTGCCGCTTCCTCTTGAATATGTAGGCCGCTGCGCCGCCAGCAGCGATGAGGAGCGCCAGCAGCGTCAGACCCACTCCCAGACCGACGCCGGCGCTGTAGCTTGACATGCGGGATGCGCACCGTTCAGTATCGTCACCGCTGTCATAGCCGTTGCCACTGGGCGGTGTCTTCACCGTGAGCACTTCGTCAGGTTTGGGGGCGAAGACGACGTCCAGGTGCAACTGCATCAGTGCGATGGTGACCCTGGGATCGGTGTAGATGCGACCGATGTGGCTGTGGTAAATCATGTCCAGGTGGTTGCTCCTGCTGTTAAACATGGGTCCGTCAGGCTCGTTGTTGGCCACGGATGACAGGCACTCGGTCCTCAGCTGGCCCTTTTTCGAAAGGCCCCAGAACAGATTGATCTGGCAGTCCATAAAGTGGATGTTTCTTATGATGAAGAAGGCGGATTGTCGACTTAAAAAGAAGCGGCTCTTGTACGCGCTCTGTTTTATGTTTATTGACACCTGTGTTGTGGGGTCACCGTCAGCTATCACCGTGAAGAACTGAAAATATTTAAAGTTGTCCAATACTGCATCACCCCTGTCCGGCACAAACGTCTTGGTTCCCAGATAAATCTTCTGGGACTTCCTCACATCGATCATCACCTTTGCTTTGGCTAGAATGGGGTATGTAGGCCCTGCTTTCGTGTCGCAGGTTTCACCTGTATATTCCCTCGGGCATTGACACGTGCAGTCTTTAGTTAAGAAGCCCATGTTTGTGCACTTTGGCACGTGTTTTCCGTTAAATCTACAAGACGCAGCCCAGAGTTTATCGCAGCCGTACACCGTGTTCAGGGCGTACATGTCGTAATGCGACTGCGCCATACCCGCGTTGCGGTGGTAGTCGAGCATGTACTGGTAGTGCCCGTCAAGAGTGACAAAAATTGGTCGGACATCGCCATCGGCAAAAGCCGTCGTGGCGTACTGCATCAGAGACATGTAGTCGTAAGGCACCGGCAGGTCGACCACCTGATCTTTGGCGCAGCGGCCACCCTGTGCCCAGGTTTGCGACAAGGCATCGCCCCGCCTGCTCTTGTCCACCGACACCTCAAAGTTCTCGTTGTTGACGAACATGAACAAGTCTCGGTCTGGACGGCTCTGCTGGTGCTGGTTGCCCAGCGCGTGGCCGAACTCGTGTGCCGCGGCCACCATTTCGCAGCCATTGGGCTGAACGGACATCCTCTGTGGTGTTCCTCTCGGTCTGTAGATGTTTCCTACGTAAGAAAAACAGCCGCCATAGTTTCCCACGCAGATTGCGCCGTGTCCAACTCTCTGTCTGCATGTTCCGTCTGGAATCTTGTTGAACTTGATGCAGCTTTTGTCACTCCACGTCTTTACCGCGGCCTTGAACACATTCTTGTCTGCTCGTGATTCTGTGTCGAAAAAGTACCAGCACTGAGCTGAGCCTCTTTCGTCCTTCCATAGGTTGTTGCTTGAGATGATACCAGTGAATCGGTCTTGTGACAATTCGGGTATTACCTGCTCGGGCAGGTGCGCAGTGTCAGCAATCATTACCAATGGTGGCTCACCTTTGAACTCCTTCACTTTGTAGCCTCGGGCTCGTAGAATGGCTGCTGTTTCACTGTACGTCAGATTTTGAGCATTGTGCCCCCTTAACCGTTCGGCGAAAGATTCCATTTGCCACGGTTTCGTTAACTTAGAATGCCCCGATGCTGCAGATGAGAACTGTGTTGACACCACGAGCTGCGCAGCAAAAAGCAAATGTTTCCACATGCCGTAGCATAAATATCTTGGAATTGATACCTTCACGTTAACTTTGTTTCGTGTATCGACTGTTTCTGAGGCCGCTGATTACTTATAAAGGAATAGCTATCAAGGGAGTCTGTATTCATGCAATCTTGATCTATCAGCTTTGATTATTTTCGTTGCCATGCTGGTCGACACCTCGGCCACTTCCATTTCAATGATACTGTCCCTGATGCCTTTCGATGTTAAACCCTTTTGACTCCAGCGTCGTGTTATTTGGTGTCTTCTTAACGGTTGTTTCTTCGGACATCACTTAAGATAGGTTGAATAGTACACCTTTGTAATAACTAGTTATGAGGCCGCACACTAATAAGTGTTTCCCGTGTCGAAAACTCCGCATCAAATGCGTCGTCAAACTGGGCGGCACTTTTCCCGGCTCATTGTCTTCTTTTCACAGTTGTTTCGACCCGATCACCTCTTCGTCCCCCCGTTTTCCTCCCAGTAATAGGCGACTAGCAAGCCACAGAACACAACCTCGTCCGCGTCACTGCATGCTGAAGACACACCTGAACTCATTGTCGCACGACACCATCACGACTTGTCATCGTCGTCGCTGTCGGTTGTGTCGTCAAAGAAAGTACTGGTTGAGTCGCTGCTGTCACCTAGGTTGTCGGCGATGTTGTCCAGCATGGCGTCCGGGTCTAGCATGGCTGCCAGTTGCCTCTTCCTCCTGGCGATAAGGGCAGTCGCGATACACACGATGAGCAAGAGTACCAGCAGCGTCAGACCCACTCCCAGACCGACGCCGGCACCGGCACCAATCATGCTGGACGCGCCCGGGTCAGTGCCATTGCCGCCGGTGCTGTTACCGCCGTTGCTGCCGCCACTGGACGCTGCCTTCTTCAGCTTGAGCACTTTGTCAGGCTTGGGGGCGAAGACGACGTCCAACTGTAGCTGCATCAAGGTGATGCTGATCTTGGGATCGCCAAGGCTGTAGCCTATGCTGCTGCGGTAAATCATGTCCAGGTGGCTGCTCCTGCTGTTAAACATGGGTCCGTCAGGTTCGTTGTTGGCCACGGATGACAGGCACTCGGTCCTCAGCTGGCCCTTTTTCGAAAGACCCCAGTACAGGATAATCGCGCAATCTTGTTTATTGAAGGTTCTCAAAAGGAAGGCGGCGCTTTGTGCACTAAGAAAGCTCGGACTCTTGTGCGCGCTCTGTTTTATGTTTATTGACACTTGCGTCTTGGGGTCACCATCAGCTATCACCGTGAAGAACTGAAAATTTTTGAAGTCGTCCAATACTGCATCACCCTTGTCCGGCACAAACTTTTTAGTTCCCAGATCAATTTTCTGGGACTCTTTCACATCGATCATCACTTTCGCTTTGGCTAGGAGGGGAAATATAGGCCCTGCTTTCGTGCCACACGTTTCACCTTTATATGCCGGAGGGCATTGACACTTGCAGTTTTTAGTCAAGAAGCCCAAGTTTGTGCATTTTGGCACATGTTTTCCGATAGTTTTACATTGCGCAGCCCAGAGTTTGCCGCATCCGTACACCGTGTTCAGGGCGTACACTGTCGTAATGCGACTGCGCCATACCCGCCTTGCGGTGATAATCGAGTATGTACTGGTAGTGCCCGTCGGTGGACACAAAAATGGGCCGGAGGTCGTCATCGGCAAAAGCCGTCGTGGCGTACTGCATCAGAGACATGTAGTCGTAAGGCACCGGCAGGTCGACCACCTGATCCTTGGCGCAGCGGCCACCCTGCGCCCACGTATTCGACAAGGCATCGCCCCGCTTGCTCTTGTCCACCGACACCTCAAAGTTCTCGTTGTTGACGAACATGAATTTGTCTCGGTCTGGACGGCTCTGCTGGTGCTGGTTGCCCAGCGCGTGGCCGAACTCGTGTGCCGCGGCCACCATTTCGCAGCCATTGGGCTGAACGGACATCTTCTGTGGTGTCCCTCCCTCCTTGTAGATGTTGCCTACAAAAGAAAAGCAGCCGCCGTAGTCTCCTACGCAGATGGCGCCGTGCCCGACTTTCTGTGTGCATGGGCCGTCTGGAATCTTGTTGAACTTGATGCAGCTTTTGTCACTCCACGTCTTTACCGCGTCCTTGAATATCTTCTTGTCGGCTTGTGACTCGGTATCAAAAAAGTACCAGCACTGAGCCACGCCTTTTTCATCCACCCATATTTTCTTGCTTGAGGTGACGCCAGTGAACCGGCCTTGTGACAACTCGGGCATTACCTGCTCGGGAAAGTACGCAATGTCTGCAATAATTACTAGTGGTGGCTCACCTTTGAACTCCTTCACTTTATAGCCTTTTGCTCGTAGAATGGCAGCTACCTTATCGTGGGTCAAGTTTGTGGCGTGTTGTCCTTTGAGTGAACCAGTGATGGAGCTGATCTGCCATGGTTTCATTACATTAGAATACCCCAATGTCCTGTCACAAAATGGAAACTGTAATAACACCATGAACCTTACTATGTATGTAAGTGGACACATGTCGTGGGCTAGTTGCATGGAAAAAGTTATTAAGCTGATTGTTTAGTTACGTGCAGTAATTTAACTTCAGACCTTGCAGTGAATACCTGCAGTAATCAAATGTAATTGATCATGTATGCAAGGGATGACACATTGTTGAAAGTATGGTTGGTGTTCTTGTGGCGAATTCGACGATTTTATTCATGCTAGTACGCTACCGGACATCTTCCGCGTAGCTGATGCTGTCTGGATAATTGATGTGTTATAGTTTTGGGGCGAAAACTGCTCAGTGTGTTTTTTTTTGCGAATTGTCTGGTTGCCGGTACATATTGCTGTACCGTGCGTAGCGCTCTGTTGTCTATCCGGCTGAAGTAAAACAATAATAAAATGTGCAAGTTTGAAAGAAACACACCTCTAGTAATATAGTTCTGTGATTAGTGCAGCGCAGCGCAACATGATTTATGCATTATTTTATTTGTTTTGCCGGGGAGCTTGCTCAGGATTTGTTTTGTCGGACCTCGCTGAAAATGTTATGATGAAATGACGGCGCTTTCCAGCAACAGCACTAGGGACGCTAGTAAGGTGAAATGAGGGAATTCCACGTCAATGGTGCACCTGGACCCAAATTCAAAAAGTAGAGAGCCATTGGCCAAGCTTAGCCGCCTTGTTCCACCATGCACACAGTCATATATTTTTGAACAGTTGATGTTCTTTTGTCATCCCGCAAATTTGTACGCACCTCAACCTATTTGATGCAGATGCAAATTACGTACCCACGATAGTTTTTGTCTCGCTCTATTCTAGTGAGGGAATGCAGCGCTCGAGTAGTAATTGGGGCCATTGGTTGCAAGTAGTAGTAAGCTGATATTAAAACAATGGAAATTTGGGACAACGTTATTTATTTGACACCTTGACACATTTGGCGGAATCCTTATGCTAGTTCTAGCTAACGATGCCCGGCGGAGGATGTCGGCATTTATATAAGCAGTGTTGATGGGCGGGCGCTCATCTGGGGGTGGTTCGGCGGAAACTTCTTTCCATACGGATAGGAGGACATTTAAACAACGGTTAAACGATGAGACGGTTTAGACTCTGAATAGACAGCTTCGCATCCCGAACATGCGGACAATTAATCAGGTTGCCGGGTGCATAAATCATGGGACGCTGTGCTTTTGTGTGTGATCCCGTAACACGCTCATTCATCTCCTTCCTTGTATCTTTTACACGCGTTTACATACGTTTACTTGTACATACTTTTCTCTGGCTGTCGTATTTCCACAAAAGAAGGGATGAAGTCGCTCTTTGCCGGCTACCCATGGGACGCTCCTTGCCCCCCACGGTGCCTGCTGTTTTCTGATAATAGTGCCAACTGCCCCCGGTGCACCGATCCACTGGCTGTGCACCACGGGGTTGATCACATGTCGTGACCTGGTTGGAGGGCGAGTGTGTTTGTTTAGACGCAGCGCCTCAGATATTACACTTTCCGACGTTTTGGGCAATGCATCTCTAGCTATGGAAACTGGAAAGCTTTTCTTTTATGCCGCAGGTCTTATGATGATGTTTTCACCATTACACCATGCTTGACTCTCATAGTGTTTGAAATGTGGACGGTTTTCTGTTTCAAAAACGTTAAGTTTGGGGGGACTTTTAAAATTTTGAACAAGAGAATTTTGTGGGAACATTGTACATATAGGTACACAGTACTATAAGCCGCATTGCCCGTAAAACAAATCAGGAGAAAGGGAAAATAGATGTATTATATTACATCTATCTCTCCTTTCTCCTGATTATTCTACGACAAATAAGCCTAACAGTATTGTCTTATTTCGAAAAGCGTTGAATTCGGATTGCAATAGGCATGGCGCGCGGCTTAGTCATTTGCGGTGGACGCGTCACAAAACTCGTAATCATCATCGCCCATTATGTATGGATGTCAACACATCTGCCATATTAC
>NW_023596448.1:14978162-15010593 GCF_011947565.3 Pollicipes pollicipes | reverse complement strand
CCATCGACGGACACCGGGGGTGCTCGGCAGCTAGTCCACACAGAGAAGGATCCAATTTTCAGAGGCGCCGAGGGGAATGACGGTGTGGTGGGAACCGCTGACAGCAACGTCGCATGCCTATCACCGATTTACCACGGAGACAAACGGATTCATGCCTTGCGCTCCTGTGTTCCAGGCCCTTTGCAAGACTGCAGGGCCTGGCGTGGCCACGTTGGAAGTTCCATTCGATTTCATTGTAGAGTATGCCAGTGTAGTTAATACCAACGCACACTCCCGAGATGGCCATCAGTTCCTTGATTTCGCCCATCATGTTGTTGATATCGTTTATTTCCCGCTTGGCGCACTTTCGCGTTCCGTCGCTTTCTCCGTCGCCCTTTAACTACCTTTATATTACAACCTACCTTGGACCGACCATGTAACCCAGCGGATCGCCATTGTGTGTTCCCCATCGGCCATTGAACTCGCGCGCGGTGCGTACGTGTGTGGATGAGGGGCTCCATCCATGGTGGGAAACAAGGCCACACGACCAGAACGAGGGGACGCTTGTTGCGTGTCAGAGGTACTTTTGCAGCCAAGGTAAGCACCGGGCTGGGCGATTTGCCTGTGCGGTGCGCACTCGAATGGACGGGCAGGTGAATAACGTCAGGTCTGGACAGTACAAGGAGTGAGTTCCACAATAAAATGAGGTCCTTTGACTGTTTGAGGCGTGTTTATTCCTGCTAGGCGCTAGTGAAGCCTGGCTGGACTGTTCAATATCTGACGTAGTCATTTGGAATCTACTTGAATCGTCGCCACCAAAAACGAGGGCGTTTTAAGCAGCGGCACAGTTCGCACTAAGCTGGCACCATTCGTTTTGCCTCGAGCTTTCCTTACATGCCAGAATGGCTCTAATTCTAGCCCTGACCCCAAACCCAATCGGAGGCGAGGATATTCTGGCCGTCCTGGATGGAGTCTGAGTCGTGCCAGGACACTACTTGACGGAAACGAAACTCGTGACATTTTTCATCCGCCACCCGAACGCAAAACATCGGCACGGAGAAGGACGCTGGGGTCACGGCTGTTGTCCCGCCGACATCGCCGCCGTAACCCGGCCGGGACGCTGCCCGCAGGTTCGTCGACGTAGGTGGCCAGCGGTCGCAGCGGCAGAAGTGGTTCATGTGCTTCGAGAACGTCACGTCCATCCTGTTCCTGGTGTCGTCCTGCGAGTACGACCAGGTGCTGATGGAGGACAGGTGAGCGGAGGGGACCAGGTGCTGATGGAGGACAGATGAGCGGGGCGGACCAGGTGCTGATGGAGGGGAGGTGGGCGGAGAGGACCAGGTGCTGATGGAGGACAGATGAGCGGGGCGGACCAGGTGCTGATGGAGGACAGGTGAGCGGAGAGGACCAGGTGCTGATGGAGGACAGGTGAGCGGAGGGGACCAGGTGCTGATGGAGGACAGATGAGCGGGGCGGACCAGATGCTGATGGAGGACAGGTGGGCGGAGGGGACCAGGTGCTGATGGAGGACAGATGAGCGGGGCGGACCAGGTGGTGATGGAGGACAGGTGAGCGGAGAGGACCAGGTGCTGATGGAGGACAGATGAGCGGGGCGGACCAGGTGCTGATGGAGGGGAGGTGGGCGGAGAGGACCAGGTGCTGATGGAGGACAGGTGAGCGGAGCGGACCAGGTGCTGATGGAGGAGAGGTGGGCGGAGAGGACCAGGTGCTGATGGAGGAGAGGTGGGCGGAGCGGACCAGGTGCTGATGGAGGACAGATGAGCGGGGCGGACCAGGTGCTGATGGAGGACAGGTGAGCGGAGCGGACCAGGTGCTGATGGAGGACAGATGAGCGGGACGGACCAGGTGCTGATGGAGGACAGGTGGGCGGGGCGGACCAGGTGCTGATGGAGGACAGGTGAGCGGGGCGGACCAGGTGCTGATGGAGGACAGGTGAGCGGAGAGGACCAGGTGCTGATGGAGGACAGGTGAGCGGAGCGGCTCCTGTGGGCGGACGTCCCGTGGTGAGCGGCCGATCGGCTCAGAGGCCTTTTCGGTACGCTGGCTGTAGTCAGACAGGGTCGCTTCGATTGCGGTGTTCATATAGTCGGACCGAGTAAATGGTCACGCTGGTGTAGCAGGCTGCAAAGTAAGCAGGCTCGCTGGTCCGCCGTGGCCGGCAGCGGTACCGGCGCTCGACGCCAGGGTCCCACCAGATGATCTGGCTGAGGGGGCAGCGTGGGGCGTCTGTGGGCCAAATCCACGATTTGGAGCGCCAGCCGTCTGTGCTGTGCGCTCGTCATCACCGCCAGCGGTCAACGCTGGGTGACAAAGGGAGGCGCCGCCGACCTCGCCACGTACCGCACTCCTGGTGGCATTATCATAATTTGGCAGGTGGGGCCCGCCAGCAGGCTTTTGTTGAGTTTGTTTTCTTGAGCGGGGGGAGGGGGCGGGGCGGCCTGTGTTGCGCCCTTTGCCTTTGGTTGTACTGATCGCCCGTGCTTCCATAACCATCAGTTCTTGCTAGTTGATGCAATCTAAAGGGATCTGTTGTGCGTAGACTCGACATGCGCCGTTCGCTATGCCTTGTGGGCCATTCAGATCAACGCCAATATAGCACCACAGCTCGCTGCAAAAATCTGACGCCTTTGAATTACGGCTGAAAGTGTCTGGTCTCGCGGTATTTAACCGTTACATGGAATCGCCGAACCGTTAGGCAATGCATAACAGCTGATGTTCTGGTCCGCCACGCGCGCCATCTATCTCCCGTTAATCCAAGCTGTGTTTCAGGCGGACGAACCGGCTGCTGGAGGCGCGCAACGTTTTTGACACAATCGTCAACAGTCGCATCTTCCGCGAGACGTCGGTTATTCTGTTCCTGAACAAGACGGACCTGCTGCTGGAGCAGGTGCAGCGGCCGGACAATGATGTGGCCGCGCATTTTCCTGAATTCCAGGTGAGCTGTGCTCTAATGCCCAAAGCAATTGATGTTAGGCCATGTACAGCCCAGGTTGTGGTGGTGACTGTCTTTCTGATTCGTGTCTTGATTAGCGCTTCAGTGGCAACGGCTTGTTTCGGTTGTTCCACGCCCGAACTATCGTCCTTCCGAGATGCTTTATTGGTGGCTGATGCCAGTTCGTGCAGTGCATGCATGGTGTTGTCTACAGCTGGCTGGTTCTAACCTGTCTGACTGTTCTACCGTACATTATTGTCCTTCTGGTGGTGGACGAGCGTTGGTATCTGTCACGACCCGCTACGGTTCTCTTCGGGTGTATGCTGCGCCCAACAGGGCGCCGTTGGTGGCGCTTCCCTGAGTTACGTTTGCCCAGTCAGGGCGCACAATAGAGAACTGGAGGGGCATTGGTCGACTGCGAACCTGTCACTGGCGTCACTTGCGTTGTGAGTTTCTAACGGTCACGTGCGTGACACCTCCCCCTCGCGACCTCCCCCCCCCCCCCCTGCTTCTTCCGAGGTGACGCCCTCGCTCTGTCCCGCAGGGCGATTCGCACAAGCTGGAGGACGTGCAGTCGTTCCTGCTGCAGATGTTCGTGGACGTGCGGCGCGAGCACAAGCTGCCCCTATTCCACCACTTCACCACGGCCATCGACACGGAGAACATCAAGGTGGTATTCAACGCCGTCAGGGACACGATCCTGCAACGCAACCTCGACACCCTGATGCTGCAGTAGACGCTGATGTAGCTGGCGTTGGCACCCAGGGCGCCTTGTGGCGACGAGGCTGGTGCGTCGTTGAGGTCCCGACGAGTCTGGGCTCTCCCGGGAGTGGCATTCGGTGCGTGGGACCTTCTGGCCTGGCCACGGTGCGAGGACTGGTACTCATTCCTTTGCGCTGTGCTTGGCCGTCGTGTCGCCCCGTGGCGTGTTTTTATAATGATGTCGTTTTACATCGGAGGACTGTTGAACGCCGTTGTTGAGGGCAGACTGTCTGATGGTGCTAGTGATTGTGCTACGCATGCGAAGATCTGGGCCCATAGCTGGTAGCGTTGGCGAGGCTCCCCGCCGCCAATGTCGTCGTTTGTACTGCGAAGTTTTATTACTCATGCGACGTCATTGGTCTAACTCCCGATTCTTTGAGGCTGTTTGTACTGCGATGGCTTGTATTCATCGGTCATCGCTGGTTATCCGCCGCGCCTCAACGATATTTTTACTGCCGAGTTTTGCCACTCATGTGACGTCACATGTCCCGTCATGCCAGCTGCGGCCGTACTAGCGGCGCCTTTGTACGGTCTGTTTGTACCGCTCAGTGAGACCTCGGTCGTGCTCCCTCCGCCGGCCTGGCGACGCTGCCGATGTTGTATTTTATCGCGGGGCCCTGTTACTCTTTTTACACCGGCGGCCGGGCTGTTACCGGGCGCGTTTCGCCGGCCGTCGTGCGCCGCTGGTGGTTTCAGCGCCGGCTCCGGACGGCCTGGCGCGATCGAAGGGACCAAACTCGCCTCTCGTGCAGCGTGAACGAGTGCTCGGAACGATGGCTGTAAGCGTGTATCGCATTTGCGTGTGGGGTAATATCTGCGTGTATTGATAATAACTTGTAGCCTAGAGCAGTGCGTGACCGGCCGGCCTTGTCGGCCGAGGCCCGCCCTCGTTAGCAGCGGCCGAGCGCTGCGTGTGGTGACGCGTATCACTCTCACTCTCTCGCTGTTGGTGCGAGGCGCCTGACCGGCGGGCTCGATGTCGGTGCCCGTCTCAACTTGCCTCGTGTATTCACGGTGAGCGCCGAGGGGGGGGGGGGGCAACAGCTCGCGGGACAACCGCTGCCTTCTCCGTCATGTATTCGTCGCGCGCGCGAGAGACGGGCTGCTGTTACGTCTGCTGCCAATAAAGCTGCGGAGGCTCGTACACCGGCGTGTGGACGGAGGCTAGACGGAGGAAAGCTCTGATACCGGCATGTGTACGGAAGCCGGACGGAGGAAAGTAGGGCTTTTGCTCGTTCGGAAACAGCTAGCAAGGGCAGATGGGATGCGTAACAGCTGTGCGAGGCGAGCAGAGGCGTGCCCTGTACGAGACCAGGGGAGACGTGTCCTGTACAAGGCGTGCAGAGGCGTGTCCTGTACGAGGCCAAGGGAGGCATGCCCTGTACGAGGCGTGCAGAGGCGTGTCCTGTGCGAGGCGAGCGGAGTCGTGTCCTTTGCGAGACGAGCGGAGTCGTGTCCTGTACGAGGCGTGCAGAGGCGTGTCCTGTGCGAGGCGAGCGGAGGCGTGTCCTGTGCGAGGCGAGCGGAGTCGTGTCTTGCGAGGCGAGCGGAGACGTGTCCTGTACGAGGCGTGCAGAGGCGTGTCCTGTGCGAGGCGAGCGGAGTCGTGTCGTTTGCGAGGCGAGCGGAGTCGTGTCCTGTACGAGGCGAGCGGAGGTGTGTCCTGTACGAGACCAAGGGAGGCGTGTCCTGTACAAGGCGTGCGGAGGCGTGTCCTGTGCGAGGCGAGCGGAGTCGTGTCCTTTGCGAGACGAGCGGAGTCGTGTCCTGTACGAGGCGAGCGGAGGTGTGTCCTGTACGAGACCAAGGGAGGCGTGTCCTGTACAAGGCGTGCGGAGGCGTGTCCTGTGCGAGGCGAGCGGAGTCGTGTCGTTTGCGAGGCGAGCGGAGTCGTGTCCTGTACGAGGCGAGCGGAGGTGTGTCCTGTACGAGACCAAGGGAGGCGTGTCCTGTACAAGGCGTGCGGAGGCGTGTGGCGGTATGCAGCCGGCTGGGGACAGTGATGCGCTCAAACCGCTGTACCAATCGGTTTCCTTCGCGGGACTTTGTAGTTGTGCATGTGCTCGACTTGCCATGCAGTGAGGACGGTTCCAAGCCCTGGTTCGTGACACCCGAGGTCAGCTGTTTATTCACGAATGGTTCAACTGGAGTTGCTACTTATTTCGTCACAGACAGGTGTCTTCCGACAGTTCGGACACGTCGCATGTACAGACGTTCGTGTGGGACGTGTTACGCCTAACGCCACTGGCAGTAATCTTAGATTCCACTTGCCAGCGAAGAACAGGAACCGGTGTGGCCTTAACGTCAACTGGTCGCCCGCAAACGGCTGACGCCTAGCCAAGCGTCCAGCAGCACCGGGATACCGACACCGACAACACTGACAGGAGTGGCCAAGCCTCCGCTGCTCGCTGAGCCGGGCCAGCGCCGGCCCAAGACGCCGGACCCGCTGACCGTACACAGCTGCTGCCATGCAGGGAGGGAGGGGGGGGGGCAGCGGTCGGGAGCAGGGCGCGTGCAGGGGGAGTGGTGGGGAGGCACGTGAGCACGACTCGGGGAGCAGGTCGTTGTTTGTACGGACTACGCACCAATGAGCTGGACTTTTACCCAATCCTCTGCGAGTGTCTGTCCTTCCAGCTGCGCACAGAGCGCTGACGTGCCGGGAGGATTGTCAAGGCCGTGCCGAGCTTGATTATTTAAATACGACGCGCGGCATCCAACGAACTATTCATACACAATCCGTCGCACTGCGACCACGACCAGTAATAACCGGTTTGCGCTGTGGGCGTGGCTGGGGTCTGCAGCATATCCTGAGCAGCTGGCGGCCCACTCCACCGTGACTGTGTGGCGCTGGCGGCCTGGAGCCATCACCCCGGACGTGTGCAGGTACTGACGCTGTCGCCGGGAGGGATAGGAGTCGCGTTAACCGTTTGCCAGGGCGCCTGTTTACGCCCAGGCGGCAGGATATCGACCATCCATGGCGGGAGGCCTCCTCGGGGTCATGACAGGTGCCTTCTACCGTGGCAATGCTCTCCATTACACAAGACGCTTTCTCATCGGGCCATATCGTCGTTCGTGGCGAGACCCTGTGAAAATGAGACGTATTATTGGTTGACGTGGGCCTCCTGCTCTGATTTTTAAAAAAATCGTATGGTGATGCCAGCTGTCACCACGCCCTCCTGACTGTGACGTCATACTATTCAGTCCTTGCTCGTACTGCGGCGCAGCATGCAACCCTGGTGATGGTGCACGGGCGAACGCTGTCACGGTGACCTGACCCGGGGCCATTTGTGTGAGTACAGAGGGCGTGCTCTGGCCATCCTACACTGTTGGGGGTGTTTCTGCACGTTCATACTGCGCCGGAGCGGAGGCAGTTCTGGTTGGAGCGCTAGGATTCTAAATCGCTTTAAAATTGTGGTCTTTTAATTATTCACGGCTTGATTGGTAGCCGGCCATGATGGATCCTCCTTGCAAGACATGGAATGCGTTTTTACATTATTTTTACCATGCAAAACCACTCATGGGTGGGTCAAGTTACCAGCACTATCAAATCTCAGAACGGTCAGACTCCAAAGGTAGTGTCATTTGCGCAAAAGATAAGCTTAGAGAACGCCGGTTTCTGACTCTGCGCCCGGGTGGCCAGTTGCATGCTCTTCGGTCGGGTGGGGGTCAATTTGACGCCCCCCCCCCGAGATCTCAGGAAATTTACAGGGTGTCTTAGCCTGTACGTGAACTCATTTAGATCACAGTTTGAGGTTCGTAGGTCACGACCTTCGGGTCAAACAAGGTCAAACAAGGTCAAATTCCCGGCTGGTCTCCAAAGGGGCCCCTGAAACCTAGATAACTGTTCTGGGCAAAAGGTTACATGTTCCTCTAGGGTCAGTGACCTCGTTTGACCTGTTGATGGTCATGGTGACCGAAGTCATACAAGACCGTTTTAAGTTTTGCATTTGGAAAGCGACCTATATTACGCTTGGCAGTATGTTCCTAACAACAAAACATTGACATGGGTCATTCTAGGTCAATGACTTATTGTGACCTTTAAAAAGTCTATGGAAGGTGTATACCGTTGCTCTTGCAATCAATAAATTCAAAATATGCACCAGAAACTACCCTATGCAACAAGCCCTAGAGTAATAAGATAGGATGATTTTGACCCTGGTAAGACCTTCATTCCTGACCTTATGTCAATGCAGTTGGTTCATTCAATTGTTGTGTTGCCTAAAAAAGCATCTCAGGGATGTATGGCTTCGTATAACACTCCGTTGTTGCATCAGATTGAACGACTCCCTAGAAATTGCCTTCGCTGAAACCATGGCCTGACTTCGACCTGCCATAGATCGGCGGCCTTACAAGGTACATCTAATTTTTTATGTCAGACAGCTCGCTATTCAGTGGGCTACGCAAAACTTGTGGCTATGTCGCGCCGTTCGGAAACCACTACGGAAAACCATCGGAATGGGGGGGGGGGGCAGTTTTGACCTCCCACCCGAGCGCGTGTTAATTGCTCGCTGGGACCAGTAGCGTAGCCAGGATTTCGTCAAGGGGGAGAGGAACGCAAAACTGTGGTACTCCCTAGAGTTTGAGCCCGCTTCGAAAAGTCATATCCCGACCATTAAGTTGCAAGATTCGTAGATATGTGATTTTGTACAGGAACCCATCTTACTGAGCTCAGCCCTGAACAACTGGGCGTACTACGCATGCACATACATGGAGCTAGTTCATCTTCTCCAGATCGTGGTGGATCCTGTGGTCAAGTATTTTGGAGAAGACATAGCAAAGTAAACCTTAGTTGGCTGTTAAATGTTGTCAAAATCAAACACGAGCTTGACTCCTATTTACGCCTAGCCGATTAGTCGCTGTGATCAGCTGATGACTGATGGCTTAGAGAGGCTTTTCCTCTGAGTGCTATGAAGGCGTACACAATATCCTAACATTTAATATGCACGAAGAACGTGATGCACAGGTATGAGGGTCGGAAGTTCATGAACTAACGGAAATCACTTACAAAATCGTGGGCGCGTAAACTTGTGCTCGACAATTGCGCGCAAAAAATATCGTCGAGGAAAGAAATGAAAAGACGGCCGACAGGGCAGCGGGTTGCATTCCGACTCACTAGTTCCGCACAGTGAAGCGAAGGCAGCCGTCGGTGTGGCTGGCTCCCAGAATAATCAACTGTCAGCTGAGCGAGGATCGGGCGTCTCGGGGTGACTGCGGCCATCCGAAGCGCAGCCTAGCACAGATCGGTCCTGGCACGTGATTCCTCTGCTTGATCAGAAGAAAGGGGCTTCGATCCCACAAAAGTCATAGTCGCATATCCGACTGCTGGCCTAAGGGGAAGATACCAAGAGAAATCATTATCCTGTAGTCTCGGACTTGGACGCATGAAGTAATTTAGCCAGGTTCATACCTTACCTTACCTAACCTCATGGTGATCGGGAATTGAAAGAGGCCACTAGGCCTGTAGGTCCCGGTCTCGTCAGGCTCCCGGTCCGGTAACCGAACAGTCTCAAATTATGGGAAGATTCAGTCTGGGACGTCGTACATGATGTCAGCCCAGTGCGTATCAAGCCTAGACTTGAACTGTTCAACTGAGGTCGATGCCACGACCGGGTGTGGAAGAGCGTTCCAGTCATTGACAACCCGCGTGCTGAATGAGTTACGACGGACGATAGTCCCAGCTCGAGGTTTTCTGAGCTTCCATTGGTGTCCTCTCGTCACCTCCGAGTTGTGCCTTGTCAGGAACTCCTCTTCCGATAGCGACATGCCTCCGTGAAACAGCTGGTAGACTGTTATCATGTCTCCCCTGCGACGACGATAGCACAGCGAGGGCAACTGAAGGAGTCTGAGCCTCTCAGGGTATGGCTGGCGCCTCACTTCATAGGCAAGCCGGGTAGCTCGTCGCTGAACCCGTTCCAGCCGTTTCTGGTCCAGTTTGCCGAATGGGCCCCAGAGACGTTGCCATACTCTAAGTACGGACGTACTAAGATCTTAAAAAGCAAAGGCAACGTGCGAGCATCGATATTGGCAAAAGGCCGCCTCACGACCGCCAGCATCTGGTTGGGGCATACGCACGAACAGTCGAAACACCCTGGCGCTCGCAAGCATGCGTGGGACTTTCGGAAACGCAGTGAGGTCCTGACTAATGGGAGAGCTCACGGCCAATGTGGAGGTCCCTGGAGCGATCAAGACTGCCTCGGCCGGCACTAGAACTGCAGGGCTCAATGCTATTTAGCGCTTTACCAAGCTCTAAGTACTTCTAACTCACCAAACATGGGTTATGGGGCATCAAAATGATATGCAAGGCTAGAAATATCCCGCATCCACGAACAGGGCTACAACCATGAAGAAGCCGGCCCCTTCGGTCGAAAGGGCCTGCTTTGCTCTTAGCTATCTCCTCCCGATACGAAATCCTGACCCCGCCATTGCCTCCCTCCGTTGATGTCCATCGGCCACCAGGGATGAGTTTCCGATTCAATTAGGGCTTCAACCCCCAAACTTGGCCTCCATCGACGCTGAACTTTGGGAAGAAAGTGGGCGAAGTCTTGGGAGAAACTTGTTCATTATCGTTGTTCGCCTATCTTTGGTCATGTTATATCATATTTCATTGTTCAGTCCCACTTCCCTCCCTCTTGTGACACCACGTCCTTAATACTTCCATATTAACATCCATCTCTAGTGTCCCAGGAGTGCAGATCCTTCGAAACGTTGGCAAATCTGCCCTTGCGAAATATGGTGAAAACATCGACGAGGGCCATCTGACCCGCGCATTTTAATTTACATCACATGATTTTTCACACGGAAAACTCTAATACTGCGCAACAGGTAGAAATCCGGCGCCAAGAGCTGCAAATCAGAGCTGCAAGGCTATCTGCAAATCAAGGCTGTCTTACGGAGGGCCCTGAGCATTCGCTCGCTTGAGCTTGAGGAGAGGGATCAGTGTCCGATGGAAATGGAGAGCTGTTAATTGTTGTGGATTTGAGCACATGATTGACTCCGCGAAACTCATGTAACGGCCAAGTTGGTCGAGCCGCTGTCCGTAATTTATTTCTCATGTCTGTAACAGATATGGGCTGCTAATAGCACATGTTATATGATAATTCATTAGATACTGAGTGAGGTTACTGACCAGCGTCTCAACGGACACTGAAGGTAACGTTATTCCGCCATCATCTAGGATACCCAGTGGCTTTAAGCATTGGTGTGGTGCAAAATGATGAGTATGCATATCTGATAGTAAACAAAGAGCCAGAAGTAATGAACAGATTGGTTAAAGTTGAGGCTTCTTAAAACTGTTGCAAATATGTGTCAAGTCTTGGCTGTGTTATGCTTTGAAAGGGAATGTTTTTTTGTATGAGGGTCAAAGTTTTGGGAATTGGTCTTTTTAATTAGAAAATTTGCATACCTTTCCTCTCTCTTGACTCAAGCACAGTTTGTCTGAGTTTTTTGGATGAGGAGCATTTCACAAGGGTCCAGGTGGCCCTAAATGTGTATGAAACAAAACCTTGTCATGCTCTTTATTTCCTGAATATTTTGGTTCTGACCAATACAACCTGCATGTTTTTCCAAATTCCCATTGCTAAGTTGTGATTAATATACAAATCTGCAGGTGAAGTTGGTAAGGATAGATTTGCTATGTTTTTATTGAATTTACAATCCTGTTTCAGCATACCATGCCATATTTTCCCAAACTTTTGTATACTAATTACAGACAAAGTATACTTTCAGCATGCCCTATACTCACTAACCAGGCACTACTGCAGCCACACCATGTACAATGTGCACTTACAGAGTAAGATTTTTTTGACGAGCACCAGAATGACAGATAATGTCTTTTTCCTTAGAAGGCTTACAATTTCCCTAAGCTAACCTTATAGCAGCTTGACCTCACCCCACCCCTTCTCATACTCATGCTTCTCCCCTGCCCTTACCCCTATCCATACTTCTACCCCTACCCTTACTCCTACTCCTAAACCTATCCTGGCCCCTACTATACCACTCCTTTTTCTTGCTGCTGGAGCACAGGTCCATGCTCAGCTGACTTATTAACTGCCCAGCTAACTTGCCTGCTGATCAATAATCAGCACCAGATTGTGACAGTGGTGTGCTGTGAGCACCATTGTTGGTATGAGATCATGACTATTTTACTGTGAAGTGTGAACTGACACAACTACTGTTTTCCAATGCTGGCTGGTATGTTGCAGTCTAGATAAGTATTTTGAAGTCATGGTTTAAGGATTGTTACATTCTGGAATGTGGTGTGAGTTTTACTTAATGCCCATAGCATTGACAAGGTGCAAGTGATATGTTACTATTATGTAGGCTTCAGACTAGTCTGAATCAATCAGTTTCTTATTGTAACACCATATTATGGAAACATGCTGATAATTTATGAACAATTGTTGCTAATTTTGGCTATCAGCCTGCTCAGTACCCTTAAAATTTGGTCGTGTTTCAAATTACTGAGGAAACTGTGATGCGTAGCACTTAACCAGATTGTATTGATGTAATTTTTGTGCAATTTCTCAAAACTGATCCCATTAGCAGAAGGCTGTTTGTAGTTATATTGACTTCTGGGTTCCTTGCATGTGTCTGAGCCATGTTATCACAGACTGAATTGCAACATTTCAGATAAACTCAACATGAGGACAATGTGGGCAGCAGGAATGATGAGAAGGTGGATGCATTCTTCACCATATCAAGGTAAGTGATGTAGACAAAGTTTGAATGTGATTTTCAATCTTGTTTTCAATCTTCAATCAGTCATCAAAGTTGCAAGTGTTTCATCAAAGGTGTTTAAGTACATGACACAGTACCAGGCTACTTGTACTGTGTGAGTAAGAGCCAATTTTGCACTGCATCAATCTGACTTGCCAATGCACAGTGTTGTTTCAGTGCAAGTAGTCCACACTCACCAGACAGGGCTGGATGATTCATTTTTATACAAAAGGTTAATGTAAGTTAGATACCCCTGTACCTTGATGTGGTTTTGATCATTACCAGGGTAAAGGTATTTGTGTGTTCTGGACACAAATTGATTGCAGTCTCCATGTATCTATGTGACCTACATGTGATGGTTTTTGTCTTGAGATCTATTGGAATTTCAGTGAAGCTAGGTATGCAACATGCATGTGTTTGTGTTCTTGAGAGTGATTTCCTTTAGCCTGGCACCACATTTGTGTTATGATATTTGACAGTGACACTGCACTACCAATCATGATGCCATTAAAGCCATCACTTTTGACACTGACAAGGCAGACATCACACCATTTGACACTGGCCCTAGTGGGCTGTACTTAACATTAACAATGCACGCCTCTTGTGTATGACAGTGACACCCCCCAAACCATCACATGACACTGACACTGCCAGCCAGTGTCGTCACGCTGACCTGCAGCTGCTGTACCCCCAGTGCGTGGCGTGGCCTCACTGGTGCCGGGCGAGCCGACTGGCCCTGCCATGGTGACAGCTGTGCCAGGGCCGCGCAGCCAGCAGCTGCTGAAGGAGCTCGACCAGATCCAGGTGTGTCCCAGCCGGCCTCCGGCGGTGTGCAATACCGCGCCCGTCGTGTGACGCCGGCCCTGCCGTCGCGCGCCGGCGCGGGCGGCGCCCGGTCCTGCTCCGCGACCACCGGTCCGGTCGTGGTCCGACTTCGGCGAGCAGTGCCTCCCGGCGCACGCAGCGGGCTGGAGGTCGCTGCCGACGCTCGCCACACGCCCGGCTGCAACGGCGCGGGAGTCGCACCGCCTGCGGCTCTTCCTCCCACCGTCAGCCGGTGGCGACCCGCCCGCCCTCGGACGGGATGGCAGCGGCTCGGACGCCATGTTCTTCCACGGCAGGGCGGCCAGTTCACGTGATCGCCCACTGCCCGCAGGCGTCAGGCAGCGTGCAGTTCTTCGTCGACTACGAGCGCTCGCTGGGCAACTACGTGGTGGACGTCGACGGCAACGTGATGCTGGACGTCTTCATGCAGATCGCCTCGCTCCCCATTGGCTACAATCACCCGCGCCTGGTGCAGGCTGCCGCCTCCAAACAGATGATGGTGAGGCCAGTATGCCAGGTGACTGGAGGTCGGATGCAGAGGTCGCCGATTCGAGATTGGCTGCGGGATCTGTGCGTGTGTAAGTTATAATATGTGTTGCACCTACTCTGAGCTTCAGATTACTTTCTCGAAATTGTTTTCATTACTCCGGTTACGTTTCTTATAGGTTTGAGCTGGAGTGTGTGTGTGTGTGTTTGAGTGGCGCTTCAGTCATGTTTCAGCGGCATTCTATGACGCGTTTCAGCTCGAGTGCCAGCGTGTTTGAGTGGCGCTTCAGCCATGTTTCAGCGGCGTTCTGTGGCGCGTCTCAGCTGGAGTGTCTGCGTGCTTGAGCGGCGCTTCAGCGATGCTTGAGCCGCGTTCCGTCGCGCGTTTCAGCTGGCGTCCGTGAACCGGCCGGCGCTCGGCTCCTTCCCCGACGCGGAATGGCCCTTGAAACTGCGGTCGGCTCTGCTTTCGGTACGTGCCCGCCGTCACGTGACGTGACGCGCCCGCCGGAGCCGACCGGCGGTCGTCCAACCCGGGATGATGGTCTGGCTACTCTTAGATCATGTTCATGTCGTACTTATATCAAGCGACGGAAAAAGATTCAGACAACGATATTACGTGACGTCACGTATCATCTGTGTCGTCCGGGTCGATGTGAACACCAAAATGCTATCTGTGGTTATGGTGTGACGTCATGAATGACGTGGACGGTGTAGAGTGTCGTCCGGATGGCCGCGAACATACCACAGCGCTGCGTTCAGATAGCCGTGCTCATCTCGGCTTTTGTAGCAGGTGCAGTCGTGCCGGTGACGGATGCATCCATTTCCATGTATTGGAGACCTTCTGGTGTTTGTATGACCGTTGCAAGTGGCTGGTGTTGTCGGTTCCCGCAGGTGGCACCCAAAGGCATGCCAAACGTGCAGACAATGGCTTGTGGATCGTGCAGTAACGAAAATGCCTACAAAGCCATGTTTATGACTTATAGGTAAGGCTGATGTTTCCCGTGTATCGAATCTGTTTCACTTATCTGGCTTTTATCGTATCCTGTTCAGATCTAACGACTTAAGTTCTCGAGTGTGAATGAGTTCTTGAACATCCACATTTGTATTTGCCACCTTCGTGAACGTAATAAAGACGTCTGCTTTGTGCGATAGTTTCATTCGCCCGGAATTCAAGGATCGCCTCGACCCGCGCGCCTCCCCTGGGAGTAGAACGACGGTTTTGAAAGCATTGAATCCGTACAATATGCAACTTAAACGAACTACATGAAATGCTTTCTGCAGCAATCGATGGTCTCTACGTTAAACTCCAACAACCGTAGTGGCGTTAGAAGCCCGTGGTCCGTGTCCCCCAGCACGACAGTCTCCCCGCCCGGCCCCATCCCCCTCTGCTGACGCCCCCCCCCCCCCGCGTCCCTCTGCAGGAACAGGCAGCGCGGCAGCACGGACTTGCCACCGGCCGAGGACATGCAGTCGTGCATGATGAACCGAGCGCCGGGCAGCCCGCCACTATCGGTGCTCTCGTTCACGCACGCCTTCCACGGCCGCACCCTGGGCTCCCTCTCCACCACGCGCTCCAAGCCCTTGCATAAGGTGGACATTCCGGCGCTGGACTGGCCGGTGGCGCCGTTCCCTGCCTACCAGTACCCGCTGGAGGAGCATGAGGCCGAAAACCGGACTGAGGATGCGCGCTGCCTGCAGCAGGTGAATAGGGTGGAAGACAGGTGGGGCCGAGTGAGCAGTTTGGTTGTTGCAGTTCGGCTGAGTGGCATGCTTGTCAATTTGGCGTGTGTTTTGTGTTATATGGCTGCTCACATATCTCACTTGCTGTTAAAACGCTCACCTGATGACCAGTCACAGCGACAAAGTCGTTGACCTAACCCGTGCTTTGTTAGGGGGGGGGGGGGGGGGGGAGGGACGGGTGTGAATCGCCTTTACATACCGCAAGCTTATTTCCCAATCTCAGGGCCACCTGACCAACATGGCCATTGAAATCGAGGCTGCCGCGCGCTTGGGCCCGCCAACCGCTACCCCGGCCCCAGGAGGTCCCCTGGCACGCATCAGACAGTGCGCAACATCAGTCGGCCCGGGGTCGCTTTGAATGGGTTGACGGGCGTCACCGAGCCAGAACTGGCGCCGCGCTACATTGGAGGTGGTCTGGGGCCTGTTCGGACGTGGGCAACAAAACGGATGCATATCTGTGCCAGGCAACCGATGGCGGTGATCTGCAGTAAGGTCAGGGTGTCTGTGAGAACAGGCGTGTGACGGCAGAGAGGAAGATCTCGTTCACTTGACTGTGTCGGCGCCCTGCACGTGGTGTCGCGTGCACACCAACCCAGAGCCGCCTCGGCACTCTCCGCCTGCCTGCCCGCCGTCCACGCGCATAGTCGCCCTGACCCCGGCCGATCGTCAAGGCCTTCTGCGGCCTCCCGCAGACGGGCCGCCGGCCCAGCCGGGGTGCAGACAAGCGACGCAGACATAGTTGCATTCTGCAGATATACCCCAGAAGTGGCGCGAGGTTGGTACATGTAATAGCCAGTTCTGGTTGGGACTCCCAAGGTTGTCGTTTGGCGTGTGTCTGTGCGTGTGTGCATGTTTTCTAGGGTTGGCAGTTGTGTGAAGGCCGGCAAACGCTTGGGGAGAGTGGCTCCGTTCAGACTCCGCCCGTCAGTCAGTGCTGTCCTCGGGCTGGTGTAGTTTATGGTCTGGCCTTCCTGTCTGGCGCTGTCCCGGGCTGCAGTGCCATGGTGTGCGCTGGCTGGTGACGCTGGGCTTCCGCTCCGCCAGGTGGAGGAGGTGGTCGAGCAGTACAACCGGGCCGGCAAGTGGGTGGCCGGCATGGTGGTGGAGCCCATACAGGCGGAGGGTGGCGATAACCACGGCTCGCCCACGTTCTTCCGCGGACTGCAGGCGCTTGCCAAGAAGGTCGGTCAGGGGCCGCACGTCCAATGGCCCAAGGTCAAATGTTAACAACCGGACACTGGTCAGCCTCAGGTCAGACACGGACTGGGCACTGGCTGACCTGAGGTCAGACACGGACTGGACACCGGCCGTCCGGAGGTCGGACATGGACTGGGCACCGGCAGATCTGGGGTCAGACACCAATCAGACACTGGCTTTCCTGAAGTCCGACACGGCCTGGGAACCGGCTGATCCGAGGTCAGACGCGGACCTGACACTGGCCGACCTGAGGTCAGACGCGGACTGGACACCGGCTGACCTGAGGTCAGACATGGACTGGGCACCGGCTGGCCTGAGGTCAGACACAGACTGGTCACCGGCCCACCTGAGGACAGATACCGATCAGATACCGGCCGACCTGAGGTCAGACACGGACCTGACACCAGCGAACCTGGGATCATATACGGACCGGGCACCGGCCGACCTGAGGTCAAGTACAGATCAGACACCGGGTGACCTGAGGCCAGATACCGATCAGAAAGCGGTCGACGTAAAGGCTGTAGTCCTGGTCCGAGATTGTGCTGTGATCCATGCTCAGTATGTTCGTTCCCAGCAGCACTCGGGAACGAATCCTAAATGATCCATTACTTGTGCTACCTTTCCGGTTGTAACATGCAACACAACGAAATGCGCGTGTCCAATGATAGTCTTATTATCTCCGCCATTGTTGGTGCACACAATGCATTTGTGGTCTACATCAGCAGACGCCGGGCGAGGCGAAGAATGCGCTCCGTCAGTTTTGCACGTGCCGTGTGTCTGGAGGCTCGCCACGCTACCGCATTGCTGTATTTTTAAGAATCACGTGAGCGTAAACCCCGTGTGCCGTGAAGAGGACGCATTGTACGTCAGGATAGCACCTCCACAACCCAGTACTTCGAACGTGACGAAAGACAACATTTGTAGTTTGACTGTATGTGAAGGTCCTGGAATCACTTGAGTAAACGCTGGATATAGTGCTCCCTACCAGCCAATGGAACCTTAGCACTGGGGGCATGTGTTCCGTTATTCCTTTGCGCACCGAAAATGAAATCGATCCCACGTATTTTAGTGAAAACCTTCAGATGCTGTCTCAGCATTTGCCTTTTTTGTTATCTTCACCCACCCGGCCAACGTGGTATTTGTGGTTTTCATGATGTAGGAATGGGGAGGGGCAGATTTAGGTCGTCATTCCAGTGAAAAGGGCTCTCGGCAGCGATTCGTGACCAAATGCATGCCATATGATTAAACTCTTCCGGTGCGCACTTGAAACTTGTTGCGCGAAATGTTGATGAACTTGCGTAATAATCCGGAGTTGCAAACACCTGGCGATCCGAACCTGGAAAGCTGCGTTCTGCAAATCGACACTCAAACCTGTCACGGAGCGTTCGCAGCCGCAGTGGCACCCAGCGTCCGGTGGCACGGCGCGGTGCTTCAGCCCGAAATCGAAGCCCCCAAACTTGCTTCGAAGCGTTCGCAGCCGCAGTGCCACCCAGAGTCCGGTACTTTAGCCCGAAATGGAAGTCCCCCACAGCCACCACGTGCGAGCCCACGCCGCCACCAAACCGCACCACACACCTGAGATCATGCACTGGCCGGAAAACGGCTTAAACTGGGAAAAGCAAAACAGAGCAAGGTCTATCTGACACCCGGAGACGCGACACCGCCCGTCCTGACGCCGGCGCAGCTAAAGCCACCCACATCACTGGCACTGGGAGACAACCGCTAACCCGGCGCGGCTAAAGCCACTCACATCACTGGCACCGGGAGACATCCGCTGGCCCGGCGCGGCTAAAGCCACCCACATCACTGGCACCGGGAAACAACCGCTGGCCCTGCGCGGCTAAAGCTTCCCACATCACTGGCACCGAGAAACATCCGCTGACCCGGCGCAGCCAAAGCCACCCACATCACTGGCACCGGGAGACATCCGCTGGCCCGGCGCGGCTAAAGCCACCCACATCACTGGCACCGGGAAACAACCGCTGGCCCGGCGCGGCTAAAGCCACCCTCATCACTGGCACCGGGAGATAACCGCTGGCTCGGCGCAGCTAAAGCCACTCACATCACTGGCACCGGGGGACATCCGCTGGCCCGGCGCGGCTAAAGCCACGCACATCACTGGCACCGGGAGACATCCGCTGACCCGGCGCAGCTAAAGCCACCCACATCACTGGCACCGGGAGACATCCGCTGACCCGGCGCAGCTAAAGCCACCCACATCACTGGCACCGGGAGACAACCGCTGGCCCGGCGCAGCTAAAGCCACCCACGTCACCGGCACCGGGAGACATCCGCTGACCCGGCGCAGCTAAAGCCACCCACATCACTGGCACCGGGAGACGACCGCTGGCCCGGCGCGGCTAAAGCCACCCACATCACTGGCACCGGGAGACATCCGCTGGCCCGGCGCCAGACGCAGACCAGACGTCAGATGACATGACACCGCCTGACACTGCGTGACCTGACATCTGCAGTCACGTGAAATGGAGCGCTGAGGCGGTGTGATATCTGAAACGGCCTGACACGGGCTAACACTGACCTGACACAACTGCCGGAAGGTCGGTTCTCGGCCCTGTCCTGGTCGCTCTCTGCCTCTCCGCCTGTCGGTCTGTGCCCTGTCAGTCACCCTCTGCCTCTCCGCCCTGTCGGTCTCTGTTCTGGTCAGTCATTCCTCTGCTTCTCTGACCTGTCGGTCTCGACTCCTCCCTGCCTGGTGGTGTGCTTAAAGGGCTGACGCTTGGTATCACCTGCGATCTCGTAGCTGCTGCAATGGCTGAGTGCCAATTAAGCCCCCGCATTACTGTATTCTGGATAGTGATGCCGTGACGTCATCATGGGTTTTAATAATATGGCACCAAGGCTACGGCGGCGTGAAAACTGTTTTTTGTGGGCTGGTTTCAATGTAATTAGTTTGATAAACCGGATTGTGCCGACCTAGCACATTCAATGAAGCATTTCTAGCTAGGAAATGGTGTTGATTTGCACCAGAGCTGCAAAATCATTGCTGAAAGATGGTTCCAATCTGCACCCGACGGCGAGATGGGGTAGCCTATTTATCACTGATGTATTCCTTTGAACTCCAACCGTAAGGTCTAAGAAACAGTCTGTGTAAAATAATACAGCATGCAACAACGTAGAGATCAACATACAACAACATAAATATCAGAAACGGTGTCCCAGACGGGCTCGCAGCACCGTGGGGCGCGCACTGAGAAACTGTAATGCACGTTCTGCAGCCTTAGGAGGGATGTTGCCAGGGTGGATGCAGAGTTGGCTTGCCTTAATGGGGGTAGTGAGGGTCGAACCCCGGGAGGCGTAAATGCAAAGCGCCATTTCAGTTCAAGGTAGCAAATTTTCCTGTAAAATGGGACGATTTCTGGCAAGTTTTGCAGTTTCTGCCAGTCAGAATGGTGGCCCATATTTCAGCTGGGAAATAGTCAAGGGATATATAAGGGTAGTCGGGTATTATGCTTTGCATATCTTGTTCACCGAACCCATCCAGCATCATGGATCTGCAAGTTAACCAACGACTAGGAATATCATGTTATTGTAAAAACCAAATTTTTGGCACCTCCCTTGCTCACATTACATTATTTTCACATTTCACTACATGTAGGCACTGTAGTACGACGATAAATGGACAGTTATTATCCATTTACAAATTGAATGTAAGCATTACACATGATATCCCTGTATTTCCAACTGAATGTACATTTCACCAAGAGACATGACAGAGTTTCAGGCACGTTGACTGCAACCAATGTGGCGCGGGTACTGAACCTAGAAGTCGTGGTTTAATAGGGCTAATTTTTGGAAGCAGACCGCAGTATTCATTGGGCGTTAGGTTTTAAGTGCAAGATGCACAATATCTATTCACATAACATTGGAATAAAGACGTAGAACAGGATTCCTACCCAGTTCATTGGCGAAATCTCCGTTCGTGGTCATGTTACTGATATGCGCCAACCTTTGCCTAGTATCAATAAAAGCCACACTACGGGTTGTCAGACTTTTGTCCGATGGTGACGTCACGTCTGCGCAGCCTTCTCAAGAAGCTTTGGGTGCCAGGCATGACCTAGATAGGAGTTGCAGTGTCTTCATTTCGTGCAAGTTTTCGCAGAGTTGTTATTTTTCCTTCCCTCGTGCTCAACTCACCTCGCATTTTGCGATATGTATTTGCGGCATGTCTTACATGCGGTTTTGTAGGAGAGAAAATTATTTTGTCCGTACGCCCCTTATCTGAAATCCATCATAAGCACTACCTTGGCTTTGCTTCAGCAATGAAAGAAATTTGAATGGAATGCATTTAGAAGATTATATACAGAGGAAAAACGTTTGTTTGCAAGACATCGTTTGAATGCAATGCTTTTGTCGCGTCGTAAGTCGTCACCTTCGTTTTCTCGTGCCTGCAAGTGTACACACACAGCCTGCACGGCATGGCCGAGAGCTTTAGGAAATCCAGCGATGCTTACTACGCAGGACGGTCGGCGAGGATGCCTGAAAGCTCGAGCGACAGCTGTGTTATACAGCGTCCCTGGTCCACGGCCCGCCAACGTCGATAGCGGTGCCATTATCAGGGGGTTTCCTTCGCATTGTCCGTTTTCGTTGGCGGCTCGTCCGTTGTCGTTGGCGGCTCGAAGGACAACGAGGACAACGGGCGCAGGGCTTACGGTGTGTGCTGCGGGGCCTCTCGCGGCTGCGAGCCCGGCGTCGGCCGACCTTGCTTCACCATGATTACTTGGCACTGGCGTTGTGGTCGGAGGCGGAGCCGAAATCGGTGTCGCTACTGGCGCCATCAGGTGTGGCATCTGGGCTCTCACCCCATGCCAGCTGCCGCTTCCTCTTGAATATGTAGGCCGCTGCGCCGCCAGCAGCGATGAGGAGCGCCAGCAGCGTCAGGCCCACTCCCAGACCGACGCCGGCGCTGTAGCTTGACATGCGGGATGCGCACCGTTCAGTTTCGTCACCGCTGTCATAGCCGTTGCCACTGGGCGGTGTCTTCACCGTGAGCACTTCGTCAGGTTTGGGGGCGAAGACGACGTCCAGGTGCAACTGCATCACTGCGATGGTGACCCTGGGATCGGTGTAGATGCGACCGATGTGGCTGTGGTAAATCATGTCCAGGTGGTTGCTCCTGCTGTTAAACATGGGTCCGTCAGGCTCGTTGTTGGCCACGGATGACAGGCACTCGGTCCTCAGCTGGCCCTTTTTCGAAAGGCCCCAGAACAGATTGATCTGGCAGTCCATAAAGTGGATGTTTCTTATGATGAAGAAGGCGGATTGTCGACTTAAAAAGAAGCGGCTCTTGTATGCGCTCTGTTTTATGTTTATTGACACCTGTGTTTTGGTGTCACCGTCAGCTATCACCGTGAAGAACTGAAAATATTTAAAGTTGTCCAATACTGCATCACCCCTGTCCGGCACAAACGTCTTGGTTCCCAGATAAATCTTCTGGGACTTCCTCACATCGATCATCACCTTTGCTTTGGCTAGAATGGGGTATGTAGGCCCTGCTTTCGTGTCGCAGGTTTCACCTGTATATTCCCTCGGGCATTGACACGTGCAGTCTTTAGTTAAGAAGCCCATGTTTGTGCACTTTGGCACGTGTTTTCCGTTAAATCTACAAGACGCAGCCCAGAGTTTATCGCAGCCGTACACCGTGTTCAGGGCGTACATGTCGTAATGCGACTGCGCCATACCCGCGTTGCGGTGGTAGTCGAGCATGTACTGGTAGTGCCCGTCAAGAGTGACAAAAATTGGTCGGACATCGCCATCGGCAAAAGCCGTCGTGGCGTACTGCATCAGAGACATGTAGTCGTAAGGCACCGGCAGGTCGACCACCTGATCTTTGGCGCAGCGGCCACCCTGTGCCCAGGTTTGCGACAAGGCATCGCCCCGCCTGCTCTTGTCCACCGACACCTCAAAGTTCTCGTTGTTGACGAACATGAACAAGTCTCGGTCTGGACGGCTCTGCTGGTGCTGGTTGCCCAGCGCGTGGCCGAACTCGTGTGCCGCGGCCACCATTTCGCAGCCATTGGGCTGAACGGACATCCTCTGTGGTGTTCCTCTCGGTCTGTAGATGTTTCCTACATAAGAAAAACAGCCGCCATAGTTTCCCACGCAGATTGCGCCGTGTCCAACTCTCTGTCTGCATGTTCCGTCTGGAATCTTGTTGAACTTGATGCAGCTTTTGTCACTCCACGTCTTTACCGCGGCCTTGAACACATTCTTGTCTGCTCGTGATTCTGTGTCAAAAAAGTACCAGCACTGAGCTGAGCCTCTTTCGTCCTTCCATAGGTTGTTGCTTGAGATGATACCAGTGAATCGGTCTTGTGACAATTGGGGCATTACCTGCTCGGGCAGGTGCGCAGTGTCAGCAATCATTACCAATGGTGGCTCACCTTTGAACTCCTTCACTTTGTAGCCTCGGGCTCGTAGAATGGCTGCTGTTTCACTGTACGTCAGATTTTGAGCATTGTGCCCCCTTAACCGTTCGGCGAAAGATTCCATTTGCCACGGTTTCGTTAACTTAGAATGCCCTGATGCTGCAGATGAGAACTGTGTTGACACCACGAGCTGCGCAGCAAAAAGCAAATGTTTCCACATGCCGTAGCATAAATATCTTGGAATTGATACCTTCACGTTAACTTTGTTTCGTGTATCGACTGTTTCTGAGGCCGCTGATTACTTATAAAGGAATAGCTATCAAGGGAGTCTGTATTCATGCAATCTTGATCTATCAGCTTTGATTATTTTCGTTGCCATGCTGGTCGACACCTCGGCCACTTCCATTTCAATGATACTGTCCCTGATGCCTTTCGATGTTAAACCCTTTTGACTCCAGCGTCGTGTTATTTGGTGTCTTCTTAACGGTTGTTTCTTCGGACATCACTTAAGATAGGTTGAATAGTACACCTTTGTAATAACTAGTTATGAGGCCGCACACTAATAAGTGTTTCCCGTGTCGAAAACTCCGCATCAAATGCGTCGTCAAACTGGGCGGCACTTTTCCCGGCTCATTGTCTTCTTTTCACAGTTGTTTCGACCCGATCACCTCTTCGTCCCCCCGTTTTCCTCCCAGTAATAGGCGACTAGCAAGCCACAGAACACAACCTCGTCCGCGTCACTGCATGCTGAAGACACACCTGAACTCATTGTCGCACGACACCATCACGACTTGTCATCGTCGTCGCTGTCGGTTGTGTCGTCAAAGAAAGTACTGGTTGAGTCGCTGCTGTCACCTAGGTTGTCGGCGATGTTGTCCAGCATGGCGTCCGGGTCTAGCATGGCTGCCAGTTGCCTCTTCCTCCTGGCGATAAGGGCAGTCGCGATACACACGATGAGCAAGAGTACCAGCAGCGTCAGACCCACTCCCAGACCGACGCCGGCACCGGCACCAATCATGCTGGACGCGCCCGGGTCAGTGCCATTGCCGCCGGTGCTGTTACCGCCGTTGCTGCCGCCACTGGACGCTGCCTTCTTCAGCTTGAGCACTTTGTCAGGCTTGGGGGCAAAGACGACGTCCAACTGTAGCTGCATCAAGGTGATGCTGATCTTGGGATCGCCAAGGCTGTAGCCTATGCTGCTGCGGTAAATCATGTCCAGGTGGCTGCTCCTGCTGTTAAACATGGGTCCGTCAGGTTCGTTGTTGGCCACGGATGACAGGCACTCGGTCCTCAGCTGGCCCTTTTTCGAAAGACCCCAGTACAGGATAATCGCGCAATCTTGTTTATTGAAGGTTCTCAAAAGGAAGGCGGCGCTTTGTGCACTAAGAAAGCTCGGACTCTTGTGCGCGCTCTGTTTTATGTTTATTGACACTTGCGTCTTGGGGTCACCATCAGCTATCACCGTGAAGAACTGAAAATTTTTGAAGTCGTCCAATACTGCATCACCCTTGTCCGGCACAAACTTTTTAGTTCCCAGATCAATTTTCTGGGACTCTTTCACATCGATCATCACTTTCGCTTTGGCTAGGAGGGGAAATATAGGCCCTGCTTTCGTGCCACACGTTTCACCTTTATATGCCGGAGGGCATTGACACTTGCAGTTTTTAGTCAAGAAGCCCAAGTTTGTGCATTTTGGCACATGTTTTCCGATAGTTTTACATTGCGCAGCCCAGAGTTTGCCGCATCCGTACACCGTGTTCAGGGCGTACATGTCGTAATGCGACTGCGCCATACCCGCCTTGCGGTGATAATCGAGTATGTACTGGTAGTGCCCGTCGGTGGACACAAAAATGGGCCGGAGGTCGTCATCGGCAAAAGCCGTCGTGGCGTACTGCATCAGAGACATGTAGTCGTAAGGCACCGGCAGGTCGACCACCTGATCCTTGGCGCAGCGGCCACCCTGCGCCCACGTATTCGACAAGGCATCGCCCCGCTTGCTCTTGTCCACCGACACCTCAAAGTTCTCGTTGTTGACGAACATGAACAAGTCTCGGTCTGGACGGCTCTGCTGGTGCTGGTTGCCCAGCGCGTGGCCGAACTCGTGTGCCGCGGCCACCATTTCGCAGCCATTGGGCTGAACGGACATCCTCTGTGGTGTTCCTCTCGGTCTGTAGATGTTTCCTACATAAGAAAAACAGCCGCCATAGTTTCCCACGCAGATTGCGCCGTGTCCAACTCTCTGTCTGCATGTTCCGTCTGGAATCTTGTTGAACTTGATGCAGCTTTTGTCACTCCACGTCTTTACCGCGGCCTTGAACACATTCTTGTCTGCTCGTGATTCTGTGTCAAAAAAGTACCAGCACTGAGCTGAGCCTCTTTCGTCCTTCCATAGGTTGTTGCTTGAGATGATACCAGTGAATCGGTCTTGTGACAATTGGGGCATTACCTGCTCGGGCAGGTGCGCAGTGTCAGCAATCATTACCAATGGTGGCTCACCTTTGAACTCCTTCACTTTGTAGCCTCGGGCTCGTAGAATGGCTGCTGTTTCACTGTACGTCAGATTTTGAGCATTGTGCCCCCTTAACCGTTCGGCGAAAGATTCCATTTGCCACGGTTTCGTTAACTTAGAATGCCCCGATGCTGCAGATGAGAACTGTGTTGACACCACGAGCTGCGCAGCAAAAAGCAAATGTTTCCACATGCCGTAGCATAAATATCTTGGAATTGATACCTTCACGTTAACTTTGTTTCGTGTATCGACTGTTTCTGAGGCCGCTGATTACTTATAAAGGAATAGCTATCAAGGGAGTCTGTATTCATGCAATCTTGATCTATCAGCTTTGATTATGTTCGTTGCCATGCTGGTCGACACCTCGGCCACTTCCATTTCAATGATACTGTCCCTGATGCCTTTCGATGTTAAACCCTTTTGACTCCAGCGTCGTGTTATTTGGTGTCTTCTTAACGGTTGTTTCTTCGGACATCACTTAAGATAGGTTGAATGATACACCTTTGTAATAACTAGTTATGAGGCCGCACACTAATAAGTGTTTCCCGTGTCGAAAACTCCGCATCAAATGCGTCGTCAAACTGGGCGGCACTTTTCCCGGCTCATTGTCTTCTTTTCACAGTTGTTTCGACCCGATCACCTCTTCGTCCCCCCGTTTTCCTCCCAGTAATAGGCGACTAGCAAGCCACAGAACACAACCTCGTCCGCGTCACTGCATGCTGAAGACACACCTGAACTCATTGCCGCACGACACCATCACGACTTGTCATCGTCGTCGCTGTCGGTTGTGTCGTCAAAGAAAGTACTGGTTGAGTCGCTGCTGTCACCTAGGTGTTCGGCGATGTTGTCCAGCATGGCGTCCGGGTCTAGCATGGCTGCCAGTTGCCTCTTCCTCCTGGCGATAAGGGCAGTCGCGATACACACGATGAGCAAGAGTACCAGCAGCGTCAGACCCACTCCCAGACCGACGCCGGCACCGGCACCAATCATGCTGGACGCGCCCGGGTCAGTGCCATTGCCGCCGGTGCTGTTACCGCCGTTGCTGCCGCCACTGGACGCTGCCTTCTTCAGCTTGAGCACTTTGTCAGGCTTGGGGGCAAAGACGACGTCCAACTGTAGCTGCATCAAGGTGATGCTGATCTTGGGATCGCCAAGGCTGTAGCCTATGCTGCTGCGGTAAATCATGTCCAGGTGGCTGCTCCTGCTGTTAAACATGGGTCCGTCAGGTTCGTTGTTGGCCACGGATGACAGGCACTCGGTCCTCAGCTGGCCCTTTTTCGAAAGGCCCCAGAACAGATTGATCTGGCAGTCCATAAAGTGGATGTTTCTTATGATGAAGAAGGCGGATTGTCGACTTAAAAAGAAGCGGCTCTTGTATGCGCTCTGTTTTATGTTTATTGACACCTGTGTTTTGGTGTCACCGTCAGCTATCACCGTGAAGAACTGAAAATATTTAAAGTTGTCCAATACTGCATCACCCCTGTCCGGCACAAACGTCTTGGTTCCCAGATAAATCTTCTGGGACTTCCTCACATCGATCATCACCTTTGCTTTGGCTAGAATGGGGTATGTAGGCCCTGCTTTCGTGTCGCAGGTTTCACCTGTATATTCCCTCGGGCATTGACACGTGCAGTCTTTAGTTAAGAA
Source organism: Pollicipes pollicipes (assembly GCF_011947565.3). Taxonomy (NCBI): domain Eukaryota; kingdom Metazoa; phylum Arthropoda; class Thecostraca; order Pollicipedomorpha; family Pollicipedidae; genus Pollicipes; species Pollicipes pollicipes. Next base: position 14,983,391 of record NW_023596448.1, on the reverse strand, counting down.
GCCCATGTTTGTGCACTTTGGCACGTGTTTTCCGTTAAATCTACAAGACGCAGCCCAGAGTTTATCGCAGCCGTACACCGTGTTCAGGGCGTACATGTCGTAATGCGACTGCGCCATACCCGCCTTGCGGTGATAATCGAGTATGTACTGGTAGTGCCCGTCGGTGGACACAAAAATGGGCCGGAGGTCGTCATCGGCAAAAGCCGTCGTGGCGTACTGCATCAGAGACATGTAGTCGTAAGGCACCGGCAGGTCGACCACCTGATCCTTGGCGCAGCGGCCACCCTGCGCCCACGTATTCGACAAGGCATCGCCCCGCTTGCTCTTGTCCACCGACACCTCAAAGTTCTCGTTGTTGACGAACATGAACAAGTCTCGGTCTGGACGGCTCTGCTGGTGCTGGTTGCCCAGCGCGTGGCCGAACTCGTGTGCCGCGGCCACCATTTCGCAGCCATTGGGCTGAACGGACATCCTCTGTGGTGTTCCTCTCGGTCTGTAGATGTTTCCTACATAAGAAAAACAGCCGCCATAGTTTCCCACGCAGATTGCGCCGTGTCCAACTCTCTGTCTGCATGTTCCGTCTGGAATCTTGTTGAACTTGATGCAGCTTTTGTCACTCCACGTCTTTACCGCGGCCTTGAACACATTCTTGTCTGCTCGTGATTCTGTGTCAAAAAAGTACCAGCACTGAGCTGAGCCTCTTTCGTCCTTCCATAGGTTGTTGCTTGAGATGATACCAGTGAATCGGTCTTGTGACAATTCGGGTATTACCTGCTCGGGCAGGTGCGCAGTGTCAGCAATCATTACCAATGGTGGCTCACCTTTGAACTCCTTCACTTTGTAGCCTCGGGCTCGTAGAATGGCTGCTGTTTCACTGTACGTCAGATTTTGAGCATTGTGCCCCCTTAACCGTTCGGCGAAAGATTCCATTTGCCACGGTTTCGTTAACTTAGAATGCCCTGATGCTGCAGATGAGAACTGTGTTGACACCACGAGCTGCGCAGCAAAAAGCAAATGTTTCCACATGCCGTAGCATAAATATCTTGGAATTGATACCTTCACGTTAACTTTGTTTCGTGTATCGACTGTTTCTGAGGCCGCTGATTACTTATAAAGGAATAGCTATCAAGGGAGTCTGTATTCATGCAATCTTGATCTATCAGCTTTGATTATTTTCGTTGCCATGCTGGTCGACACCTCGGCCACTTCCATTTCAATGATACTGTCCCTGATGCCTTTCGATGTTAAACCCTTTTGACTCCAGCGTCGTGTTATTTGGTGTCTTCTTAACGGTTGTTTCTTCGGACATCACTTAAGATAGGTTGAATGATACACCTTTGTAATAACTAGTTATGAGGCCGCACACTAATAAGTGTTTCCCGTGTCGAAAACTCCGCATCAAATGCGTCGTCAAACTGGGCGGCACTTTTCCCGGCTCATTGTCTTCTTTTCACAGTTGTTTCGACCCGATCACCTCTTCGTCCCCCCGTTTTCCTCCCAGTAATAGGCGACTAGCAAGCCACAGAACACAACCTCGTCCGCGTCACTGCATGCTGAAGACACACCTGAACTCATTGTCGCACGACACCATCACGACTTGTCATCGTCGTCGCTGTCGGTTGTGTCGTCAAAGAAAGTACTGGTTGAGTCGCTGCTGTCACCTAGGTTGTCGGCGATGTTGTCCAGCATGGCGTCCGGGTCTAGCATGGCTGCCAGTTGCCTCTTCCTCCTGGCGATAAGGGCAGTCGCGATACACACGATGAGCAAGAGTACCAGCAGCGTCAGACCCACTCCCAGACCGACGCCGGCACCGGCACCAATCATGCTGGACGCGCCCGGGTCAGTGCCATTGCCGCCGGTGCTGTTACCGCCGTTGCTGCCGCCACTGGACGCTGCCTTCTTCAGCTTGAGCACTTTGTCAGGCTTGGGGGCAAAGACGACGTCCAACTGTAGCTGCATCAAGGTGATGCTGATCTTGGGATCGCCAAGGCTGTAGCCTATGCTGCTGCGGTAAATCATGTCCAGGTGGCTGCTCCTGCTGTTAAACATGGGTCCGTCAGGTTCGTTGTTGGCCACGGATGACAGGCACTCGGTCCTCAGCTGGCCCTTTTTCGAAAGACCCCAGTACAGGATAATCGCGCAATCTTGTTTATTGAAGGTTCTCAAAAGGAAGGCGGCGCTTTGTGCACTAAGAAAGCTCGGACTCTTGTGCGCGCTCTGTTTTATGTTTATTGACACTTGCGTCTTGGGGTCACCATCAGCTATCACCGTGAAGAACTGAAAATTTTTGAAGTCGTCCAATACTGCATCACCCTTGTCCGGCACAAACTTTTTAGTTCCCAGATCAATTTTCTGGGACTCTTTCACATCGATCATCACTTTCGCTTTGGCTAGGAGGGGAAATATAGGCCCTGCTTTCGTGCCACACGTTTCACCTTTATATGCCGGAGGGCATTGACACTTGCAGTTTTTAGTCAAGAAGCCCAAGTTTGTGCATTTTGGCACATGTTTTCCGATAGTTTTACATTGCGCAGCCCAGAGTTTGCCGCATCCGTACACCGTGTTCAGGGCGTACACGTCGTAATGCGACTGCGCCATACCCGCCTTGCGGTGATAATCGAGTATGTACTGGTAGTGCCCGTCGGTGGACACAAAAATGGGCCGGAGGTCGTCATCGGCAAAAGCCGTCGTGGCGTACTGCATCAGAGACATGTAGTCGTAAGGCACCGGCAGGTCGACCACCTGATCTTTGGCGCAGCGGCCACCCTGTGCCCAGGTTTGCGACAAGGCATCGCCCCGCCTGCTCTTGTCCACCGACACCTCAAAGTTCTCGTTGTTGACGAACATGAACAAGTCTCGGTCTGGACGGCTCTGCTGGTGCTGGTTGCCCAGCGCGTGGCCGAACTCGTGTGCCGCGGCCACCATTTCGCAGCCATTGGGCTGAACGGACATCTTCTGTGGTGTCCCTCCCTCCTTGTAGATGTTGCCTACAAAAGAAAAGCAGCCGCCGTAGTCTCCTACGCAGATGGCGCCGTGCCCGACTTTCTGTGTGCATGGGCCGTCTGGAATCTTGTTGAACTTGATGCAGCTTTTGTCACTCCACGTCTTTACCGCGGCCTTGAACACATTCTTGTCTGCTCGTGATTCTGTGTCAAAAAAGTACCAGCACTGAGCTGAGCCTCTTTCGTCCTTCCATAGGTTGTTGCTTGAGATGATACCAGTGAATCGGTCTTGTGACAATTGGGGCATTACCTGCTCGGGCAGGTGCGCAGTGTCAGCAATCATTACCAATGGTGGCTCACCTTTGAACTCCTTCACTTTGTAGCCTCGGGCTCGTAGAATGGCTGCTGTTTCACTGTACGTCAGATTTTGAGCATTGTGCCCCCTTAACCGTTCGGCGAAAGATTCCATTTGCCACGGTTTCGTTAACTTAGAATGCCCCGATGCTGCAGATGAGAACTGTGTTGACACCACGAGCTGCGCAGCAAAAAGCAAATGTTTCCACATGCCGTAGCATAAATATCTTGGAATTGATACCTTCACGTTAACTTTGTTTCGTGTATCGACTGTTTCTGAGGCCGCTGATTACTTATAAAGGAATAGCTATCAAGGGAGTCTGTATTCATGCAATCTTGATCTATCAGCTTTGATTATGTTCGTTGCCATGCTGGTCGACACCTCGGCCACTTCCATTTCAATGATACTGTCCCTGATGCCTTTCGATGTTAAACCCTTTTGACTCCAGCGTCGTGTTATTTGGTGTCTTCTTAACGGTTGTTTCTTCGGACATCACTTAAGATAGGTTGAATGATACACCTTTGTAATAACTAGTTATGAGGCCGCACACTAATAAGTGTTTCCCGTGTCGAAAACTCCGCATCAAATGCGTCGTCAAACTGGGCGGCACTTTTCCCGGCTCATTGTCTTCTTTTCACAGTTGTTTCGACCCGATCACCTCTTCGTCCCCCCGTTTTCCTCCCAGTAATAGGCGACTAGCAAGCCACAGAACACAACCTCGTCCGCGTCACTGCATGCTGAAGACACACCTGAACTCATTGCCGCACGACACCATCACGACTTGTCATCGTCGTCGCTGTCGGTTGTGTCGTCAAAGAAAGTACTGGTTGAGTCGCTGCTGTCACCTAGGTGTTCGGCGATGTTGTCCAGCATGGCGTCCGGGTCTAGCATGGCTGCCAGTTGCCTCTTCCTCCTGGCGATAAGGGCAGTCGCGATACACACGATGAGCAAGAGTACCAGCAGCGTCAGACCCACTCCCAGACCGACGCCGGCACCGGCACCAATCATGCTGGACGCGCCCGGGTCAGTGCCATTGCCGCCGGTGCTGTTACCGCCGTTGCTGCCGCCACTGGACGCTGCCTTCTTCAGCTTGAGCACTTTGTCAGGCTTGGGGGCAAAGACGACGTCCAACTGTAGCTGCATCAAGGTGATGCTGATCTTGGGATCGCCAAGGCTGTAGCCTATGCTGCTGCGGTAAATCATGTCCAGGTGGCTGCTCCTGCTGTTAAACATGGGTCCGTCAGGTTCGTTGTTGGCCACGGATGACAGGCACTCGGTCCTCAGCTGGCCCTTTTTCGAAAGGCCCCAGAACAGATTGATCTGGCAGTCCATAAAGTGGATGTTTCTTATGATGAAGAAGGCGGATTGTCGACTTAAAAAGAAGCGGCTCTTGTATGCGCTCTGTTTTATGTTTATTGACACCTGTGTTTTGGTGTCACCGTCAGCTATCACCGTGAAGAACTGAAAATATTTAAAGTTGTCCAATACTGCATCACCCCTGTCCGGCACAAACGTCTTGGTTCCCAGATAAATCTTCTGGGACTTCCTCACATCGATCATCACCTTTGCTTTGGCTAGAATGGGGTATGTAGGCCCTGCTTTCGTGTCGCAGGTTTCACCTGTATATTCCCTCGGGCATTGACACGTGCAGTCTTTAGTTAAGAAGCCCATGTTTGTGCACTTTGGCACGTGTTTTCCGTTAAATCTACAAGACGCAGCCCAGAGTTTATCGCAGCCGTACACCGTGTTCAGGGCGTACATGTCGTAATGCGACTGCGCCATACCCGCCTTGCGGTGATAATCGAGTATGTACTGGTAGTGCCCGTCGGTGGACACAAAAATGGGCCGGAGGTCGTCATCGGCAAAAGCCGTCGTGGCGTACTGCATCAGAGACATGTAGTCGTAAGGCACCGGCAGGTCGACCACCTGATC
>NW_023596448.1:14954906-14978152 GCF_011947565.3 Pollicipes pollicipes | reverse complement strand
CAGTTTTGACCTCCCACCCGAGCGCGTGTTAATTGCTCGCTGGGACCAGTAGCGTAGCCAGGATTTCGTCAAGGGGGAGAGGAACGCAAAACTGTGGTACTCCCTAGAGTTTGAGCCCGCTTCGAAAAGTCATATCCCGACCATTAAGTTGCAAGATTCGTAGATATGTGATTTTGTACAGGAACCCATCTTACTGAGCTCAGCCCTGAACAACTGGGCGTACTACGCATGCACATACATGGAGCTAGTTCATCTTCTCCAGATCGTGGTGGATCCTGTGGTCAAGTATTTTGGAGAAGACATAGCAAAGTAAACCTTAGTTGGCTGTTAAATGTTGTCAAAATCAAACACGAGCTTGACTCCTATTTACGCCTAGCCGATTAGTCGCTGTGATCAGCTGATGACTGATGGCTTAGAGAGGCTTTTCCTCTGAGTGCTATGAAGGCGTACACAATATCCTAACATTTAATATGCACGAAGAACGTGATGCACAGGTATGAGGGTCGGAAGTTCATGAACTAACGGAAATCACTTACAAAATCGTGGGCGCGTAAACTTGTGCTCGACAATTGCGCGCAAAAAATATCGTCGAGGAAAGAAATGAAAAGACGGCCGACAGGGCAGCGGGTTGCATTCCGACTCACTAGTTCCGCACAGTGAAGCGAAGGCAGCCGTCGGTGTGGCTGGCTCCCAGAATAATCAACTGTCAGCTGAGCGAGGATCGGGCGTCTCGGGGTGACTGCGGCCATCCGAAGCGCAGCCTAGCACAGATCGGTCCTGGCACGTGATTCCTCTGCTTGATCAGAAGAAAGGGGCTTCGATCCCACAAAAGTCATAGTCGCATATCCGACTGCTGGCCTAAGGGGAAGATACCAAGAGAAATCATTATCCTGTAGTCTCGGACTTGGACGCATGAAGTAATTTAGCCAGGTTCATACCTTACCTTACCTAACCTCATGGTGATCGGGAATTGAAAGAGGCCACTAGGCCTGTAGGTCCCGGTCTCGTCAGGCTCCCGGTCCGGTAACCGAACAGTCTCAAATTATGGGAAGATTCAGTCTGGGACGTCGTACATGATGTCAGCCCAGTGCGTATCAAGCCTAGACTTGAACTGTTCAACTGAGGTCGATGCCACGACCGGGTGTGGAAGAGCGTTCCAGTCATTGACAACCCGCGTGCTGAATGAGTTACGACGGACGATAGTCCCAGCTCGAGGTTTTCTGAGCTTCCATTGGTGTCCTCTCGTCACCTCCGAGTTGTGCCTTGTCAGGAACTCCTCTTCCGATAGCGACATGCCTCCGTGAAACAGCTGGTAGACTGTTATCATGTCTCCCCTGCGACGACGATAGCACAGCGAGGGCAACTGAAGGAGTCTGAGCCTCTCAGGGTATGGCTGGCGCCTCACTTCATAGGCAAGCCGGGTAGCTCGTCGCTGAACCCGTTCCAGCCGTTTCTGGTCCAGTTTGCCGAATGGGCCCCAGAGACGTTGCCATACTCTAAGTACGGACGTACTAAGATCTTAAAAAGCAAAGGCAACGTGCGAGCATCGATATTGGCAAAAGGCCGCCTCACGACCGCCAGCATCTGGTTGGGGCATACGCACGAACAGTCGAAACACCCTGGCGCTCGCAAGCATGCGTGGGACTTTCGGAAACGCAGTGAGGTCCTGACTAATGGGAGAGCTCACGGCCAATGTGGAGGTCCCTGGAGCGATCAAGACTGCCTCGGCCGGCACTAGAACTGCAGGGCTCAATGCTATTTAGCGCTTTACCAAGCTCTAAGTACTTCTAACTCACCAAACATGGGTTATGGGGCATCAAAATGATATGCAAGGCTAGAAATATCCCGCATCCACGAACAGGGCTACAACCATGAAGAAGCCGGCCCCTTCGGTCGAAAGGGCCTGCTTTGCTCTAATCTATCTCCTCCCGATACGAAATCCTGACCCCGCCATTGCCTCCCTCCGTTGATGTCCATCGGCCACCAGGGATGAGTTTCCGATTCAATTAGGGCTTCAACCCCCAAACTTGGCCTCCATCGACGCTGAACTTTGGGAAGAAAGTGGGCGAAGTCTTGGGAGAAACTTGTTCATCATCGTGTTCGCCTATCTTTGGTCATGTTATATCATATTTCATTGTCAGTCCCACTTCCCTCCCTCTTGTGACACCACGTCCTTAATACTTCCATATTAACATCCATCTCTAGTGTCCAGGAGTGCAGATCCTTCGAAACGTTGGCAAATCTGCCCTTGCGAATATGGTGAAAAACATCGACGAGAGGCCATCTGACCCCGCGCATTTTAATTTACATCACATGATTTTTCACACGGAAAACTCTAATACTGCGCAACAGGTAGACATCCTGCGCCAGAGCATGCAAATCAGAGCTGCAAGGCTATCTGCAAATCAAGGCTGTCTTACGGAGGGCCCTGAGCATTCGCTCGCTTGAGCTTGAGGAGAGGGATCAGTGTCCGATGGAAATGGAGAGCTGTTAATTGTTGTGGATTGAGCACATGATTGACTCTCGCGAAACTCATGTAACGGCCAAGTTGGTCGAGCCGCTGTCCGTAATTTATTTCTCATGTCTGTAACAGATATGGGCTGCTAATAGCACATGTATATGATAATTCATTAGATACTGAGTGAGGTTACTGACCAGCGTCTCAACGGACACTGAAGGTAACGTTATTTCCGCCATCATCTAGGATACCCAGTGGCTTTAAGCATTGGTGTGGTGCAAAATGATGATATGCATATCTGATAGTAAACAAAGAGCCAGAAGTAATGAACAGATTGGTTAAAGTTGAGCTTCTTAAAAACTGTTGCAAATATGTGTCAAGTCTTGGCTGTGTTATGCTTTGAAAGGGAATGTTTTTTTGTATGAGGGTCAAAGTTTGGGAATTGGTCTTTTTAATTAGAAAATTTGCATACCTTTCCTCTCTCTTGACTCAAGCACAGTTTGTCTGAGTTTTTGGATGAGGAGCATTTCACAAGGGTCCAGGTGGCCCTAAATGTGTATGAAACAAAACCTTGTCATGCTCTTTATTTCCTGAATATTTTGGTTCTGACCAATACAACCTGCATGTTTTTCCAAATTCCCATTGCTAAGTTGTGATTAATATACAAATCTGGAGGTGAAGTTGGTAAGGATAGATTTGCTATGTTTTTATTGAATTTACAATCCTGTTTCAGCATACCATGCCATATTTTCCCAAACTTTTGTATACTAATTACAGACAAAGTATACTTTCAGCATGCCCTATACTCACTAACCAGGCACTACTGCAGCCACACCATGCAATGTGCTTACAAGTAAGATTTTTTTGATGAGCACCAGAATGACAGATAATGTCTTTTTCCTTAGAAGGCTTACAATTTCCCTAAGCTAACCTTATAGCAGCTTGACCTCACCCCACCCCTTCTCATACTCATGCTTCTCCCCTGCCCTTACCCCTATCCATACTTCTACCCCTACCCTTACTCCTACTCCTAAACCTATCCTGGCCCCTACTATACTACTCCTTTTTCTTGCTGCTGGAGCACAGGTCCATGCTCAGCTGACTTATTAACTGCCCAGCTAACTTGCCTGCTGATCAATAATCAGCACCAGATTGTGACAGTGGTGTGCCTGTGAGCACCATTGTTGGTATGAGATCATGACTATTTTACTGTGAAGTGTGAACTGACACAACTACTGTTTTCCAATGCTGGCTGGTATGTTGCAGTCTAGATAAGTATTTGAAGTCATGGTTTAAGGATTGTTACATTCTGGAATGTGGTGTGAGTTTTACTTAATGCCATAGCATTGACAAGGTGCAAGTGATATGTTACTATTATGTAGGGCTTCAGACTAGTCTGAATCAATCAGTTTCTTATTGTAACACCATATTATGGGAAACATGCTGATAATTTATGAACAATTGTTGCTAATTTTGGCTATCAGCCTGCTCAGTACCCTTAAAATTTGGTCGTGTTTCAAATTACTGAGGAAACTGTGATGCGTAGCACTTAACCAGATTGTATTGATGTAATTTTTGTGCATTTCTCAAAACTGATCCCATTAGCAGAAGGCTGTTTGTAGTTATATTGACTTCTGGGTTCCTTGCATGTGTCTGAGCCATGTTATCACAGACTGAATCGCAACATTTCAGATAAACTCAACATGAGGACAATGTGGGCAGCAGGAATGATGAGAAGGTGGATGCATTCTTCACCATATCAAGGTAAGTGATGTAGACAAAGTTTGAATGTGATTTTCAATCTTGTTTTCAATCTTCAATCAGTCATCAAAGTTGCAAGTGTTTTCATCAAAGGTGTTTAAGTACATGACACAGTACCAGGCTACTTGTACTGTGTGAGTAAGAGCCCAATTTTGCACTGCATCAATCTGACTTGCCAATGCACAGTGTTGTTTCAGTGCAAGTAGTCCACACTCACCAGACAGGGCTGGATGATTCATTTTTATACAAAAGGTTAATGTAAGTTAGATACCCCTGTACCTTGATGTGGTTTTGATCATTACCAGGGTAAGGTATTGTGTGTTCTGGACACAAATTGATTGCAGTCTCCATGTATCTATGTGACCTACATGTGATGGTTTTTGTCTTGAGATCTATTGGAATCTCGATGAAGGCTAGGTATGCAACATGCATGTGTTTGTGTTCTTGAGAGTGATTTCCTTTAGCCTGGCACCACATTTGTGTTATGATATTTGACAAGTGACACTGCACTACCAATCATGATGCCATTAAAGCCATCACTTTTGACACTGACAAGGCAGACATCACACCATTTGACACTGGCCCTAGTGGGCTGTACTTAACATTAACAATGCACGCCTCTTGTGTATGACAGTGACACCCCCCAAACCATCACATGACACTGACACTGCCAGCCAGTGTCGTCACGCCTGACCTGCAGCTGCTGTTGCCCCCAGTGCGTGGCGTGGCCTCACTGGTGCCGGGCGAGCCGACTGGCCCTGCCATGGTGACAGCTGTGCCAGGGCCGCGCAGCCAGCAGCTGCTGAAGGAGCTCGACCAGATCCAGGTGTGTCCCAGCCGGCCTCCGGCGGTGTGCAATACCGCGCCCGTCGTGTGACGCCGGCCCTGCCGTCTCGCGCCGGCGCGGGACGGCGCCCGGTCCTGCTCCCCGGACCCACCGGTCCGAGTCGTGGTCCGACTTCGGCGAGCAGTTGCCTCCCGGCGCACGCAGCGGGCTGGAGGTCGCTGCACGACGCTCGCCACCACGCCCGTCTGCCAACGGCGCAGGAGTCGCAGGTGTCCGCCTGCGGCTCTCCTCCCACACGTCAGCCGGTGGCGACCCGCCCGCCCTCGGACGGGATGGCAGCGGCTCGGACGCCATGTTCTTTCCACGGCAGGGCGGCCAGTTCACGTGATCGCCCACTGCCCCGGCAGGCGTCAGGCAGCGTGCAGTTCTTCGTCGACTACGAGCGCTCGCTGGGCAACTACGTGGTGACGTCGACGGCAACGTGATGCTGGACGTCTTCATGCAGATCGCCTCGCTCCCCATTGGCTACAATCACCCGCGCCTGGTGCAGGGCTGCCGCCTCCAAACAGATGATGGTGAGGCCAGTATGCCAGGTGACTGGAGGTCGGATGCAGAGGTCGCCGATTCGAGATTGGCTGCGGGATCTGTGCGTGTGTAAGTTATAATATGTGTTGCACCTACTCTGAGCTTCAGATTACTTTCTCGAAATTGTTTTCATTACTCCGGTTACGTTTCTTATAGGTTTGAGCTGGAGTGTGTGTGTGTGTGTTTGGAGTGGCGCTTCAGTCATGTTTCACAGCGGCATTCTATGACGCGTTTCAGCTCGAGTGCCAGCGTGTTTGAGTGGCGCTTCAGCCATGTTTCAGCGGCGTTCTGTGGCGCGTCTCACTGGAGTGTCTGCGTGCTTGAGCGGCGCTTCAGCGATGCTTGAGCCGCGTTCCGTCGCGCGTTTCAGCTGGCGTCCGTGAACCGGCCGGCGCTCGGCTCCTTCCCCGACGCGGAATGGCCCTTGAAACTGCGGTCGGCTCTGCTTTCGGTACGTGCCCGCCGTCACGTGACGTGACGCGCCCGCCGGAGCCGACCGGCGGTCGTCCAACCCGGGATGATGGTCTGGCTACTCTTAGATCATGTTCATGTCGTACTTATATCAAGCGACGGAAAAAGATTCAGACAACGATATTACGTGACGTCACGTATCATCTGTGTCGTCCGGGTCGATGTGAACACCAAAATGCTATCTGTGGTTATGGTGTGACGTCATGAATGACGTGGACGGTGTAGAGTGTCGTCCGGATGGCCGCGAACATACCACAGCGCTGCGTTCAGATAGCCGTGCTCATCTCGGCTTTTGTAGCAGGTGCAGTCGTGCCGGTGACGGATGCATCCATTTCCATGTATTGGAGACCTTCTGGTGTTTGTATGACCGTTGCAAGTGGCTGGTGTTGTCGGTTCCCGCAGGTGGCACCCAAAGGCATGCCAAACGTGCAGACAATGGCTTGTGGATCGTGCAGTAACGAAAATGCCTACAAAGCCATGTTTATGACTTATAGGTAAGGCTGATGTTTCCCGTGTATCGAATCTGTTTCACTTATCTGGCTTTTATCGTATCCTCGTTCAGATCTAACGACTTAAGTTCTCGAGTGTGAATGAGTTCTTGAACATCCACATTTGTATTTGCCACCTTCGTGAACGTAATAAAGACGTCTGCTTTGTGCGATAGTTTCATTCGCCCGGAATTCAAGGATCGCCTCGACCCGCGCGCCTCCCCTGGGAGTAGAACGACGGTTTTGAAAGCATTGAATCCGTACAATATGCAACTTAAACGAACTACATGAAATGCTTTCTGCAGCAATCGATGGTCTCTACGTTAAACTCCAACAACCGTAGTGGCGTTAGAAGCCCGTGGTCCGTGTCCCCCAGCACGACAGTCTCCCCGCCCGGCCCCATCCCCCTCTGCTGACGCCCCCCCCCCCGCGTCCCTCTGCAGGAACAGGCAGCGCGGCAGCACGGACTTGCCACCGGCCGAGGACATGCAGTCGTGCATGATGAACCGAGCGCCGGGCAGCCCGCCACTATCGGTGCTCTCGTTCACGCACGCCTTCCACGGCCGCACCCTGGGCTCCCTGTCCACCACGCGCTCCAAGCCCTTGCATAAGGTGGACATTCCGGCGCTGGACTGGCCGGTGGCGCCGTTCCCTGCCTACCAGTACCCGCTGGAGGAGCATGAGGCCGAAAACCGGACTGAGGATGCGCGCTGCCTGCAGCAGGTGAATAGGGTGGAAGACAGGTGGGGCCGAGTGAGCAGTTTGGTTGTTGCAGTTCGGCTGAGTGGCATGCTTGTCAATTTGGCGTGTGTTTTGTGTTATATGGCTGCTCACATATCTCACTTGCTGTTAAAACGCTCACCTGATGACCAGTCACAGCGACAAAGTCGTTGACCTAACCCGTGCTTTGTTAGGGGGGGGGGGGGGGAGGGACGGGTGTGAATCGCCTTTACATACCGCAAGCTTATTTCCCAATCTCAGGGCCACCTGACCAAACATGGCCATTGAAATCGAGGCTGCCGCGCGCTGGGCCCGCCAACCGCTACCCGGCCCCAGGAGGTCCCCTGGCACGCATCAGACAGTGCGCAACATCAGTCGGCCCGGGGTCGCTTTGAATGGGTTGACGGGCGTCACCGAGCCAGAACTGGCGCCGCGCTACATTGGAGGTGGTCTGGGGCCTGTTTCGGACGTGGGCAACAAAACGGATGCATATCTGTGCCAGGCAACCGATGGCGGTGATCTGCAGTAAGGTCAGGGTGTCTGTGAGAACAGGCGTGTGACGGCAGAGAGGAAGATCTCGTTCACTTGACTGTGTCGGCGCCCTGCACGTGGTGTCGCGTGCACACCAACCCAGAGCCGCCTCGGCACTCTCCGCCTGCCTGCCCGCCGTCCACGCGCATAGTCGCCCTGACCCCGGCCGATCGTCAAGGCCTTCTGCGGCCTCCCGCAGACGGGCCGCCGGCCCAGCCGGGGTGCAGACAAGCGACGCAGACATAGTTGCATTCTGCAGATATACCCCAGAAGTGGCGCGAGGTTGGTACATGTAATAGCCAGTTCTGGTTGGGACTCCCAAGGTTGTCGTTTGGCGTGTGTCTGTGCGTGTGTGCATGTTTTCTAGGGTTGGCAGTTGTGTGAAGGCCGGCAAACGCTTGGGGAGAGTGGCTCCGTTCAGACTCCGCCCGTCAGTCAGTGCTGTCCTCGGGCTGGTGTAGTTTATGGTCTGGCCTTCCTGTCTGGCGCTGTCCCGGGCTGCAGTGCCATGGTGTGCGCTGGCTGGTGACGCTGGGCTTCCGCTCCGCCAGGTGGAGGAGGTGGTCGAGCAGTACAACCGGGCCGGCAAGTGGGTGGCCGGCATGGTGGTGGAGCCCATACAGGCGGAGGGTGGCGATAACCACGGCTCGCCCACGTTCTTCCGCGGACTGCAGGCGCTTGCCAAGAAGGTCGGTCAGGGGCCGCACGTCCAATGGCCCAAGGTCAAATGTTAACAACCGGACACTGGTCAGCCTCAGGTCAGACACGGACTGGGCACTGGCTGACCTGAGGTCAGACACGGACTGGACACCGGCCGTCCGGAGGTCGGACATGGACTGGGCACCGGCAGATCTGGGGTCAGACACCAATCAGACACTGGCTTTCCTGAAGTCCGACACGGCCTGGGAACCGGCTGATCCGAGGTCAGACGCGGACCTGACACTGGCCGACCTGAGGTCAGACGCGGACTGGACATCGGCTGACCTGAGGTCAGACATGGACTGGGCACCGGCTGGCCTGAGGTCAGACACAGACTGGTCACCGGCCCACCTGAGGACAGATACCGATCAGACACCGGCCGACCTGAGGTCAGACACGGACCTGACACCAGCGAACCTGGGATCAGATACGGACCGGGCACCAGCCGACCTGAGGTCAAGTACAGATCAGACACCGGGTGACTTGAGGCCAGATACCGATCAGAAGGCGGTCGACGTAAAGGCTGTAGTCCTGGTCCGAGATTGTGCTGTGATCCATGCTCAGTATGTTCGTTCCCAGCAGCACTCGGGAACGAATCCTAAATGATTCATTACTTGTGCTACCTTTCCGGTTGTAACATGCAACACAACGAAACGCGCGCGTCCAATGATAGTCTTATTATCTCCGCCATTGTTGGTGCACACAATGCATTTGTGGTCTATATCAGCAGACGCCGGGCGAGGCGAAGAGTGCGCTCCGTCAGTTTTGCACGTGCCGTGTGTCTGGAGGCTCGTCATGCTACCGCATTGCTGTATTTTTAAGAATCACGTGAGCGTAAACCCCATATGCCGTGAAGAGGACGCATTGTATGTCAGGATAGCACCTCCGCAACCCAGTACTTCGAACGTGACGAAAGACAACATTTGTGGTTTGACTGTATGTGAAGGTCCTGGAATCACTTGAGTAAACGCTGGACATAGTGCTCCCTACCAGCCAATGGAACCTTAGCACCGGGGGCATGTGTTCCGTTATTCCTTTGCGCACCGAAAATGAAATCGATCCCACGTATTTTAGTGAAAACCTTCAGATGCTGTCTCAGCATTTGCCTCTTTTGTTATCTTCACCCACCCGGCCAACGTGGTATTTGTGGTTTTCATGATGTAGGAATGGGGAGGGGCAGATTTAGGTCGTCATTCCAGTGAAAAGGGCTCTCGGCAGCGATTCGTGACCAAATGCATGCCATATGATTAAACTCTTCCGGTGCGCACTTGAAACTTGTTGCGCGAAATGTTGATGAACTTGCGTAATAATCCGGAGTTGCAAACACCTGGCGATCCGAACCTGGAAAGCTGCGTTCTGCAAATCGACACTCAAACCTGTCACGGAGCGTTCGCAGCCGCAGTGGCACCCAGCGTCCGGTGGCACGGCGCGGTGCTTCAGCCCGAAATCGAAGCCCCCAAACTTGCTTCGAAGCGTTCGCAGCCGCAGTGCCACCCAGAGTCCGGTACTTAAGCCCGAAATGGAAGCCCCCCACAGCCACCACGTGCGAGCCCACGCCGCCACCAAACCGCACCACACACCTGAGATCATGCACTGGCCGGAAAACGGCTTAACTGGGAAAAGCAAAACAGAGCAAGGTCTATCTGACACCCGGAGACGCGACAACCGCCCGTCCTGACGCCGGCGCAGCCAAAGCCACCCACATCACTGGGCACTGGGAGACAACCGCTGACCCGGCGCGGCTAAAGCCACTCACATCACTGGCACCGGGAGACATCCGCTGGCCCGGCGCGGCTAAAGCCACCCACATCACTGGCACCGGGAAACAACCGCTGGCCCGGCGCGGCTAAAGCTTCCCACATCACTGGCACCGGGAGACAACCGCTGGCCCGGCGCAGCTAAAGCCACCCACGTCACCGGCCACCGGGAGACATCCGCTGACCCGCGCAGCTAAAGCCACCCACATCACTGGCACCGGGAGACGACCGCTGGCCCGGCGCGGCTAAAGCCACCCACATCACTGGCACCGGGAGACGACCGCTGGCCCGGCGCGGCTAAAGCCACCCACAATCACTGGCACCGGGGAGACATCCGCTGGCCCGGCGCCAGACGCAGACCAGACGTCAGATGACATGACACCGCCTGACACTGCGTGACCTGACATCTGCAGTCACGTGAAATGGAGCGCTGAGGCGGTGTGATATCTGAAACGGGCCTGACACGGGCTAACACTGACCTGACAACAACTGGCCGGAAGTCGGTCTCGGCCCTGGTCTGTCGCTCTCTGCCTCTCCGCCCTGTCGGTCTGTGCCCTGGTCAGTCACCCTCTGCCTCTCCGCCCTGTCGGTCTCTGTTCTGGTCAGTCATTCTCTGCTTCTCTGACCTGTCGGTCTCGACTCCTCCTGCCTGGTGGTGTGCTTAAAGGGCTGACGCTTGGTATCACCTGCGATCTCGTAGCTGCTGCAATGGCTGAGTGCCAATTAAGCCCCCGCATTACTGTATTCTGGATAGTGATGCCGTGACGTCATCATGGGTTTTAATAATATGGCACCAAGGCTACGGCGGCGTGAAAACTGTTTTTTGTGGGCTGGTTTCAATGTAATTAGTTTGATAAACCGGATTGTGCCGACCTAGCACATTCAATGAAGCATTTCTAGCTAGGAAATGGTGTTGATTTGCACCAGAGCTGCAAAATCATTGCTGAAAGATGGTTCCAATCTGCACCCGACGGCGAGATGGGGTAGCCTATTTATCACTGATGTATTCCTTTGAACTCCAACCGTAAGGTCTAAGAAACAGTCTGTGTAAAATAATACGGCATGCAACAACGTAGAGATCAACATACAACAACATAAATATCAGAAACGGTGTCCCAGACGGGCTCGCAGCACCGTGGGGCGCGCACTGAGAAACTGTAATGCACGCTCTGCAGCCTTAGGAGGGATGTTGCCAGGGTGGATGCAGAGTTGGCTTGCCTTAATGGGGGTAGTGAGGGTCGAACCCCGGGAGGCGTAAATGCAAAGCGCCATTTCAGTTCAAGATAGCAAATTTTCCTGTAAAATGGGACGATTTCTGGCAAGTTTTGCAGTTTCTGCCAGTCAGAGTGGTGGCCCATATTTCAGCTGGGAAATAGTCAAGGGATATATAAGGGTAGTCGGGTATTATGCTTTGCATATCTTGTTCACCTAACCCATCCGGCATTATGGATCTGCAAGTTAACCAACGACTAGGAATATCATGTTTTTGTAAAAACCAAATTTTTGGCACCTGCCCTCCTCACATTACCTTGTTTTCACATTTCACTCCATATAGGTACTGCCTTACGACGATAAATGGACAGTTATTATCCATTTACAAATTGAATGTAAGCATTACACATGATATCCCTGTATTTACAACTGAATGTACATTTCACCAAGACACATGACAAAGTTTCAGGCACGTTGACTGCAACCAATGTGGCGCGGGTACTGAACCTAGAAGTCGTGGTTTAATAGGGCTAATTTTTGGAAGCAGACCGCAGTATTCATTGGGCGTTAGGTTTTAAGTGCAAGATGCACAATATCTATTCACATAACATTGGAATAAAGACGTAGAACAGGATTCCTACCCAGTTCATTGGCGAAATCTCCGTTCGTGGTCATGTTACTGATATGCGCCAACCTTTGCCTAGTATCAATAAAAGCCACACTACGGGTTGTCAGACTTTTGTCCGATGGTGACGTCACGTCTGCGCAGCCTTCTCAAGAAGCTTTGGGTGCCAGGCATGACCTAGATAGGAGTTGCAGTGTCTTCATTTCGTGCAAGTTTTCGCAGAGTTGTTATTTTTCCTTCCCTCGTGCGCAACTCACCTCGCATTTTGCGATATGTATTTGCGGCATGTCTTACATGCGGTTTTGTAGGAGAGAAAATTATTTTGTCCGTACGCCCCTTATCTGAAATCCATCATAAGCACTACCTTGGCTTTGCTTCAGCAATGAAAGAAATTTGAATGGAATGCATTTAGAAGATTATATACAGAGGAAAAACGTTTGTTTGCAAGACATCGTTTGAATGCAATGCTTTTGTCGCGTCGTAAGTCGTCACCTTCGTTTTCTCGTGCCTGCAAGTGTACACACACAGCCTGCACGGCATGGCCGAGAGCTTTAGGAAATCCAGCGATGCTTACTACGCAGGACGGTCGGCGAGGATGCCTGAAAGCTCGAGCGACAGCTGTGTTATACAGCGTCCCTGGTCCACGGCCCGCCAACGTCGATAGCGGTGCCATTATCAGGGGGTTTCCTTCGCATTGTCCGTTTTCGTTGGCGGCTCGTCCGTTGTCGTTGGCGGCTCGAAGGACAACGAGGACAACGGGCGCAGGGCTTACGGTGTGTGCTGCGGGGCCTCTCGCGGCTGCGAGCCCGGCGTCGGCCGACCTTGCTTCACCATGATTACTTGGCACTGGCGTTGTGGTCGGAGGCGGAGCCGAAATCGGTGTCGCTACTGGCGCCATCAGGTGTGGCATCTGGGCTCTCACCCCATGCCAGCTGCCGCTTCCTCTTGAATATGTAGGCCGCTGCGCCGCCAGCAGCGATGAGGAGCGCCAGCAGCGTCAGGCCCACTCCCAGACCGACGCCGGCGCTGTAGCTTGACATGCGGGATGCGCACCGTTCAGTTTCGTCACCGCTGTCATAGCCGTTGCCACTGGGCGGTGTCTTCACCGTGAGCACTTCGTCAGGTTTGGGGGCGAAGACGACGTCCAGGTGCAACTGCATCACTGCGATGGTGACCCTGGGATCGGTGTAGATGCGACCGATGTGGCTGTGGTAAATCATGTCCAGGTGGTTGCTCCTGCTGTTAAACATGGGTCCGTCAGGCTCGTTGTTGGCCACGGATGACAGGCACTCGGTCCTCAGCTGGCCCTTTTTCGAAAGGCCCCAGAACAGATTGATCTGGCAGTCCATAAAGTGGATGTTTCTTATGATGAAGAAGGCGGATTGTCGACTTAAAAAGAAGCGGCTCTTGTATGCGCTCTGTTTTATGTTTATTGACACCTGTGTTTTGGTGTCACCGTCAGCTATCACCGTGAAGAACTGAAAATATTTAAAGTTGTCCAATACTGCATCACCCCTGTCCGGCACAAACGTCTTGGTTCCCAGATAAATCTTCTGGGACTTCCTCACATCGATCATCACCTTTGCTTTGGCTAGAATGGGGTATGTAGGCCCTGCTTTCGTGTCGCAGGTTTCACCTGTATATTCCCTCGGGCATTGACACGTGCAGTCTTTAGTTAAGAAGCCCATGTTTGTGCACTTTGGCACGTGTTTTCCGTTAAATCTACAAGACGCAGCCCAGAGTTTATCGCAGCCGTACACCGTGTTCAGGGCGTACATGTCGTAATGCGACTGCGCCATACCCGCCTTGCGGTGATAATCGAGTATGTACTGGTAGTGCCCGTCGGTGGACACAAAAATGGGCCGGAGGTCGTCATCGGCAAAAGCCGTCGTGGCGTACTGCATCAGAGACATGTAGTCGTAAGGCACCGGCAGGTCGACCACCTGATCCTTGGCGCAGCGGCCACCCTGCGCCCACGTATTCGACAAGGCATCGCCCCGCTTGCTCTTGTCCACCGACACCTCAAAGTTCTCGTTGTTGACGAACATGAACAAGTCTCGGTCTGGACGGCTCTGCTGGTGCTGGTTGCCCAGCGCGTGGCCGAACTCGTGTGCCGCGGCCACCATTTCGCAGCCATTGGGCTGAACGGACATCTTCTGTGGTGTCCCTCCCTCCTTGTAGATGTTGCCTACAAAAGAAAAGCAGCCGCCGTAGTCTCCTACGCAGATGGCGCCGTGCCCGACTTTCTGTGTGCATGGGCCGTCTGGAATCTTGTTGAACTTGATGCAGCTTTTGTCACTCCACGTCTTTACCGCGGCCTTGAACACATTCTTGTCTGCTCGTGATTCTGTGTCAAAAAAGTACCAGCACTGAGCTGAGCCTCTTTCGTCCTTCCATAGGTTGTTGCTTGAGATGATACCAGTGAATCGGTCTTGTGACAATTGGGGCATTACCTGCTCGGGCAGGTGCGCAGTGTCAGCAATCATTACCAATGGTGGCTCACCTTTGAACTCCTTCACTTTGTAGCCTCGGGCTCGTAGAATGGCTGCTGTTTCACTGTACGTCAGATTTTGAGCATTGTGCCCCCTTAACCGTTCGGCGAAAGATTCCATTTGCCACGGTTTCGTTAACTTAGAATGCCCTGATGCTGCAGATGAGAACTGTGTTGACACCACGAGCTGCGCAGCAAAAAGCAAATGTTTCCACATGCCGTAGCATAAATATCTTGGAATTGATACCTTCACGTTAACTTTGTTTCGTGTATCGACTGTTTCTGAGGCCGCTGATTACTTATAAAGGAATAGCTATCAAGGGAGTCTGTATTCATGCAATCTTGATCTATCAGCTTTGATTATGTTCGTTGCCATGCTGGTCGACACCTCGGCCACTTCCATTTCAATGATACTGTCCCTGATGCCTTTCGATGTTAAACCCTTTTGACTCCAGCGTCGTGTTATTTGGTGTCTTCTTAACGGTTGTTTCTTCGGACATCACTTAAGATAGGTTGAATGATACACCTTTGTAATAACTAGTTATGAGGCCGCACACTAATAAGTGTTTCCCGTGTCGAAAACTCCGCATCAAATGCGTCGTCAAACTGGGCGGCACTTTTCCCGGCTCATTGTCTTCTTTTCACAGTTGTTTCGAGCCCGATCACCTCTTCGTCCCCCCGTTTTCCTCCCAGTAATAGGCGACTAGCAAGCCACAGAACACAACCTCGTCCGCGTCACTGCATGCTGAAGACACACCTGAACTCATTGCCGCACGACACCATCACGACTTGTCATCGTCGTCGCTGTCGGTTGTGTCGTCAAAGAAAGTACTGGTTGAGTCGCTGCTGTCACCTAGGTGTTCGGCGATGTTGTCCAGCATGGCGTCCGGGTCTAGCATGGCTGCCAGTTGCCTCTTCCTCCTGGCGATAAGGGCAGTCGCGATACACACGATGAGCAAGAGTACCAGCAGCGTCAGACCCACTCCCAGACCGACGCCGGCACCGGCACCAATCATGCTGGACGCGCCCGGGTCAGTGCCATTGCCGCCGGTGCTGTTACCGCCGTTGCTGCCGCCACTGGACGCTGCCTTCTTCAGCTTGAGCACTTTGTCAGGCTTGGGGGCAAAGACGACGTCCAACTGTAGCTGCATCAAGGTGATGCTGATCTTGGGATCGCCAAGGCTGTAGCCTATGCTGCTGCGGTAAATCATGTCCAGGTGGCTGCTCCTGCTGTTAAACATGGGTCCGTCAGGTTCGTTGTTGGCCACGGATGACAGGCACTCGGTCCTCAGCTGGCCCTTTTTCGAAAGACCCCAGTACAGGATAATCGCGCAATCTTGTTTATTGAAGGTTCTCAAAAGGAAGGCGGCGCTTTGTGCACTAAGAAAGCTCGGACTCTTGTGCGCGCTCTGTTTTATGTTTATTGACACTTGCGTCTTGGGGTCACCAGTCAGCTATCACCGTGAAGAACTGAAAATTTTTGAAGTCGTCCAATACTGCATCACCCTTGTCCGGCACAAACTTTTTAGTTCCCAGATCAATTTTCTGGGACTCTTTCACATCGATCATCACTTTCGCTTTGGCTAGGAGGGGAAATATAGGCCCTGCTTTCGTGCCACACGTTTCACCTTTATATGCCGGAGGGCATTGACACTTGCAGTTTTTAGTCAAGAAGCCCAAGTTTGTGCATTTTGGCACATGTTTTCCGATAGTTTTACATTGCGCAGCCCAGAGTTTGCCGCATCCGTACACCGTGTTCAGGGCGTACATGTCGTAATGCGACTGCGCCATACCCGCCTTGCGGTGATAATCGAGTATGTACTGGTAGTGCCCGTCGGTGGACACAAAAATGGGCCGGAGGTCGTCATCGGCAAAAGCCGTCGTGGCGTACTGCATCAGAGACATGTAGTCGTAAGGCACCGGCAGGTCGACCACCTGATCCTTGGCGCAGCGGCCACCCTGCGCCCACGTATTCGACAAGGCATCGCCCCGCTTGCTCTTGTCCACCGACACCTCAAAGTTCTCGTTGTTGACGAACATGAATTTGTCTCGGTCTGGACGGCTCTGCTGGTGCTGGTTGCCCAGCGCGTGGCCGAACTCGTGTGCCGCGGCCACCATTTCGCAGCCATTGGGCTGAACGGACATCTTCTGTGGTGTCCCTCCCTCCTTGTAGATGTTGCCTACAAAAGAAAAGCAGCCGCCGTAGTCTCCTACGCAGATGGCGCCGTGCCCGACTTTCTGTGTGCATGGGCCGTCTGGAATCTTGTTGAACTTGATGCAGCTTTTGTCACTCCACGTCTTTACCGCGTCCTTGAATATCTTCTTGTCGGCTTGTGACTCGGTATCAAAAAAGTACCAGCACTGAGCCACGCCTTTTTCATCCACCCATATTTTCTTGCTTGAGGTGACGCCAGTGAACCGGCCTTGTGACAACTCGGGCATTACCTGCTCGGGAAAGTACGCAATGTCTGCAATAATTACTAGTGGTGGCTCACCTTTGAACTCCTTCACTTTATAGCCTTTTGCTCGTAGAATGGCAGCTACCTTATCGTGGGTCAAGTTTGTGGCGTGTTGTCCTTTGAGTGAACCAGTGATGGAGCTGATCTGCCATGGTTTCATTACATTAGAATACCCCAATGTCCTGTCACAAAATGGAAACTGTAATAACACCATGAACCTTACTATGTATGTAAGTGGACACATGTCGTGGGCTAGTTGCATGGAAAAAGTTATTAAGCTGATTGTTTAGTTACGTGCAGTAATTTAACTTCAGACCTTGCAGTGAATACCTGCAGTAATCAAATGTAATTGATCATGTATGCAAGGGATGACACATTGTTGAAAAGTATGGTTGGTGTTCTTGTGGCGAATTCGACGATTTTATTCATGCTAGTACGCTACCGGACATCTTCCGCGTAGCTGATGCTGTCTGGATAATTGATGTGTTATAGTTTTGGGGCGAAAACTGCTCAGTGTGTTTTTTTTTGCGAATTGTCTGGTTGCCGGTACATATTGCTGTACCGTGCGTAGCGCTCTGTTGTCTATCCGGCTGAAGTAAAACAATAATAAAATGTGCAAGTTTGAAAGAAACGCACCTCTAGTAATATAGTTCTGTGATTAGTGCAGCGCAGCGCAACATGATTTATGCATTATTTTATTTGTTTTGCCGGGGAGCTTGCTCAAGATTTGTTTTGTCGGACCTCGCTGAAAATGTTATGATGAAATGACGGCGCTTTCCAGCAACAGCACTAGGGACGCTAGTAAGGTGAAATGAGGGAATTCCACGTCAATGGTGCACCTGGACCCAAATTCAAAAAGTAGAGAGCCATTGGCCAAGCTTAGCCGCCTTGTTCCACCATGCACACAGTCCTATATTTTTGAACAGTTGATGTTCTTTTGTCATCACGCAAATTTGTACGCACCTCAACCTATTTGATGCAGATGCAAATTACGTACCCACGATAGTTTTTGTCTCGCTCTATTCTAGTGAGGGAATGCAGCGCTCGAGTAGTAATTGGGGCCATTGGTTGCAAGAAGTAATAAGCTGATATTAAAACAATGGAAATTTGGGACAACGTTATTTATTTGACACCTTGACACATTTGGCGGAATCCTTATGCTAGTTCTAGCTAACGATGCCCGGCGGAGGATGTCGGCATTTATATAAGCAGTGTTGATGGGCGGGCGCTCATCTGGGGGTGGTTCGGCGGAAACTTCTTTCCATACGGATAGGAGGACATTTAAACAACGGTTAAACGATGAGACGGTTTAGACTCTGAATAGACAGCTTCGCATCCCGAACATGCGGACAATTAATCAGGTTGCCGGGTGCATAAATCATGGGACGCTGTGCTTTTGTGTGTGATCCCGTAACACGCTCATTCATCTCCTTCCTTGTATCTTTTTACACGCGTTTACATACGTTTACTTTGTACATACTTTTCTCTGGCTGTCGTATTTCCACAAAGAAGGGATGAAGTCGCTCTTTGCCGGCTACCCATGGGACGCTCCTTGCCCCCCACGGTGCCTTGCTGTTTTCTGATAATAGTGCCAACTGCCCCCGGTGCACCGATCCACTGGCTGTGCACCACGGGTTGATCACATGTCGTGACCTGGTTGGAGGGCGAGTGTGTTTGTTTAGACGCAGCGCCTCAGATATTACACTTTCCGACGTTTTGGGCAATGCATCTCTAGCTATGGAAACTGGAAAGCTTTTTCTTTGTGCCGCAGGTCTTATGATGATGTTTTCGCCATTACACCATGCTTGACTCTCATAGTGTTTGAAATGTGGACGGTTTTTCTGTTTCAAAAACGTTAAGTTTGGGGGACTTTTTAAAATTTTGAACAAGAGAATTTTGTGGGAACATTGTACATATAGGTAACACAGTACTATAAGCCGCATTGCCCGTAAAACAAATCAGGAGAAAGGGAAAATAGATGTATTATATATTACATCTATCTCTCCTTTCTCCTGATTATTCTACGACAAATAAGCCTAACAGTATTGTCTTATTTCGAAAAGCGTTGAATTCGGATTGCAATAGGCATGGGCGCGGCTTAGTCATTTGCGGTGGACGCGTCACAAAACTCGTAATCATCATCGCCCATTATGTATGGATGTCAACACATCTGCCATATTACCGTCGCCCGGAGAGCGTGCGATGTGGGCCCTGCAGCGGGCCACAGCCTTGGGGTTGTAGCCTGCCGGATGTAGGTTGTATTGCATGAAGTTGTCTGGCGGATTGTGCTGATACTATTCAATTCTCATCAGCCGAGTTTCGTAATCAGGGCCAGGGCCAGTTTGCGCGTCTGAATGAACTTCTTTGAAGTTGTTCCTCTTCCACCAGGGAGGCAAACGTCACAGTTGTTAATGATTTCGAATCCGTCGTAAAGAATGAGTTAAACGTGTCTTTGGTTAAAGCCCTGGCCTGCCATGCGCTGCGGCCGGCCGCCGCTCCCGGCTGATGTCACTGACGCTGTACCTGAGCTCAGGTGGTGGCGCGTGGACCGCCCTCCGCTCTCGGCTGATGTCACTGACGCTGTACCTGAGCTCAGGTGGTGGTGCGTGGACCGCCCTCTGCTCTCGGCTGATTTGTACCTGAGCTCAGGCGGTGGTGCGTGGACCGCCCTCTGCTCTCGGCTGATTTGTACCTGAGCTCAGGTGGTGGTGCGTGGAGACCGCCCTCTGCTCTCGGCTGATTTGTACCTGAGCTCAGGTGGTGGTGCGTGGACCGCCCTCTGCTCTCGGCTGATTTGTACCTGAGCTCAGGTGGTGGTGCGTGGACCGCCCTCCGCTCTCGGCTGATTTGTACCTGAGCTCAGGTGGTGGTGCGTGGACCGCCCTCTGCTCTCGGCTGATTTGTACCTGAGCTCAGGTGGTGGTGCGTGGACCGCCCTCCGCTCTCGGCTGATGTCACTGACGCTATACCTGAGCTCAGGTGGTGGTGCGTGGACCGCCCTCTGCTCTCGGCTGATTTGTACCTGAGCTCAGGCGGTGGTGCGTGAACCGCCCTCTGCTCTCGGCTGATGTCACTGACGCTGTACCTGAGCTCAGGTGGTGGTGCGTGGACCGCCCTCCGCTC
Organism: Pollicipes pollicipes; assembly: GCF_011947565.3. Classification (NCBI taxonomy): domain Eukaryota; kingdom Metazoa; phylum Arthropoda; class Thecostraca; order Pollicipedomorpha; family Pollicipedidae; genus Pollicipes; species Pollicipes pollicipes. The sequence continues at coordinate 14,957,985 of NW_023596448.1, read as the reverse complement.
TCGGCTGATGTCACTGACGCTGTACCTGAGCTCAGGTGGTGGTGCGTGGACCGCCCTCTGCTCTCGGCTGATTTGTACCTGAGCTCAGGTGGTGGTGCGTGGAGACCGCCCTCTGCTCTCGGCTGATTTGTACCTGAGCTCAGGCGGCGGTGCGTTGGCACCTCTGTGGTCGAGTGTGCAGTGCCTGCCCCTGGCTGGTGGCGGGGACAGGGAGAGTGCATCGGCCAATAACGGCGATAGGCCTGTTGGGCGGGTGACCGCTGGCACGAGGTATTTATGTGTTGGTTATGTGTGGTAGTTGTAAACAGTAATCACCGAAATCATTCTGGTGCTTCCCCGTGTTTTAGATTGGTTGATTCCTGTTCTCTCTTGAAGACAGATATGGGAAAATATGAGTCATTGGTTTCCAACGCCTTGTGTCCGTCGAGTACACATTTTTCACTCACTTCCGTGCGCACAAAAATCTGCGTGTAAAATATTGCGTGTATATGTGCCCTGCGCCTGCCCGCATGGATGCGGTTTAACCATTTTTGCGGGGAAACACGTTGGTTTTGGGGCATTTTTCTCGTTTTCCTATCAGGTTTGTTTTTCATCGCGCGCGTTGTTGGAATTTCTGATTTATCAAGCGCGTTTTCTCTGTGTTTCGCGCGCACCTGGGCTTTCCAGATAGTGCAGTCCACCAGGTGGCGTCTTGACATCCGATCGCAAGCCTAATCCACCATGGGGGCACGTGCCAGGTTCCCCACCTCGTCTGGTCGTCCGCGCTTGACAGTCGACGGTTTCTGTAAGCGCAGGAACCGCGCTGGAGCGAGGGCTGTATGGCCCACCCACCTCTTGTAGAACTGAAGCGTTGGCCATAAGCCGACGCTTGGACTTGATTGGCCCGGAGAGAGCGTCTGTACCAGGCACTCCTGAGGGCGTCCCCACACTTCTGACGGTCCGGTGATCCTGCTGTTCATGTCATTGGACATCATGTTGATCAATACTGCATGCCACTGTTACGCATATTGCCGCCATTGTACCAGGTGGACCAAATAAGGCCACCTAAGTTTAAGGTATTTTCTACTACAGGCTCGAACTCGGGCTTCAGAACTCGAGCTGTGGCCATGGAACCCGTAGTCTGTCACGCTGGCCGATTTCCTCCCCCCCCCCCTGTGCGCTGCCTTAAGAACTATCGGTTCCGGTTTTCAGTACGAGATGGCGTTTATGGTGGACGAGGTGCAGACGGGCTGCGGCGTGACGGGCAAGATGTGGGCCCACGAGTGGTTCGAGCTGGACGGGCCGCCCGACATCGTCTCCTTCAGTAAGAAGATGCTGACCGGAGGGTACTACCACTCGACCCAGTTCAGGTGCGTATCAGGCAGAAGCGTCGACAAACATGTCCCGTGTCCCCAGAAAACGCTATCCGGTGTTGTAGGCGGCCATGCTACATAGCTGCTGGTGCCGCGCGGTGTTCACGCACTGCCCGAGATCGGTACTGCGTGCTAGTTTACTCCGCCAACGCACTGAATCGAGTCCCGCTGCGTGTCAGGCGTCAGTGGCGTCCGCCCTGCATGAAGGTGACGCTAGCCGGTTTTTTGAATAAACGTCGTTGAAAGCTTTACGACGCACTCAGCTGCTGAGGCTGTGTGGCTTCGCCTACGTCTCACCCTGGGAGGACGGGCGGGTAACGCGGAATCGAATGCCGTACCTCGGATAGTAACATGCCACCAACTATCATGACATGGACAAATGCCCACGACCCTACAATCTCGCTGCCAGCGTGCGTATTGCCATACATGTGCGGGCAGAGCGGAAGCGCGCGACCACGCGCTTGCTTTGATATCTCATGCAACGCAGGTACACGTATTAATTCAACCCAATAGTTTTTCAGTTAGGATTTGTGCCTGCCTTTTAGTCTTAGCTGCAATAACAAGCACTACGTGCATGTCGGCCGTATCTGTCAGTGGCGTGCTTCCGGTTACTCAAAGGGGATGTTTCACATTTGAAGATATTGAAGCAAGCATCATATATGATGAATTGAGCTTGCATGTAACTATTGGTATACTTTGGAGTGGAAAACACTGTTGTAGACAACACAAGTTCCTCGATCAGGAGATATTGTCCTCAAGACGTCATTGTTTTTATTACGTTATCTTACCTTGCACAATATTGATTGAGAGCCAATTGGCGGCCGTTTTATCTGGATATGGTGTTCACGGACGCCAATTTGAACGACCCGATAATGTATTATTCTTGGCCTTGATCGCCGCATGAAAAATTACATGACAGGATTTGAATGACGTTATTGGGGTGTCACGGATACCTGAGAGATCTTGAAATAGTTCCCCGAAATAGGCTGAACATCTTAGCTGGCGTGTTGCTTAGAAAGTAGAGGTGCTCATACCTTAAGAAGGGCATGGCTGTGAAATGTACCTTATGATCCTCAGGATTACATTTTTAGTTCAAAACTCCGTACAAATATGCAACGCTCTCTTTAAGGTGAAGTGTATGTCATTGAAGCCCTTTTCCACCGATGAGCTCAATTCCATCCGTAGACCGTGTCTCCGTATGTGTATGTGTGCGTGCGTGTGACGGCCTGTGTGTAATCAGGGCTCCGCAGGCCTACCGCATCTACAACACGTGGATGGGTGACCCGGCCAAGGTGCTGCTGCTCGAGGAGGTGGTCAAGGTCATGAAGGACGACAACATGATCGACAACGCGGCGGAGGTGAGACCGGGTGAAACCGGGTGAGATTGTGTTAGGTGAGACCAGGTGAGACCGGGTGAGACCGCTTGATGTGAGACCGGATGAGAGCTGATGGCCGTTGACCGGCTGAGGTTGTGGCCGCCTGGGCGTTGTGGGCGCACCGCCGCACCAGTCGCCGACGCGCCGCTGACTGCGCCTGTGTGGGCAGCACCGCGGCGCCGCTGGCAGCACCGCTCTCGCAACTAGAAGGTCGTCGGTTCAAGGCTGGCCTCCAGATGTTTTAACGTCCTCAGATAATGTGCAGTTCGCGACGTCAGTCAAAGTTTTATGCGTCGAAAAAAACGAAAATCAGTGTCGAGCTAAAGCAGATGACAAATCCACCCACATACG
>NW_023596448.1:14939009-14953906 GCF_011947565.3 Pollicipes pollicipes | reverse complement strand
CCTCGGTAAAATTAGGAATGAGAGAATAATCAGCCCAGGTTTTCGTCCAGCCACTGATGCTTAACACAGGGGACACACAAGCACATGGTGACATCTGGCTCTGCGTGTCCGTCCCTTATCTCATATCTGCCTGACTCAATATCAAACTAAAATTCGTCATGAGCACGTAAAAATAGGTAGAATAAAATGCGACGCTGGTTTATCTCATACAACAGACGTCGCGCGTCTGCGATGCCTTAAAAATGCGTTTCAGTGAAAAAACAACAAACACCTAACTTTGAGTTTTGTCGCTCTTATCGCGAGATCCTGCGTGCCTACGCCGCTGCTTGGACGAACAGCGTATCTTTGACCGCCAGGGTCGTACTAATTCAGTTAGAAGAATACTATTCGTACATGCATACTAGCGCCTTGTGTCGGTGCCTTTGTCCGCACGCACAAGCGCAGTTTTCTATGCACCAGCGTTATTCGACGATTTGTTGGATACCCTCAGCCTCAGCCAGGTAACCTAATCAAGAAGCAGTGGGTGACCTCTCTGTTCATGCTTAGACTATCCTGCGCGTGTCGCACGTGAGCTGTGGGTCTGATTGTAAATGATTGTTAAATGATTTTGTGGTCATCTTCTTTTCAACTACTAATTTAAAAACTTGCAATGCTCCAACGCCTTTTCTAAAATCAAATGTATGTAAGACAGCCCAATTTGAACACTCACGTGGCAGTCGGCTCCTGCCCCTCCCTCGCCGGCGATTCGGCTCCTGCTCCTCCCTCGCCGGTGAGTCGGCTCCTGCTCCTCCCTCGCCGGTGAGTCGGCTCCTGTTCCTCCCTCGCTGGTGAGTCGGCTCCTCCTCCTCCCTCGCCGGTGAGTCGGCTCCTGTTCCTCCCTCGCTGGTGAGTCGGCTCCTGCTCCTCCCTCGCCGGTGAGTCGGCTCCTGCCCCTCCCTCGCCGGTAAGTCAGCTACTGCTCCTCCCTCGCCGGTAATGGGCCATTTTGTGTCAGTGAGGGCCGCTGCACCGATCCGGTGCCAGGGTCTCCGCACAGAGGACCTGTCGTACCAGGGAGGAGACCCGCGCAGTGCATGATGCATCCCTCTTAGGGCCTCCAGGCCGACCAGGGGGAGCGGTCCCGTATCACCTGAAAGGTAGCTGCTTGGCACCTTGGCCTGGACTGAAAGAACCCTTCAGGACGTGCTCAGGAAGTTTCAACTGTGAACTCTTGAGGCTGATTCTCTAAACGAAATTAGCAGCTTCAATAACACCAGTAATGGATGTAACCCCATTGTGTCGTGAGTCTGTGGTATTGTATTGACTTATCCGTCCAGAGTATCCAGCTCAACGTCGCTCTGGCACAATGTGTCCACCGGGATACCTTTTACTCGCATGCGATACTTAAAGCCTTCGAAAGCACCACTTCCCGGTGTGCGGTTTGCTTGCCCGTTGACCGCCGCCGGGTGTTAGCTGCGGGTTTGGCGCCGCGAAGCCCACGGAGACTATAACGCCGAGCGTCGGTGTTCTTTCACTCTAGAATGCGTGCGCACATGTTTTAAACTTTGATGTAATGATTTGCCGCAGGATCCCATAGCAGGATCAACATCCCCAGGCGAGCAAGGGCTGGACATGTTAATGTAATTTTGTACCCTACTTCGATGTACGCTGCCGTACAATCCACGATGCTCTCAATATCTTTGTAAAATATCAAGAAAACCTGATAAATCCTCTTTCAGTCAAAGAAGCTTAACATAAAAACCTAAGAGACCAACGACTCCATTTTGGGATGATTTGGAGAACGCATTCTCTGCTGCCTTTTCACCATCAGGCTCTTTGTTAACCGTGGTACCCCTCTCTTACCGTAACTCTGACTTTGCCTCCGGCTTTGCCTCTGTCTAGCGTGACGTAGGAACGGCCCGGGACGTTTGGGGCCGCCGATGTCAGCGGGAATGTGCGTGTGGCGAGCAGTTGAATACAGAACTCGTTCAGGTTTCGTGTAGTGTCCGGGCGAATGTGGACCTCGTGACCCGTCGGCCGGGCCGGGCCGGGACATGGTGGCATTGATATCGGGAAAGTGGCTTTGTTCCATGGATGGCGAGCTACCCACTCCTGCGTCTGCAGCGGCCATGGCTCGTGTTGCGTTGGTCTACGATGGGTCAGTATCACCCATTGGCTTCATCCGCCAGTACCAACGTCTGGCAGCACTGGGCGACATCTCTACCGAACAGCTCACCAGAATCATGACGGTGAGGTGCCAAAGACTTGCTCTGCAGGTCATGGAGGGCAGTAACGACCAAACGGATGTGCTCTCATTTCTAAGTAAATGTTCGATGCAAACAACCGGAGATGGCGGATACTCGGCTAAGCACTGCTCAGAAAGGCACCGAGTCTGTTGTGGAGTACTTGTCCTCATCAAGCGGCTTGTTCAGAATACTTGCTCAGAGCTTTTGACCAATCTGATTACGTGAACAAAACCAGCGCTCCAGCCTACCAAGCTGTAATGTATCACTATCTTTTGGCGGAATTATCGGCTGAAGAGGAGATGTTGCTGTCGCACCAGGGCGTGGCGCTGTTCAACACGGTTGTCGGCGAGTTAAAGCGAGAGGAGCTCGTCTCCCGCTCGTTGCGAGGTGAGCAGCACTGTTCTCCGCACGTGCACCGGTCGGAGAGTGGCACAGTGCATGTGGAGCGCGACGGACGCTGTCATCGCCGGCGTCGTCTGGACGCGGTCACGACCTCCCACACGGATGCACCTTTGGACGCTGGCAGTCCAGTCGACCTTACGGACAGCTCTGTGTTTGATGTAACTGCTCCTGACGTCCGGCTCAAGCCGTCTGGCCGGCTGTCCTCAGCGCCAGGCCATCATTTAAATGCGTTGGATATTTGTTCGCTCAACATAGAGGCTGGGGAGTGCAAGGAGTGGTCATGGAGCTGTGGAAGTGGTCATTGTAGCCGGGTTCGCAGTGGTACATAACCTTTAGCACCCTGTAGTTTTGGGATGGGATCTCCTTTTGAACAACAGTGCTGTGTTGAATTGTTTTTAGCACTGGCGTTAGGTTAAAGCTGCAATTCGCGAAGGCTGCATATGTCCCTCCGCAGTCAGCTGTGTGTTTGGCGGTCAAGATTGACTAGCCTCTGTCGTGTGAGAGCGAATATTTGTTCGTGGGGCAACGCTCTAGTAACGTTGAAATGTGCGGTTCGTCCATAACACCGTTTACCTCAACAGGGTCTCAACGAACATCCGCAACCGATCGGGTCGTCTCGTCACCATGCATAGGCGGAGCGTCATTGGTTATGCAGAGCCGATTGTCCACGCCGAGACGCGCCATCCCAAGCCTGCTCAGAGAACCGTCGGTGACGTCACAGGAGTGGACACGGTGTCTGCGGGCAGCGGCTGGTATGTTGGGAAATCCACTGATGATGTGTTTCAGAGTTTGTGGTTGACTCCCCTATCAGTGGCTCTCAGCGAGACGAATTGGCGAAGCCGATCAGTTCATTTCCGGAGGAGATCCCCCGCGGCTAGGCAGGTATAGACCCATATAACGGGGGTGATATCAGCTTGGATTTGTAGGAGGGAGCACAGCCTCAGTTCATACGACCATATCCAATTTCATGGACTCGTGAAGACCAGTTGAGGTCGCAGCTTGATGATCAATAGGCGTGTGGTGTCTTCGAAGAAGGGGAACCCGCCGATTGGAACTGGCCATCATTTTGAGCGCAAGGGGTCTAATGAGTATCAGATTGTGCAGGACATGATATTTTAAGCCACCATAATGCATGCCATTACGCTCAGGGGGCGGAGTTAAACTGCACGAGCAGCTGAGCAAATATGTTTGGTCTTCAGGGCAGAAGAGAGACTGTGAATACTAAGTTCGGAGCTGTAAACGGCGCGTCAAAGAAAGAACACCAAACCGAAGAGTTCCTCACTTCTTCCCCAGGAGGCCAGCTATCCGAACGGGACCCTAGTCATAGACATTCTTACCATGCCTCGGAGTTCGGTGACAGGGCGATGTCATCTGCTGACCTGTGTGGAAATCTTTTGCTTTCTTGGCGTGTTATGCACTTAATTCTGGGTCGTCTGAGGCATCATAGAAAAGCTAGAGAATCACTTTTTGACGTTTGAGCCGCCCGAATTAGTGGAGAGTGACGCGGGGACAAATGTGCTAAAAAAGAAACTCGTGTGTCCAGGTGCTGTGCGAGACTTTTGGTGTTCGGGCACGGTCCATTGTTGGCTATCATCACGAGGCCGTGGATAAAGTTGAAAGAAAACACCTGGATGTTAAACGACGGGTACGCGTCGTGCTCGAGTCTCAAGGGTCTGACTGGGAACAGCGTCTTTCGGACATAATCTTTTCCTTGAATAATGGGCTGTGTGTCACCCATGGCTACACTCCATTCTTTGTTTGTTTTCTTCGCCGTCCAAACAGCCCGTTTCGCAGCTATTTGAAGGCCGAGTGAATTGCACAAAGACGGTTTCATCGACGAGAAGCTTTGAATTCCCTCGGCGACTTTACAGGGGGCTCACGGGGAGCAGGCGGAGAGCATGAGATAACACCACCGTGTCACGTGAACCACCAACAACTCAATTTTTTGGATAAGAAGGGTGCTGTTCGCCTTACCCATGTGAAGAATGTGGAACTTGGAAAACTTGTAATTGTAAAATGACCGCTGTGTGTAATATCTGAATATAGCCAATATACTTTACTCGCGTTGTCGAGCGCCGTGTGTACAACGTAGAAGACATACTTCTTAAGATGGATGATGGTACAAATACTTCTGTGAGGTGAATTTATATTTTTTTTGCTTTGCTGCGAGGACCGAGTTTGATTTTTGCGAGCGGGGGAAATGTCACGTCTTGCGTCGCTTCGGACCCGCCTCTGTTTAGTGCGACATAGGAATGGCTTGAGGCGTGTGGGGCTGCCGATGTCGGCGGGGAATATGCATATGGCGGACAGTTGAGTACAGGCCTCGTTTGTGTTTCATGCCTTGCTCGCGTGACTGTGGACTTGGTGCCCCGTCGGCCGGACCGGGCCGTGGCACACGGTCATAGTCATTGATCAGAATTATTCCACGCGGTGGCTAGTCGCGGCCGCCACGGCACGGGTGCTGCGCGGCGGCACATGAGCGCCACGAATAAACATGTCCTGTATCACTGGAGAACACTGGCTACAAAAAGGGCTTTCTGCACCTGTGCACAGCCGTGACGGCGCACGATCTCCTTCATCCATGTCCAGCCAAGCGTTTGCAGCACTGGCGAGATGTGCTCCCAGCACCGTACTCCAGCCACAAGTCTGGCCGCGAAGTTCGGTGTGTTTTGGACACACTGAAGCCGAAGCACAATGTGCCCATTACATTGGGCAATACCTAAAGCGAGATCCATCCTCAGTGAACAGACATCTGTGAAGGGCAGCAATAATAAAAGTTGAATGTCTATAACGAACCAATGTAAGCGACAGGCACAAAGCTGAAGTGAGAGCTAAGTGAATTTTCCGCTGATACGCGGGCACATGTGTAACTGGGCATGTGCATACGACATACCAAGTGCAAATAAGTCATTCCGCTGCGACGTCACGAAAACAGCTCTCATCGAAGTGATTATTATGTTTTGCAACGATCTACGGATGAAAATCTGAACGAATTACCCTCGCATATGCACCACGAAGCATCTTAAGGCACCTGGTTCGTGACGGGGTATTTAAGTCACCTTTTCGAGATGCGCGAAGCTTTGCATAGGAAGCATTCCTTCTGATAAATAAAAATAATCATGCATCTTCACCAAAACAAATCTGCGCGTTTCCCTTGACATATTTAGTTGGATTCTGGCGTACCCAAACAAATACGAATGCCAAAGTTCGAAATGTGCAAAATGGCGATATTTCTTGGGAGTTTCGCCACTGCTAACAGTAGCAGCTGTATCTTTCCCATATGTTTTTCGCCCGAGTGCAAAATAGTTTCACATGCCGGTGATGCAAAATATATAATATCCTTTGGTTGTTTAATCTGCTTAACGTATATTTCTTGTGCGTTACTTGAGTCGCACTCCTCAGGTCGGATTTTTGCATGCTTTGTGCTCCATAAAAATCGAAACATACCACACTAGTGTGGCGGATTTCCATGTTATCGACACAAAATGTTTCACACATTATAGATGTTTCTCCATTTACCACCCGCAAGTGTGTGGCGGCAAAACTTAACGAACATCTGTCTGTCTATCTATCTGTCTACCGAATATATGGCTTCTCCCTTTCCTGTTACACCTTACTATTACTGCCATGCGATGTCACATAAGCACCTTACTATTACTGCCATGCGATGCCACATAAGCACCTTACTATTACTGCCATGCGATGCCACATAAGCACCTTACTATTACTGTCATGCGATGTCACATACGCACCTTACTATTACTGCCATGCGATGTCACATAAGCACCTTACTATTGCTGCCATGCGATGTCACATAAGCACCTTACTATTGCCGCCATGCAATGTCATATAAGTCATCTCGTCGTAGGGTCAGCGACCTAAAAATTTCATCTGTGCTGCTTTTATCGTAGGTAAAATAACGATGCTTAGTCATTCGAGCTGTGTTATCGTGCCTCTCTTCGCTTCTATTGAGGCACCAACCTATGCTCGTTTTCTAATCCTCTCTGCGGCACTCAGTTCAGAACGGTACGATCCATCGGACTCTGAAGAAATAGGCGCGTGCCATGGGGCACCACGGTGGAGCGTGGCCCCTCACCTGACAACATTTTGCGTCCACCCCTGATTAGTTGTCACTTAAATATGCTAATGCTATAGCATCTGATGCATTATACATGTGGACACCACACTCATTACTCAACGATAGCGTCGCGCAAACGTCTGCAGCCATTCTGTGCTTTGCTAATGTGGCTGAGTGGTCGGCCCATCTCTAAATGGGGAATATATTATATATCACGGCAACAATATTCATCGTGCATACATTGCCTGATCTTCCGCCTGGCTCTCACTGACGCACTGGCTTGGAATCATGGCTCATCTGATCACTATGGGTTAATGCACAGAGCTGGTCTGCCTGCCAGGGGAAGGGGGGGGGGGGCAGGGGTCCTCCTGGCACCCACTATGTGTCGCCCCTCTCCCTCGCTGCTAGTAGCGGCGATAACGTACATACCACATATTGTAACATATGTCTTGCCCCCCTCGCGTATCAACCCGTCCTTCTGGCACCGCGCTCTACGCCCTCCCCCCCCCCCCCCCCAACCCCCACCCACTTCTGGCCAGTGACCTGGCCGGAAGACCCGCTTAAGGCCGTGAAGGCGCAGGAGATGACGGTGGCGGAGTTGCTGAGGACAGTGGCTACCGTTCTGCTGTGGGCGGCGCTACGCGCATTCTTCGCGCAGGCACTGGGCCGGGGCGAGCGTCGCTGACCAACGTCCTCCTGCAACACTTCGTGCTGCAGGCGCGTGAGTGAGAGGTGCCGTGCCCAGGTCGTGATGGGCCGTGACCGAAAGGCGCGAGAAGGGCACAAAGGAGCTTGCTGATCGGCGGTGATGATGCGCAGATTCACTAAATGTGTGCGGCGCCGAAATGACGTTGAAAGTTTTGTTTATTTTCCAAATCAGCGATGCTGATTTCCAATTTTTGGTATTAGTCTTCAGTGTTTGTCACTGGAGACTATAGTGTTCTGCCCTGAAATGCATTGCTCTGCCGTAGAATACGTTGCTCTTGTATGGGACGCGTCATTCAGCTTTGGGTTGCGTCGTTCCTCCGTGTTGCGTTCCCAACACGCGATAATGTGTTGTGACGCGTCTCCGGCCTGTGTCGATGGACACGTTTTGTTGTGCTGCCGCATGCGTAAACGTGCTGCAACGCGCCGGCCTGCTATTCTTATGCAGATGCTCCCGTTTTGGGGCTGCGTCATGACCACACACGTTTGTGTTGTTGCGCTGTTCTGCTTTTGTCTCCGATGGGTGTCGATGGAGATGCAGAAATATATTTGCATGGTTGTATATTGCAAGTATATCACCACGATGACCGATACTATACAGGCGTGGGCTTCGTCTGCAGAAAACCACAATGTACGAGCATCCTAGAGGGAGTACTTTGGTCTCGGGGCGTTTATGTTTCTAGAGATCCTCCATCCTTTGAATGGAGAGCCTTAAGCTATTGTCGAGGGCTCCCATCAGTCAACCTCTTCGGGCGTAATCGGTCGTTCCTAGGCCCTCCATATCGTGTCTTGGGTACTTTTATGTGAAGAATGGCCCTATGTTCTTGTCGGAGCCTTATCTATCAAGCTGCACGGGATATCTATTGGGGGCCTTTTGGTGGTTTGAGGACTCTCCGTCGTTGGTTCCTGTAGGTGACGCTCAAATACATGCCAAATTTACAAACAATGGCTTGTGAATCGTGCAGCAAAGGAAGTGCACATAAATTCATCCTTGTCTGTTTCACGTTTAGCGAAAGTGCTGTACTGAACCGTTTTTTAGCTCGTCTTGTTAAGATCCAAACACCGAAGTTTTTCGAATGTGAATAGTTTTCTCAACAGGCACATTTTTATTTGCCATGTTAATGCACGTAAACAACTTCTGGTTAGTGCGATAATTCCATTCGCCGGGAATCCAAGGGCGGGCTCAACCTGTGCGACTCCCCTGAGAGTACAACAGTATTGAACGCACCGGAGCCACATGACATGCAACTTAAGCAAACTGCATGAAATGCATTCTGCAATAATCGATTGTCTCCACGTTAAACTCCGACAGCCGGAGCGGGGTTAGAAGCCCGTGGTCCGCCGCCCCCAGCACGGCAGCCTGCCCGCCCCGCCCCGCCCCGTCCCCCGCGCTGGCGCCCTCCCCCCTCTGCACGGACTCGCCGCCGGCCGAAGACATGCAGTCCTGCACTTTGGAGCCGTATAAGGCGGTTTAGTCTTCGGCCAGCGGAGGGAGGAGGTGGGCCCCGTAACGGCCTGAAGTGGCCACAACGACACCTTCAACGCCCACTTCGCCACCGCGGGCCCCGCACAGCAGCTGCGCGCTACGATGTCGTCCAGCCTCCGGCCGGCCGGCGACCGTATCACGTCTGCGCCTCCACCCTCGGGCTGTGCTCGGCAGCCTCGCCAGAGCTTTCCGCAGCCATCGGCCGGCTGAGCGCGTCCAGATCTGTCGGCGTCGATGGTGCCCCTCTGCTGGCTGTCAGAAAGTGTCTTCCGGCCACTGTTTCGCACCTATTTCATCTGATCAGCTATTCTGTCGGCTCATATACTTTTTCCGATGCCTGGAAAATCGCTCGTGTCATTCCCGTGCTCGAGTCGGGTGACCCAACAGATAGTAAAAACTTTTGGCCTATCTCCATCCTCACTGTGCTATAAAAAGTCACCGAAAAAATCGTCTGTGCGGAACTCACCTGATACCCGCTCAATCACCGTTTACTTTTGCGGCCACAGCACGCGTACCAAGCGTGCCACTCCACGGAGGTCGCCGCGCTCGGCGCTGTTGCATGGCTCACAAGGGCCGTCGGCCACGGTCATGTCGCATCGCTCACGACGATCGACCTCAGCGAGGCCTTTGACAGCGTTGACCATGGTGTCCTCCTGACTAAGCTGGAACGGCGTGGTGTGGCCTCCGGATGGTTCTTGAGCTATTTGCACAAGGTCGGAGATAGGTGGTGGGCGACTCCGAGCCGTTGCCGCTGGCAGACGGTGTGGCTCAGCGATCCTTAGTCGGGCCAATTCTGTTTTCCATCTTTATCAACGACCTCTCCAGCCTCCTCCCTCATGACCGCCTGCTATCCTACGCTGATGTCACCCGGCTCCTCGATAGCTCCACATCAGACGGCTGATGTCATCGGCCTGTCCCACTTGAAATCACGTGCCTGGGAGTTCATACAGTGCCTCCAAGTTTTGTTTCAAAGATCTAGATATGAGCTCCGAAAAAAACCGACTTCACTCTGGTCGGCAAAACATCTTGCACTCAAAAAAAGCGGCAACTTTCAAATAAACATTTCTGGCTTAACTATATATTCCTCAACAGCGAGGAAAGCGCTGGGTGTGCTCCTCGACCAACACCTGACCTGGGAGACCCACATCGCCGCGGCTGTTCGATGTTGGAATACCATACCGATGTCTTGTTCAATATTCAGCACCACCTTACCCCCGATGTTTTGAAGCTTCTTGTTGATGCGCACGTCTCCCCTCACATACAGCACCGTCGGTCCGTGCGCGGAGGCGTTGCCGACTGCCAACTGAGCCGGGTCGAAGAGGTAATTTAGTTCGTCGCTAGGCTGGTGACCGGCATCCGCCGCTGCGACCACATTACGTCTGCAGTGGAAACGCTGGGATGGTGCAGCGGGGCGGAGATGGTGCGCCGACGTGACTGTGTCGATGCACGCCGTGTTTTACGTGTCAGCTGGACGTCCGTCGCTCTGCGTTGCTTTTTTTGTACGCGCGCGGAGGCCTCCCAACGCCATGCCCGAACCGCGTCCCATGGTAGCAGTTCACTGCACCTGTGACGTGTCAGATTGACTGCAAACGCAACATAAAGTAATGCGTCCAACACAACGAAATGTGTGTTCAAATGCGTGTTAAATGACTATGCTATCGTCTCCGTCACCGTTGGCGCAAACAATACATTTGTGGCGCACACTAACAGGCACTCTGTACGGGAGAAAATAAACTCGGTCAATGTCCTTGTACGTGTGATGTGTGAGAGTGCTCGTTATGTTACCGCATAGATATGTTTTTAAGAAATCGCATGCGTTTAAACCAAGCAAAGCCATATTTCTTGAAGAGGACGCATTGGACATCAGGACAACACCTCCACTACTGAGTACTTGGAACGTGACAAAGAACAGCACTTGTGTGGCTGTATGTGAAAGTCCTGAAACGGCTTTAGTAACGCGCCTGCCGCAGTGTTGCTTACCAGCTGACGAAACCTTAACCCTGGAAGCATGTGTCCCGTAATTCCTTTACACACCGAACGTGAAATCCATGCCAAGAACTTCAGCGAATACCTTCAGATGGTTTCTTAACGTGCGCCGTTTCTTGCTGTGTTTACACACCCGGCCAATGTGGTATTTATGGTTTCCATGGCGTAGGGATGGGGAGGGCAGACTTAGTTTAGTCATTCCAGTAAAAGGGTTTCTCGGAAGCGAACCGTGATTAAGCGCTTGCTATGGGGGGCATATGACCATTGCAGTCAGCGCGCCCTGAAGCCCAAGTCATCATCACCATCAAGCGCATATGAAATCATAAACACTTAGCAACATGATCATGAGCTTGCTAATATTCCGGAGTTCTGCACCTCTCCCAATTCATACCTGAAAATCTGTGGTTCGTATACCGACACTCAAAGTTGCCATGAAGCGTTTGCAACTGCAGAGCATTTACCAAAGCCCGTCGTCCGTTGCTTCAGCCGGAATTAGAAACCCTCACCACTGCCACGCACAGGCCCACGTCGCTACCAGGTCACTCTCTGCCTCTCTGCCCCGTCGGTCTGCGCCCTGGTCAGTCACTCTCTGCCTCTCTGCCCTGTCGGTCTCTGCCTTGGTCAGCCGGCCCTATGCCTGTCGGTCTCTGCCCTGGTCAGTCATTCTCCGCCTCTCTGCCCTGTCGGTCTCTGCCTTGGTCAGCCGGTCCTATGCCTGTCGGTCTCTGCCTTGGTCAGCCGGCCTCATGCCCTGTCGGTCTCTGCTCCCCTTGCCTGGTGGTGTGCTTAAAGGGCTGACGCTTGGTATCACCTGCGATCCCTTACCTGCTGCAATAACTGGGTGCGAACATGGCCTAGATAGTAATTGAGGTGTCTGCATTTAATGCAAGTGTTTTTTATTTTTACTTCCCTCGTGCTCAGCTCACCTCGCATTTTGCGATATGTATTCGCGGCATGTCTTCATGCGGTTTTGTAGTAGTTCAAATTATTTTGTCCGCACGCCCCTTATCTGAAATCCGTCATAAACACTATCTTGGCTTCGCTTCAGCAAATAAGAAGAAAGGTGAAAGGGAATGCATTTAGGAGACCCCGTATACAGGAAAAGCGTTCGTTCGTAGCACGCCGCAGAGAATGCAATGTCTTTTTCACATCGTAAATTGTCACCTTTGTTTTTTTCTTTCCTGCGGAAGTGACGTACACGGCTTGCACGACGTGCCTGAGCGATTACTTTATGAAATCCAGCGACGCTCACTGCGCAGAACGGTCGGAGAAGGTGTATGAAAGCTCGGGCGACAGCAGTGTACTACATCGCCCATGGTCCCACGGTTCGTCAACGTCAGTAGCGTTGTCATTACCAGAGGGTTTCCTCCGCATTATCCGTTGTCGTTGGCGGCTCGAAGGACAAGGAGGACAACGGGCGCAGGGCTCACGGAGCGTGCAGCGGCGCCTCTCGCGGCTGCGAGGCCGGCGTCAGCCGACCTTCCTTCACCGCCACTATTCGGCACTGTCGTTGTGGTCGGAGGCGGAGGTCGGTATGGTAGGAGGAGGAGGAGGAGGAGCCAGAGTCGGCGTCGTTGCCAGCTTTGTTTCCATCGCCACCAGCTGCGGTGTCCGGGCTTTGCACCGATGCCAGCTGCGTGCTTCCTCTTGAATATTAGGGGCCGCTGCGCCGCCAGCAGCGAGGAGAAGCACCAGCAGTGTCAGACCCACTCCCCAGACCGACGCCGGCAGTCTTCCCGTCATGCTGTGACCGCGCCCGGGGCAGTGTTGTTTGCCGTCGCCGCTGTTACCACCGTCGCTGCGCCACTGGGCGCTTTCTTCACCGCGAGCACTTTGTCAGGCTTGGGGGCAAAGACGCCGTCCAGCTGTTAGCTGCATCAAGGCGATGGTGATCTTGGGGGTCGGTGAGGCTGGAGCCAATGCTACTGTGGTAAATCATGTCCAGGTGGCTGCTCTGCTGCTAACCATGGGTCCGTCAGGTTCGTTGTTGGCCACGGTTGATATGCACTCGGTCCTCAGCTGGCCCTTTTTCGAAAGGCCCCCCGAAACCGATTGATCTTGCAATCTTGTGCTCGAAGGCTCTTAAGAGGAAGGCGGCGCTTTGTGCACTAAGAAAGCCCGCGCTCTTGTGCGCGCTCTGTTTTATGTTTATTGACACTTGCGTCTTAGGGTCACCGTCAGCTATCACCGTGAAGAACTGAAAATTTTTGAAGTCGTCCAATACTGCATCACCCTTGTCCGGCACAAACTTCTTAGTTCCCAGATCAATTTTCTGGGACTCTTTCACATCGATCATCACTTTTGCTTTCGATAGAAGGGGGAATGTAGGCCTGCTTTCTTGTTGCAGGTTTCACCCTTGTATTCCTTCGGGCATTGGCACGTGCAGTCCTTAGTCAAGTAACCCAAGTTTTTACACTTTGGCACATGTTTCCGATAGTTTTACATTGCGCAGCCCAGAGTTGCCGCATCCGTACACCGTGTTCAGGGCGTACATGTCGTAATGCGACTGCGCCATACCCGCGTTGCGGTGGTAATCGAGCATGTACTGGTAGTGCCCGTCGGTGGACACAAAAATGGGCCGGAGATCGGCATCGGCAAAGCCGTCGTGGCGTACTGCATCAGAGACATGTAGTCGTAAGGCACCGGCAGTCGACCACCTGATCTTTGGCGCAGCGGCCACCCTGTGCCCAGGTTTGCGACAAGGCATCGCCCCGCTTGCTATTGTCCACCGACACCTCAAAGTTCTCGTTGTTGACGAACATGAATTTGTCTCGGTCTGGACGGCTCTGCTGGTGCTGGTTGCCCAGCGCGTGGCCGAACTCGTGTGCCGCGGCCACCATTTCGCAGGCATTGGGCTGAACGGACATCTTCTGTGGTGTCCCTCCCTCCTGGTAGGTGTTGCCTACAAAAGAAAAGCAACCGCCGTAGTTTCCTACGCAGATGGCGCCGTGCCCGACTTTCTGTGTGCATGGGCCGTCTGGAATCTTGTTGAACTTGATGCAGCTTTTGTCACTCCACGTCTTTACCGCGTCCTTGAATCTTCTTGTCGGCTTGTGACTCGGTGTCAAAAAAATACCAGCACTGAGCCACGCCTTTTTCATCTACCCATATCTTCTTGCCTGAGATGATACCAGAGGCTCGGCCGTCTGACAGCTCAGGCATTACCTGCTCGGGCAAGTACGCAGTGTCTGCAATCATTACCAGTGGCGGCTCACCTTTAAACTCCATCACTTTGTAGCCTCGTGCTCGTAGAGTGCAGCTATCTCATTGTGGGTCAAGTTTGCGGCGTGTTGTCCCTTGAGCGACGCAGTGATGGAGCCGATCTGCCAGGGTTTCATTACATTAGAGTACTCCGATGTGGTACGAAATGGAAGCTGTAACAGCAACATAAAATTTGCTATGGATGAGAGTGAACACATGTCGTAGTCCAGTAAGGCGAAAATGAAATAGTTAGCTGACTGTTTAGTTGGCTGCGGTAATCTAGTCTCATGTCTTTGCAGCGAAATCCTGCAGTAATCAAATGTAATTGATCATGCATACGAGCGATGAAAAATGATAGAAAATTATGGTTAGCGTTCTTGTTGTGGCGAATTTAATGATTGTATTCATGTTAGTGCACTACCTGACATCTTCCACGTAGGTGATACTCTCTGGATGAATTATGTCCTAAGTTCTCTTGTGAGAAAACACTCCGCACTTTTACGAAGTGCCTGAATATTATGTAGGCGCCTCGTAAAAAATTTGTAACAGCAGCATTCCCTGATATAATCGAGGCATATTGCTGTCCCGTGCCCAAAATCCTGGTTTCTATACGGTAGAAGCAAAGCAACCATAAAATGTGCAAGCATCAAGACGCGCTCGGGTGGGGGTGGGGGGGGGGGGGGGGGGGGGGGGGGGGGGGGGGGGGTGGGGGGGGGGGGGGGGGGGGGGGGGGGGGGGGGGGGGGGGGGGGGGGGGGGGGGGGGGGGGGGGGGGGGGTGGGGCGGGGGGGGGGTGGGGGGGGGCGGTAAACTGA
>NW_023596448.1:14848707-14938009 GCF_011947565.3 Pollicipes pollicipes | reverse complement strand
GATGCTTAACACAGGGGACACACAAGCACATGGTGACATCTGGCTCTGCGTGTCCGTCCCTTATCTCATCACATGGTGACATCTGGCTCTGCGTGTCCGTCCCTCATCTCATATCTGCCTGACTCAATATCAAACTAAAATTCGTCATGAGCACGTAAAAATAGGTAGAATAAAATGCGACGCTGGTTTATCTCATACAACAGACGTCGCGCGTCTGCGATGCCTTAAAAATGCGTTTCAGTGAAAAAACATCAAACACCTAACTTTGAGTTTTGTCGCTCTTATCGCGAAATCCTGCGTGCCTACGCCGCTGCTTGGACGAACAGCGTATCTTTGAACGCCAGGGTCGTACTAATTCAGTTAGAAGAATACTATTCGTACATGCATACTAGCGCCTTGTGTCGGTGCCTTTGTCCGCACGCACAAGCGCAGTTTTCTATGCACCAGCGTATTCGACGATTTGTTGGATACCCTCAGCCTCAGCCAGGTAACCTAAGCAAGAAGCGGTGGGTGACCTCTCTGTTCATGCTTAGACTATCCTGCGCGTGTCGTACGTGAACTGTGGGTCTGATTGTAAATGATTGTTGAATGATTTTATGGTCATCTACTTTTCAACTACTAATTTAAAAACTTGCAATGCTCCAACGTCTTTTCTAAAATCAAATGTATGTAAGACAGCCCAATTTGAACACTCACGTGGCAGTCGGCTCCTGCCCCTCCCTCGCCGGTGATTCGGCTCCTGCTCCTCCCTCGCCGGTGAGTCGGCTCCTGCTCCTCCCTCGCCGGTGAGTCGGCTCCTGCCCCTCCCTCGCCGGTGAGTCGACTCCTGCTCCTCCCTCGCCGGTGAGTGGGCTCCTGCCCCTCCCTCGCCGGTAAGTCAGCTACTGCTCCTCCCTCGCCGGTAATGGGCCATTTTGTGTCAGTGAGGGCCGCTGCACCGATCCGGTGCCAGGGTCTCCGCACAGAGGACCTGTCGTACCAGGGAGGAGACCCGCGCAGTGCATGATGCATCCCTCTTAGGGCCTCCAGGCCGACCAGGGGGAGCGGTCCCGTATCACCTGAAAGGTAGCTGCTTGGCACCTTGGCCTGGACTGAAAGAACCCTTCAGGACGTGCTCAGGAAGTTTCAACTGTGAACTCTTGAGGCTGATTCTCTAAACGAAATTAACAGCTTCAATAACACCAGTAATAGATGTAACCCCATTGTGTCGTGAGTCTGTGGTATTGTATTGACTTATCCGTCCAGAGTATCCAGCTCAACGTCGCTCTGGCACAATGTGTCCACCGGGATACCTTTTACTCGCATGCGATACTTAAAGCCTTCGAAAGCACCACTTCCCGGTGTGCGGTTTGCTCGCCCGTTGACCGCCGCCGGGTGTTAGCTGCGGGTTTGGCGCCGCGAAGCCCATGGAGACTGTAACGCCGAGCGTCGGTGTTCTTTCACTCTAGAATGCGTGCGCACATGTTTTAAACTTTGATGTGATGATTTGCCGCAGGATCCCATAGCAGGATCAACATCCCCAGGCGAGCAAGGGCTGGACATGTTAATGTAATTTTGTACCCTACTTCGATGTACGCTGCCGTACAATCCACGATGCTCTCAATATCTTTGTAAAATATCAAGAAAATCTGATAAATCCTCTTTCAGTCAAAGAAGCTTAACATAAAAACCTAAGAGACCAACCACTCCATTTTGGGATGATTTGGAGAACGCACTCTCTGCTGCCTTTTCACCATCAGGCTCTTTGTTAACCGTGGTACCCCTCTCTTACCGTAACTCTGACTTTGCCTCCGGCTTTGCCTCTGTCTAGCGTGACGTAGGAACGGCCCGGGACGTTTGGGGCCGCCGATGTCAGCGGGAATGTGCGTGTGGCGAGCAGTTGAATACAGAACTCGTTCAGGTTTCGTGTAGTGTCCGGGCGAATGTGGACCTCGTGACCCGTCGGCCGGCCGGGCCGGGACATGGTGGCATTGATATCGGGAAAGTGGCTTTGTTCCATGGATGGCGAGCTACCCACTCCTGCGTCTGCAGCGGCCATGGCTCGTGTTGCGTTGGTCTACGATGGGTCAGTATCACCCATTGGCTTCATCCGCCAGTACCAACGTCTGGCAGCACTGGGCGACATCTCTACACCGAACAGCTCACCAGAATCATGACGGTGAGGTGCCAAAGACTTGCTCTGCAGGTCATGGAGGGCAGTAACGACCAAACGGATGTGCTCTCCTTTCTAAGTAAATGTTCGATGCCAAACGACCGGAGATGGCGGATACTCGGCTAAGCACTGCTCAGAAAGGCACTGAGTCTGTTTTGGAGTACTTGTCCTCATCAAGCGGCTTGTTCAGAATACTTGCTCAGAGCTTTTGACCAATCTGATTACGTGAACAAAACCAGCGCTCCAGCCTACCAAGCTGTAATATATCACTATCTTTTGGCGGAATTATCGGCTGAAGAGGAGATGTTGCTGTCGCACCAGGGCGTGGCGCTGTTCAACACGGCTGTCGGCGAGTTAAAGCGGGAGGAGCTCGTCTCCCGCTCGTTGCGAGGTGAGCAGCACTGTTCTCCGCACGTGCACCGGTCGGAGAGTGGCGCAGTGCATGTGGAGCGCGACGGACGCTGTCATCGCCGGCGTCGTCTGGACGCGGTCACGACCTCCCACACGGATGCACCTTTGGACGCTGGCAGTCCAGTCGGCCTTACGGACAGCTCTGTGTTTGATGTAACTGCTCCTGACGTCGGGCTCAAGCCGTCTGGCCGGCTGTCCTCAGCGCCAGGCCATCATTTAAATGCGCTGGATATTTGTTCGCTCAACATAGAGGCTGGGGAGTGCAAGGAGTGGTCATGGAGCTGTGGGAGTGGTCATTGTAGCCGGGTTCGTAGTGGTACATAACCTTTAGCACCCTGTAGTTTTGGGATGGGATCTCCTTTTGAACAACAGTGCTGTGTTGAATTGTTTTTAGCACTGGCGTTAGGTTAAAGCTGCAATTCGCGAAGGCTGCATATGTCCCTCCGCAGTCAGCTGTGTGTTTGGCGGTCAAGATTGACTAGCCTCTGTCGTGTGAGAGCGAATATTTGTTCGTGGGGCAACGCTCTAGTAACGTTGAAATGTGCGGTTCGTCCATAACACCGTTTACCTCAACAGGGTCTCAACGAACATCCGCAACCGATCGGGTCGTCTCGTCACCATGCATAGGCGGAGCGTCATTGGTTATGCAGAGCCGATTGTCCACGCCGAGACGCGCCATCCCAAGCCTGCTCAGAGAACCGTCGGTGACGTCACAGGAGTGGACACGGTGTCTGCGGGCAGCGGCTGGTATGTTGGGAAATCCACTGATGATGTGTTTCAGAGTTTGTGGTTGACTCCCCTATCAGTGGCTCTCAGCGAGACGAATTGGCGAAGCCGATCAGTTCATTTCCGGAGGAGATCCCCCGCGGCTAGGCAGGTATAGACCCATATAACGGGGGTGATATCAGCTTGGATTTGTAGGAGGGAGCACAGCCTCAGTTCATACGACCATATCCAATTTCATGGACTCGTGAAGACCAGTTGAGGTCGCAGCTTGATGATCAATAGGCGTGTGGTGTCTTCGAAGAAGGGGAACCCGCCGATTGGAACTGGCCATCATTTTGAGCGCAAGGGGTCTAATGAGTATCAGATTGTGCAGGACATGATATTTTAAGCCACCATAATGCACGCCATCACGCTCAGGGGGCGGAGTTAAACTGCACGAGCAGTTGAGCAAATATGTTTGGTCTTCAGGGCAGAAGAGAGACTGTGAATACTAAGTTCGGAGCTGTAAACGGCGCGTCAAAGAAAGAACACCAAACCGAAGAGTTCCTCACTTCTTCCCCAGGAGGCCAGCTATCCGAACGGGACCCTAGTCATAGACATTCTTACCATGCCTCGGAGTTCGGTGACAGGGCGATGTCATCTGCTGACCTGTGTGGAAATCTTTTGCTTTCTTGGCGTGTTATTCACTTAATTCTGGGTCGTCTGAGGCATCATAGAAAAGCTAGAGAATCACTTTTTGACGTTTGAGCCGCCCGAATTAGTGGAGAGTGACGCGGGGACAAATGTGCTAAAAAAGAAGCTCGTGTGTCCAGGTGCTGTGCGAGGCTTTTGGTGTTCGGGCACGGTCCATTGTTGGCTATCATCACGAGGCCGTGGATAAAGTTGAAAGAAAACACCTGGATGTTAAACGACGGGTACGCGTCGTGCTCGAGTCTCAAGGGTCTGACTGGGAACAGCGTCTTTCGGACATAATCTTTTCCTTGAATAATGGGCTGTGTGTCACCCATGGCTACACTCCATTCTTTGTTTGTTTTCTTCGCCGTCCAAACAGCCCGTTTCGCAGCTATTTGAAGGCCGAGTGAATTGCACAAAGACGGTTTCATCGACGAGAAGCTTTGAATTCCCTCGGCGACTTTACAGGGGGCTCACAGGGAGCAGGCGGAGAGCATGAGACCACCACCGTGTCACGTGAACCACCAACAACTCAATTTTTTGGATAAGAAGGGTGCTGTTCGCCTTACCCATGTGAAGAATGTGGAACTTGGAAAACTTGTAATTGTAAAATGACCGCTGTGTGTAATATCTGAATATAGCCAATATACTTTACTCGTGTTGTCGAGCGCCGTGTGTACAACGTAGAAGACATACTTCTTAAGATGGATGATGGTACAAATACTTCTGTGAGGTGAATTTATATTTTTTTTTGCTTTGCTGCGTGGACCGAGTTTGATTTTTGCGAGCGGGGGAAATGTCACGTCTTGCGTCGCTTCGGACCCGCCTCTGTTTAGTGCGACATAGGAATGGCTTGAGGCGTGTGGGGCTGCCGATGTCGGCGGGGAATGTGCATATGGCGGACAGTTGAGTACAGGCCTCGTTTGTGTTTCATGCCTTGCTCGCGTGACTGTGGACTTGGTGCCCCGTCGGCCGGACCGGGCCGTGGCACACGGTCATAGTCATTGATCAGAATTATTCCACGCGGTGGCTAGTCGCGGCCGCCACGGCACGGGTGCTGCGCGGCGGCACATGAGCGCCACGAATAAACATGTCCTGTATCACTGGAGAACACTGGCTACAAAAAGGGCTTTCTGCACCTGTGCACAGCCGTGACGGCGCACGATCTCCTTCATCCATGTCCAGCCAAGCGTTTGCAGCACTGGCGAGATGTGCTCCCAGCACCGTACTCCAGCCACAAGTCTGGCCGCGAAGTTCGGTGTGTTTTGGACACACTGAAGCCGAAGCACAATGTGCCCATTACATTGGGCAATACCTAAAGCGAGATCCATCCTCAGTGAACAGACATCTGTGAAGGGCAGCAATAATAAAAGTTGAATGTCTATAACGAACCAATGTAAGCGACAGGCACAAAGCTGAAGTGAGAGCTAAGTGAATTTTCCGCTGATATGCGGGCACATGTGTAACTGGGCATGTGCATACGACATACCAAGTGTAAATAAGTCATTCCGCTGCGACGTCACGAAAACAGCTCTCATCGAAGTGATTATTATGTTTTGCAACGATCTACGGATGAAAAGCTGAACGAATTACCCTCGCATATGCACCACGAAGCATCTTAAGGCACCTGGTTCGTGACGGGGTATTTAAGTCACCTTTTCGAGATGCGCGAAGCTTTGCATAGGAAGCATTCCTTCTGATAAATAAAAATAATCATGCATCTTCACCAAAACAAATCTGCGCGTTTCCCTTGACATATTTAGTTGGATTCTGGCGTTCCCAAACAAATACGAATGCCAAAGTTCGAAATGTGCAAAATGGCGATATTTCTTGGGAGTTTCGCCACTGCTAACAGTAGCAGCTGTATCTTTCCCATATGTTTTTCGCCCGAGTGCAAAATAGTTTCACATGCCGGTGATGCAAAATATATAATATCCTTTGGTTGTTTAATCTGCTTAACGAATATTTCTTGTGCGTTACTTGAGTCGCACTCCTCAGGTTGGATTTTTGCATGCTTTGTGCTCCATAAAAATCGAAACATACGACACTAGTGTGGCGGATTTCCATGTTATCGACACAAAATGTTTCACACATTATATATGTTTCTCCATTTACCACCCGCAAGTGTGTGGCGGCAAAACTTAACGAACATCTGTCTGTCTATCTATCTGTCTACCGAATATATGGCTTCTCCCTTTCCTGTTACACCTTACTATTGCTGCCATGCGATGTCACATAAGCACCTTACTATTACTGCCATGCGATGCCACATAAGCACCTTACTATTACTGCCATGCGATGCCACATAAGCACCTTACTATTACTGTCATGCGATGTCACATACGCACCTTACTATTACTGCCATGCGATGTCACATAAGCACCTTACTATTGCTGCCATGCGATGTCACATAAGCACCTTACTATTGCCGCCATGCAATGTCATATAAGTCATCTCGTCGTAGGGTCAGCGACCTAAAAATTTCATCTGTGCTGCTTTTATCGTAGGTAAAATAACGATGCTTAGTCATTCGAGCTGTGTTATCGTGCCTCTCTTCGCTTCTATTGAGGCACCAACCTATGCTCGTTTTCTAATCCTCTCTGCAGCACTCAGTTCAGAACGGTACGATCCATCGGACTCTGAAGAAATAGGCGCGTGCCATGGGGCACCACGGTGGAGCGTGGCCCCTCA
This sequence comes from Pollicipes pollicipes, assembly GCF_011947565.3. NCBI lineage: Eukaryota > Metazoa > Arthropoda > Thecostraca > Pollicipedomorpha > Pollicipedidae > Pollicipes > Pollicipes pollicipes. The sequence goes on along the minus strand of NW_023596448.1, from coordinate 14,931,357 downwards.
CCTGACAACATCTTGCGTCCACCCCTGATTAGTTGTCACTTAAATATGCTAATGCTATAGCATCTGATGCATTATACATGTGGACATCACACTCATTACTCAACGATAGCGTCGCGCAAACGTCTGCAGCCATTCTGTGCTTTGCTAATGTGGCTGAGTGGTCGGCCCATCTCTAAATGGGGAATATATTATATATCACGGCAACAATATTCATCGTGCATACATTGCCTGATCTTCCGCCTGGCTCTCACTGACGCACTGGCTTGGAATCATGGCTCATCTGATCACTATGGGTTAATGCATAGAGCTGGTCTGCCTGCCAGGGGAAGGGGGGGGGGGGGGCAGGGGTCCTCCTGGCACCCACTATGTGTCGGCCCTCTCCCTCGCTGCTAGTAGCGGCGATAACGTACATACCACATATTGTAACATATGTCTTGCCCCCTCGCGTATCAACCCGTCCTTCTGGCACCGCGCTCTACGCCCTCCCCCCCCCCCCCCAACCCCCACCCACTTCTGGCCAGTGACCTGGCCGGAAGACCGCTTAAGGCCGTGAAGGCGCAGGAGATGACGGTGGCGGAGTTGCTGAGGACAGTGGCTACCGTTCTGCTGTGGGCGGCGCTACGCGCATTCTTCGCGCAGGCACTGGGCCGGGGCGAGCGTCGCTGATCAACGTCCTCCTGCAACACTTCGTGCTGCAGGCGCGTGAGTGAGAGGTGCCGTGCCCAGGTCGTGATGGGCCGTGACCGAAAGGCGCGAGAAGGGCACAAAGGAGCTTGCTGATCGGCGGTGATGATGCGCAGATTCACTAAATGTGTGCGGCGCCGAAATGACGTTGAAAGTTTTGTTTATTTTCCAAATCAGCGATGCTGATTTCCAATTTTTGGTATTAGTCTTCAGTGTTTGTCACTGGAGACTATAGTGTTCTGCCCTGAAACGCATTGCTCTGCCGTAGAATACGTTGCTCTTGTATGGGACGCGTCATTCAGCTTTGGGTTGCGTCGTTCCTCCGTGTTGCGTTCCCAACACGCGATAATGTGTTGTGACGCGTCTCCGGCCTGTGTCGATGGACACGTTTTGTTGTGCTGCCGCATGCGTAAACGTGCTGCAACGCGCCGGCCTGCTATTCTTATGCAGATGCTCCCGTTTTGGGGCTGCGTCATGACCACACACGTTTGTGTTGTTGCGCTGTTCTGCTTTTGTCTCCGATGGGTGTCGATGGAGATGCAGAAATATATTTGCATGGTTGTATATTGCAAGTATATCACCACGATGACCGATACTATACAGGCGTGGGCTTCGTCTGCAGAAAACCACAATGTACGAGCATCCTAGAGGGAGTACTTTGGTCTCGGGGCGTTTATGTTTCTAGAGATCCTCCATCCTTTGAATGGAGGGCCTTAAGCTATTGTCGAGGGCTCCCATCAGTCAACCTCTTCGGGCGTAATCGGTCGTTCCTAGGCCCTCCATATCGTGTCTTGGGTACTTTTATGTGAAGAATGGCCCTATGTTCTTGTCGGAGCCTTATCTATCAAGCTGCACGGGATATCTATTGGGGGCCTTTTGGTGGTTTGAGGACTCTCCGTCGTTGGTTCCTGTAGGTGACGCTCAAATACATGCCAAATTTACAAACAATGGCTTGTGAATCGTGCAGCAAAGGAAGTGCACATAAATTCATCCTTGTCTGTTTCACGTTTAGCGAAAGTGCTGTACTGAACCGTTTTTTAGCTCGTCTTGTTAAGATCCAAACACCGAAGTTTTTCGAATGTGAATAGTTTTCTCAACAGGCACATTTTTATTTGCCATGTTAATGCACGTAAACAACTTCTGGTTAGTGCGATAATTCCATTCGCCGGGAATCCAAGGGCGGGCTCAACCTGTGCGACTCCCCTGAGAGTACAACAGTATTGAACGCACCGGAGCCACATGACATGCAACTTAAGCAAACTGCATGAAATGCATTCTGCAATAATCGATTGTCTCCACGTTAAACTCCGACAGCCGGAGCGGGGTTAGAAGCCCGTGGTCCGCCGCCCCCAGCACGGCAGCCTGCCCGCCCCGCCCCGCCCCGTCCCCCGCGCTGGCGCCCTCCCCCCTCTGCACGGACTCGCCGCCGGCCGAAGACATGCAGTCCTGCACTTTGGAGCCGTATAAGGCGGTTTAGTCTTCGGCCAGCGGAGGGAGGAGGTGGGCCCCGTAACGGCCTGAAGTGGCCACAACGACGCCTTCAACGCCCACTTCGCCACCGCGGGCCCCGCACAGCAGCTGCGCGCTACGATGTCGTCCAGCCTCCGGCCGGCCGGCGACCGTATCACGTCTGCGCCTCCACCCTCGGGCTGTGCTCGGCAGCCTCGCCAGAGCTGTCCGCAGCCATCGGCCGGCTGAGCGCGTCCAGATCTGTCGGCGTCGATGGTGCCCCTCTGCTGGCTGTCAGAAAGTGTCTTCCGGCCACTGTTTCGCACCTATTTCATCTGATCAGCTATTCTGTCGGCTCATATACTTTTTCCGATGCCTGGAAAATCGCTCGTGTCATTCCCGTGCTCGAGTCGGGTGACCCAACAGACAGTAAAAACTTTTGGCCTATCTCCATCCTCACTGTGCTATAAAAAGTCACCGAAAAAATCGTCTGTGCGGAACTCACCTGATACCCGCTCAATCACCGTTTACTTTTGCGGCCACAGCACGCGTACCAAGCGTGCCACTCCACGGAGGTCGCCGCGCTCGGCGCTGTTGCATGGCTCACAAGGGCCGTCGGCCACGGTCATGTCGCATCGCTCACGACGATCGACCTCAGCGAGGCCTTTGACAGCGTTGACCATGGTGTCCTCCTGACTAAGCTGGAACGGCGTGGTGTGGCCTCCGGATGGTTCTTGAGCTATTTGCACAAGGTCGGAGATAGGTGGTGGGCGACTCCGAGCCGTTGCCGCTGGCAGACGGTGTGGCTCAGCGATCCTTAGTCGGGCCAATTCTGTTTTCCATCTTTATCAACGACCTCTCCAGCCTCCTCCCTCATGACCGCCTGCTATCCTACGCTGATGTCACCCGGCTCCTCGATAGCTCCACATCAGACGGCTGATGTCATCGGCCTGTCCCACTTGAAATCACGTGCCTGGGAGTTCATACAGTGCCTCCAAGTTTTGTTTCAAAGATCTAGATATGAGCTCCGAAAAAAAAACCGACTTCACTCTGGTCGGCAAAACATCTTGCACTCAAAAAAGCGGCAACTTCCAAATAAACATTTCTGGCTTAACTATATATTCCTCAACAGCGAGGAAAGCGCTGGGTGTGCTCCTCGACCAACACCTGACCTGGGAGACCCACATCGCCGCGGCTGTTCGATGTTGGAATACCATACCTATGTCTTGTTCAATATTCAGCACCACCTTACCCCCGATGTTTTGAAGCTTCTTGTTGATGCGCACGTCTCCTCTCACATACAGCACCGTCGGTCCGTGCGCGGAGGCGTTGCCGACTGCCAACTGAGCCGGGTCGAAGAGGTAATTTACTTCGTCGCTAGGCTGGTGACCGGCATCCGCCGCTGCGACCACATTACGTCTGCAGTGGAAACGCTGGGATGGTGCAGCGGGACGGAGATGGTGCGCCGACGTGACTGTGTCGATGCACGCCGTGTTTTACGTGTCAGCTGGACGTCCGTCGCTCTGCGTTGCTTTTTCTGTACGCGCGCGGAGGCCTCCCAACGCCATGCCCGAACCGCGTCCCATGGTAGCAGTTCACTGCACCTGTGACGTGTCAGATTGACTGCAAACGCAACATAAAGTAATGCGTCCAACACAACGAAATGTGTGTTCAAATGCGTGTTAAATGACTATGCTATCGTCTCCGTCACCGTTGGCGCAAACAATGCATTTGTGGCGCACACTAACAGGCACTCTGTACGGGAGAAAATAAACTCGGTCAATGTCCTTGTACGTGTGATGTGTGAGAGTGCTCGTTATGTTACCGCATAGATATGTTTTTAAGAAATCGCATGAGTTTAAACCAAGCAAAGCCATATTTCTTGAAGAGGACGCATTGGACATCAGGACAACACCTCCACTACTGAGTACTTGGAACGTGACAAAGAACAGCACTTGTGTGGCTGTATGTGAAAGTCCTGAAACGGCTTTAGTAACGCGCCTGCCGCAGTGTTGCTTACCAGCTAACGAAACCTTAACCCTGGAAGCATGTGTCCCGTAATTCCTTTACACACCGAACGTGAAATCCATGCCAAGAACTTCAGCGAATACCTTCAGATGGTTTCTTAACGTGCGCCGTTTCTTGCTGTGTTTACATACCCGGCCAATGCGGTATTTATGGTTTCCATGGCGTAGGGATGGGGAGGGCAGACTTAGTTTAGTCATTCCAGTAAAAGGGTTTCTCGGAAGCGAACCGTGATTAAGCGCTTGCTATGGGGGGGCATATGACCATTGCAGTCAGCGCGCCCTGAAGCCCAAGTCATCATCACCATCAAGCGCATATGAAATCATGAACACTTAGCAACATGATCATGAGCTTGCTAATATTCCGGAGTTCTGCACCTCTCCCAATTCATACCTGAAAATCTGTGGTTCGTATACCGACACTCAAAGTTGCCATGAAGCGTTTGCAACTGCAGAGCATTTACCAAAGCCCGTCGTCCGTTGCTTCAGCCGGAATTAGAAACCCTCACCACTGCCACGCACAGGCCCACGTCGCTACCAGGTCACTCTCTGCCTCTCTGCGCCGTCGGTCTGCGCCCTGGTCAGTCACTCTCTGCCTCTCTGCCCTGTCGGTCTCTGCCTTGGTCAGCCGGCCCTATGCCTGTCGGTCTCTGCCCTGGTCAGTCATTCTCCGCCTCTCTGCCCTGTCGGTCTCTGCCTTGGTCAGCCGGCCCTATGCCTGTCGGTCTCTGCCCTGGTCAGTCATTCTCCGCCTCTCTGCCCTGTCGGTCTCTGCCTTGGTCAGCCGGTCCTATGCCTGTCGGTCTCTGCCCTGGTCAGTCATTCTCCGCCTCTCTGCCCTGTCGGTCTCTGCCCTGGTCATTCATTCTCCGCCTCTCTGCCCTGTCGGTCTCTGCCTTGGTCAGCCGGCCCTATGCCTGTCGGTCTCTGCCTTGGTCAGTCATTCTCCGCCTCTCTGCCCTGTCGGTCTCTGCCTTGGTCAGCCGGCCCTATGCCTGTCGGTCTCTGCCCTGGTCAGTCATTCTCCGCCTCTCTGCCCTGTCGGTCTCTGCCTTGGTCAGCCGGTCCTATGCCTGTCGGTCTCTGCCTTGGTCAGCCGGCCTCATGCCCTGTCGGTCTCTGCTCCCCTTGCCTGGTGGTGTGCTTAAAGGGCTGACGCTTGGTATCACCTGCGATCCCTTACCTGCTGCAATAACTGGGTGCGAACATGGCCTAGATAGTAATTGAGGTGTCTGCATTTAATGCAAGTGTTTTTTATTTTTACTTCCCTCGTGCTTAGCTCACCTCGCATTTTGCGATATGTATTCGCGGCATGTCTTTCATGCGGTTTTGTAGTAGTTCAAATTATTTTGTCCGCACGCCCCTTATCTGAAATCCGTCATAAACACTATCTTGGCTTCGCTTCAGCAAATAAAGAAAGGTGAAAGGAATGCATTTAGGAGACCCCGTATACAGGAAAAGCGTTCGTTCGTAGCACGCCGCAGAGAATGCAATGTCTTTTTCACATCGTAAATTGTCACCTTTGTTTTTTTTCTTTCCTGCGAAAGTGACGTACACGGCTTGCACGACGTGCCTGAGCGATTACTTTATGAAATCCAGCGACGCTCACTGCGCAGAACGGTCGGAGAAGGTGTATGAAAGCTCGGGCGACAGCAGTGTACTACATCGCCCATGGTCCACGGTTCGTCAACGTCAGTAGCGTTGTCATTACCAGAGGGTTTCCTCCGCATTATCCGTTGTCGTTGGCGGCTCGAAGGACAAGGAGGACAACGGGCGCAGGGCTCACGGAGCGTGCAGCGGCGCCTCTCGCGGCTGCGAGGCCGGCGTCAGCCGACCTTCCTTCACCGCCACTATTCGGCACTGTCGGCGTGGTCGGAGGCGGAGTCGGTATGGTAGGAGGAGGAGGAGGAGGAGCCAGAGTCGGCGTCGTTGCCAGCTTTGTTTCCATCGCCACCAGCTGCGGTGTCCGGGCTTGCACCCGATGCCAGCTGCTGCTTCCTCTTGAATATGTAGGCCGCTACGCCGCCAGCAGCGAGGAGAAGCACCAGCAGTGTCAGACCCACTCCCAGACCGACGCCGGCAGTCTTTCCCGTCATGCTGGACGCGCCCGGGGCAGTGTTGTTGCCGTCGCCGCTGTTACCACCGTCGCTGCCGCCACTGGGCGCTTTCTTCACCGCGAGCACTTTGTCAGGCTTGGGGGCAAAGACGACGTCCAGCTGTAGCTGCATCAAGGCGATGGTGATCTTGGGGTCGGTGAGGCTGGAGCCAATGCTACTGTGGTAAATCATGTCCAGGTGGCTGCTCCTGCTGCTAAACATGGGTCCGTCAGGTTCGTTGTTGGCCACGGTTGATATGCACTCGGTCCTCAGCTGGCCCTTTTTCGAAAGGCCCCAGAACAGATTAATCTTGCAATCTTGTTGATCGAAGGCTCTTAAGAGGAAGGCGGCGCTTTGTGCACTAAGAAAGCCCGCGCTCTTGTGCGCGCTCTGTTTTATGTTTATTGACACTTGCGTCTTAGGGTCACCGTCAGCTATCACCGTGAAGAACTGAAAATTTTTGAAGTCGTCCAATACTGCATCACCCTTGTCCGGCACAAACTTCTTAGTTCCCAGATCAATTTTCTGGGACTCTTTCACATCGATCATCACTTTTGCTTTCGATAGAAGGGGGAATGTAGGCCCTGCTTTCTTGTTGCAGGTTTCACCCTTGTATTCCTTCGGGCATTGGCACGTGCAGTCCTTAGTCAAGTAACCCAAGTTTTTACACTTTGGCACATGTTTTCCGATAGTTTTACATTGCGCAGCCCAGAGTTTGCCGCATCCGTACACCGTGTTCAGGGCGTACATGTCGTAATGCGACTGCGCCATACCCGCGTTGCGGTGGTAATCGAGCATGTACTGGTAGTGCCCGTCGGTGGACACAAAAATGGGCCGGAGATCGTCATCGGCAAAAGCCGTCGTGGCGTACTGCATCAGAGACATGTAGTCGTAAGGCACCGGCAGGTCGACCACCTGATCTTTGGCGCAGCGGCCACCCTGTGCCCAGGTTTGCGACAAGGCATCGCCCCGCTTGCTATTGTCCACCGACACCTCAAAGTTCTCGTTGTTGACGAACATGAATTTGTCTCGGTCTGGACGGCTCTGCTGGTGCTGGTTGCCCAGCGCGTGGCCGAACTCGTGTGCCGCGGCCACCATTTCGCAGGCATTGGGCTGAACGGACATCTTCTGTGGTGTCCCTCCCTCCTGGTAGGTGTTGCCTACAAAAGAAAAGCAACCGCCGTAGTTTCCTACGCAGATGGCGCCGTGCCCGACTTTCTGTGTGCATGGGCCGTCTGGAATCTTGTTGAACTTGATGCAGCTTTTGTCACTCCACGTCTTTACCGCGTCCTTGAATATCTTCTTGTCGGCTTGTGACTCGGTGTCAAAAAAATACCAGCACTGAGCCACGCCTTTTTCATCTACCCATATCTTCTTGCCTGAGATGATACCAGAGGCTCGGCCGTCTGACAGCTCAGGCATTACCTGCTCGGGCAAGTACGCAGTGTCTGCAATCATTACCAGTGGCGGCTCACCTTTAAACTCCATCACTTTGTAGCCTCGTGCTCGTAGAGTGGCAGCTATCTCATTGTGGGTCAAGTTTGCGGCGTGTTGTCCCTTGAGCGACGCAGTGATGGAGCCGATCTGCCAGGGTTTCATTACATTAGAGTACTCCGATGTCGTGGTACGAAATGGAAGCTGTAACAGCAACATAAAATTTGCTATGGATGAGAGTGAACACATGTCGTAGTCCAGTAAGGCGAAAATGAAATAGTTAGCTGACTGTTTAGTTGGCTGCGGTAATCTAGTCTCAGGTCTTTGCAGTGAAATCCTGCAGTAATCAAATGTAATTGATCATGCATACGAGCGATGAAAAATAATAGAAAATTATGGTTAGCGTTCTTGTTGTGGCGAATTTAATGATTGTATTCATGTTAGTGCACTACCTGACATCTTCCACGTAGGTGATACTCTCTGGATGAATTATGTCCTAAGTTCTCTTGTGAGAAAACACTCCGCACTTTTACGAAGTGCCTGAATATTATGTAGGCGCCTCGTAAAAAATTTGTAACAGCAGCATTCCCTGATATAATCGAGGCATATTGCTGTCCCGTGCCCAAAATCCTGGTTTCTATACGGTAGAAGCAAAACAACCATAAAATGTGCAAGCATCAAGACGCGCTCGGGTGGGGGTGGGGGGGGGGGGGGGGCGGGTAAACTGACCCCCCGAAGGTCTTTCCAGAATGGTCTCCAAACGGCGCGGCACAGTCGCGCCAATTTTTATCTAGCTGTTAACAGTTGAATAGCGGATCCTTTGAAATTACAAATTGAGGTGTACCTTGTAAGGCCGCAGACTTACAGCAGGCCAAATTCAGGCCATGGATTCTGCGAAGTCAATTTCTAGGGAACCGTTCAACCTGATGCAACAACGGAGTATTAAAAAAGGCTCTACATATCTGAAATGCTTTCTTAGGTAACACAACGATAGAATCAACAAATCAAATTGATCTTAAGTGATCTCTTTGAACGTCAGATCATTGTCAAAACCGATCTGTCTTATTACTGAATGACTTGCTGCATGGGGTAGTTTTTGATGCTCATTTTGAATTTTTTAATAACAGGAACCGCATTATGCATCTTCCATGCACTTCTCAAAGGTCAGAATGGGTTACTGACCGAAGATGACAAGGTCAACGTTTTCTTTGTCGGAACGTACTGCCTAGCGTAATATTTGTCCCTTATTCAACTGCAACTCAACTGAACCAGTGTTGCATGCTTTTGATCATCATGACCCTCAAATGGTCATGGAAGGTCACTGACCTGAAATGAGAATGGGACCTTTTGCCTGTAATACGTATCTAGGTTCTAGGGGCAGTTTGGAGACCAACCCAGAGATTGGCCTTGTTTGATATTATTTGACCCGAAGGTCATGACATAGGAATCTTTGACTTTGAGGTAAGTGAATTCAGGTACAGACTAATACCTCCTGCGGATTTGGTTGTCGCGAGCTCTATTAATTCCTGAGATCTCAGGGGGAGGGGGTCAAATTGACCCCCACCTGAGCGAGGGTTATCCGACCGGCCACCCGGGCGCGTGTTAAAGAATATTCTTCCATTGAAATCTAGATACGTGCAACAACGGGAAATGACACATTTAACGTGAACGATAAGTATGGTACTATCACCATGTGCAATCGGCCAAAACCTCGGGTAATTAAGCGCCTTAGGGCACCGGAAGCGCACGAAAACGATCTATATATACTGTCTAGAATATTTTTGACAATCCCTTAATCGTGTTGTTATGCATTCGCGGGTTCGAACGCTCGCATTTTTTCATGAGAAGCTGCTTCTGGATAGCATCAAGTAGTTCTCACTTCACCCCATTACGCAGGCCCAGGCGCGGTGGCTACCACGCCGCAACTGCGTAGTGTTCATACTTTTCCAACGATGATGCAGCCACACCTCCTATCGGTTAACTTGTGTGTGCTATTAGTGAGCCGATTGCGTGCCTTCATACTCCGACAGAACATATAACTTATATTTCATTGAATGTTACTCGTATTTAGCGGGTGCAGCTTCCTGCCCTGGATAGCTGTGAAGTTGTGCCATTATTTTGATTAATGTGCCGCGTTTTAAAGGCCCCTGATTAAGATATCTGAATATCGTCTCATTCAAATGTAGCTGACGTTTTATTTATATTTAAGATTACATTTAAAGTGAGCCAACCAAAAACCGTCTTATTTACATGTGTAGATGGCTGCGGATATATCTTTTTTGCAGCATCATTTTTACTTTAAGCTGCATCAGTTTCGCAACACTTTTGGGTAATCACATAATCACTGCGATTGTGTACTTAAAGTTTTAATTCTTTTCAAGTCTCGTTTATTTACGTGGAGCACTTAAGAAGCCAGACAAATATGTGGGAGGTAGATGATGGGAAGAAGTCACCAAAGAGATCAATGCGCCACCCAAAACGAGAAGCCATAGCGTCCGGCATAAACTTTCGTTGCCTCACCAATTGCGTATCACGGCACCAGCCAAGTTGTGGGATAATGGGCTATCCACCCAGGTCAGTTGCACGCCTCCTTTCCGCACACATTTGTGAAAAACCTAGACGCTCTACAGCATCGGTGGCTCTGTGTGACACGGCGCGGTGTAGCGCATGATTAAAACGAGACCGTGTGCCATGCAAATGCAGCTTATTGCGAGGCTCCTTTTTCATCTCCGTGGGCGAGAGGACACTTATGCCCCACCGTGCCTTAAAGCTTACGCTCGTAGATATGAACAATGGACACGCCATGACTGAGCAGGAAGCGCATCGAACACGCATTCGACAATGCGCCATCTAGTGGCCAGATCAAACAGGTCATTCGTGGTCTAGCGCGTACGCTGTGGTAAACCGGTCCGACCGGGCCCACGGGATAAACATTGATGCAGCTGCGTGTAATGACGCCCATCTGATTCGACTCTGGTTTGATAAGCCTGCTGAACATAACACAGCTTTTTCCGTCAACATACAGATCACCTGCAGATTTACCATCATGGGTTTCGATTTTGACCCAAGCCTTGGCGGTTGGACGTGTGGCCCGTTGTGCAGACTGCGGTGCCGCCTTTGACACGGTCGGCGGTCGCGTGACCCACGCCAGCCCCCCCCCTCCTCATGACCCGGAAGTTTGCAGAATATTTGTTGACGTAGCTGCAGACTCTACGACACCGCGCACAGGCCTATCCAGTAGGGTCAGCGTTGGCTTCCATGCGAGTCGCCAGCCTATGAGGATCCCGACCGGCAGTGCCTGTCGTACCCGCCATTCGCCGTGCCTCGGTTCGGACTAGGGCACCTCTGGGTCGATGACGCGTCGAGCCGCCATTACCATATGTGGGACGGGGTAGTGCGCCTGCTGGAAGCATTTAGCGTTCAGACGGCGTCGTCACTGTGAAGTTTGAACACAACCTCCAGGTTTCACATTTCTGTCTGTTTGCTCGAAAACCACCCACAAGGTAGCTCTTCATATCCTCGGCTCGTTACGACGTTTGCTAGCTTCGGTCCGTCACATTATTCACTTACTCGTTACAGAACATTACAAATATATCAAATACAATGTTTCTCAATGTCCTATAACATACGATTTTAGGAATTAGGCTATAAAAAAGGTGCTGCTGCAAAATATGAGTCCATAAAATGGTGTGCAATATAATACGATGCGGCAAAATGCGATTGTGGCTTCAAGATAGCGGGAAGCCAATAAAACGGCCACGAAGTTGAACGATGAATCCAAAAAATATTCTAAATCAAAAACAGAATGTGCCAAACCAGACGTACACCTAGCAGTATCATCTCGCTCCTTCCATTAATCATTGCAGCGCGCCAATTCCAGATGTGTTAGTGCCACAGATGCGGAAATGTTGCACAAAAGGTGCAAATTCGTGGAAGAAAGCAAAATCCATCTGTGATCATGTGCCGTGTGATACGTGTGACCGTACCACTTCGATTATTAAAACTTGGCATCTTGCAAGTTGTCGTGCAATTTGCGCAGCACAACGGTGCGTTGCAGAAACTCGCGATGCGACTGAAAGTGTACCCGCGTCAATTGTAAATATTGGGCAACAAAAGCCACGCCTATGCGCGCACGGCGACGCAAGGCACAACACGCCGCCGACCGCCATGCCTGCGCACAACCCGCCCGCCGGCCCACTGTCGGACAAACTGGAGGGACGCCAGCATGCATCGTTTTCGAGTAAATCAAGCCCCAACTTGGTAATGGTGAATCTTCTCACCGCATAAGCCGCCTTCAGGGAGTCGCCCCTCGTGGACTTCGGTTAAATCATACAAATGCAACGCAGTCGCTCTATTTGACTCGCCACGATGTGCCACGGTGTAACAGACATGCGGGAACCGCGGGGCATGTCCTTGCCTCCTTGCCTCATGCAGGCACCTTAAAGTGGATAGGCAACGGTGTTTTCCAACGACGCTCCTCTACCAGCTAGTCAGCTGATACCCATGTTGTGAAATGGGAAATATACTCGCATTTCTAGCACACGTTGACGTTGGCAGTATATTTAGCCACCCTTCAGTGCAAGTGCACCGGCGACACAGCTGTTACCAGCTGACAGCACACTTAAAGTCGGCATAACATTAACATAACATAACATTTTTAGATCGTCACTGGGAGGGCGCGAGATGACCCAGATGCCGACGCGCCCTGAAACACCAAACCATCACAGTACCCATAGCTGTCGGTTGGTGCTGTGACGTGGCTGGTGGTGGGGTGGCTGGTAGTGTGTCCAGCAAGCGAGACGAATGAGCATTTGCAGACGCTTCATCTGTGTTGGAAATCCGTGACGCCATCGTCCTCTTGATAACAACGGCGGCCGCCATCGGTGGATGAATTGGCACCTGCTTGGTTGTTTGCGATGTGTACTTGGCTGTCTCCATGCGACGGGGTGGTAGTCACGAGAAGTAATTTGTAAAAGACGTGCATCCGTTTTGCTTTTATTGCACTGCAACGTCATTACGGTGCGTACATTGGCCATGTGATTCGGACGCTTATTCGTGCTTGACAGCTTCGACAGTGAGCTAAATATTCTCGCTCACCACAGGAAAGCATTATTCGGGCTTAAAAACACCAGTTCACCTTTATGCCATTCTAAATAACTCAGCTTTACACCCGGAGCACAGCCAGCACCTATTCAGAAATTGACGCAGAGAGGTCTCAACAAATTCCAAATTTTGAAACAGTTCAATTCAAACAGTTGTAAAACTTTGAAGAGATGTAATTTTTCCGAAGGAGGAGACGAAATGCCATTACATTATGAATGAAACGTTGCAAACTGACTTCATCGCCGCTCCATTAGCGGCGACGCAGCATCCAAAAATTGCTTCCATTCATCTCTACACAGCCCGTCGCAGTCCGTTCGCTCGGCTACAGCGCGCCTCGTTGACAATGGATAACAACAGGGTAGAGCTGCAGGCACCTGAGGACCCAATCACCGAGAATAAGCTCTCAAACCAACCCCTTCGTTCAGCGTGTACATGGGGCTCGGACCGGGTCCCCAACCAGGGGCCCTTTGGTCTATACGTGGCTGGAGTATGCACCCTGCTCCGGACAAGCGGGGTGTCGTGGGCATGTGGGATAAAGTAAGAAAGGGGTAAAAGGGCGGACTCTGCGGGGTGTCGTGGGCATGTGGGATAAAGTCAGAAAGGGGTAAAAGGGCGGACTCTGCGTATCATTTTCTTCTTTCACTTAGCACAGCTTAGTGATTTTGATCTCCCACGTCTAGACATTAAGCATGATTGCTAGTACAAGAACAAGCGTGCAAGGATTGCTATTGGATTGCTACAAGGATTGCAAGTACAAAGTGACAATGTAAACAAAACCCGTGCTCCTATTTTAAGCCTTTTCGGTGCCGGAAAGGGCTTTTTCTTGCCACACGTACGCAATCACACTGTTCGTTACGTACGCACGCTTTGTGCAGACTTCACCTTTGGTCTCAGGCTCCTCACGTGGTGCACGTGCACACGCATGGGTTGTCCCGCTTCCTCCGAATTCCCGGGCCGTGTGAATCAGATGATTGCTCCGGTGACGTAAAACGAGGCCGTGCCCTCAAGAAATGTCGCCGGACCGAAGGATCTATGGACAGGCGGACAGGGCCCGGGAGCCCACCGCCGCGGGGGATGGTTGACACAGTCAACCCAGCGAGAGGGCTATTACTCCGCCGCTGTTGCCACCTCAAAGGCAGGAGCCGGCCGACGCACAGCCTGCTCTTGGCATGCTTGAAACATGGACGTGCCGCCTACGTTGGCACACACATTTACCAAATGCGCCACCGAGGTGGTGAGCAAAACTGGTGTTCATCTCGCTTATTGACATATATCGTTCATCACGCAGGTTTCCCAAAGGGTCTGTTAACTGATCTGTGGAAGCGAATTTGATGTTGCCACGCGCTCACGTGGGGGTCAACTTGACCACCCGAAGGTTTTTTCCGGAATGGTTCCCAAACAGCACTGCGTTGCTGCGCCAAAGTGGAAAATAGGTCAAAGTCAGGCCATGGATTCAGCGAAATCATTCTCTAGGGAATCGTTTCATCTGATGCAACAACGGAGTGTTAGACAAAACCATACATTTATGACATGCTTTCTTTGGCAACACAACAGCTAAATGAACAAATTACAAATTCATTGAACTAGGGTCAGGAATAAAGGTTAAACAAAAGGTCAAAGCCAGCCGGAACCAGCCTGTTGTATTACTCTGGGGCTTGCTGTGTGGGGTAGTTCTGATGCTCGATTCTAATTTACCAATAACGGGACGTTATACATCTTCCATGAACATCTTTAAGGTCAGAATAGGTCATTGACCTGTAATGACCCAGGCCCCCACTCTGCTTTTAGAAACACACTGCTTGGCGTAATCTCCGTCGGGTATTCAAATGCAACACTCAAAGCAGTCTTGCATAAATTTGGTCACCATGACCTTCTAAAGGTCAAACAATGTCATTGATCTGAAATGAGCATGCGACCTTTTGCTCAGAACAGATATCTAGGTTCTGGGGACACCTAGGAGACGAAACCTGGAGCTTGACCTTTTTGACCGTATTTGGTCTGAAGGTCAAGACTTCTGAATCTTTAACTTTGACCTATGTGAGATCACCTACCAATCAAGACACCTCGTGAGTTTGGTGTATCTAGTTCAGGTAGTTCCTGAGATCTCCATGGGTGGTGTCAAACTGACCCCCCCCCCCGGAGCGAAGGGTATCCAACCGGCCATCCGGGCGCGTGTTAAGGCATGGCTACGCTAAGCGCTACCCTGGCAGAATCTTCGGTTGAGGTAGCAACTATATTAGCCTACAAAATGACGTCACCACGGGGCATGTTTCCAACGGAAGGGTGGCGACCGCAAACACAGCATTTGTGCCTCAACAGTCCTTTGTTCACGTTCCGTCGCAATGCTGCTCCTTGCTTAGTTTGTCTCCGTGTCAACAATTTCCATACACCACGGCAGCAAAACATTGTTTTCAGTTGCTTCTGTATGCTGTAAAATGTGGCCATCATTAGCCCTTGCTACTAAGACTAGCAGGTCTGGCCGTTTCTTCGCGTACAGAGCTGAGTCAAGCCAGCTGTTGTTAATCAAGTATGAGCAAGGGATGCGCGGACTCTGAATTATACGTGGTGTACCCGCCATGATATCTGTTGAACCTGTCTAGATATCTGATGAACCCGTCTGGATATCTGTTGAGCCCGTTTGCATATCTGGTGAACCCGCCTGGATATCTGGTGAACCCGCCTCGCTATCTGATGAGCCCGCTCGGATATCTGGTGAGCCCGCTGGATATCTGTTCACCCCGCCTAGCAGTATCAATGCATACTCCACCGCTCAGTGGCACCGCATAGCAATAGCACCCCACTGGGTGCTATCTCGAAAACCAACTGGGGGATACGCACAAACATTAAGAGTATAGCCAATCTGCTCTATCAGTGTGACGTTCCGTCGTAGGAACCATAAGTGAAGACTGACGCTAAGGCTCGTTAACAGCTCTGGCTAGGCCCCGGCTACCAATCTTTTTTGGCCTAACTTTTGTCTAACCATACCTTAGTTCCTAGTAGCGCGAGATAAGAAGGCCGCCTGCCTGCTCATATGCCTGAGCTTTTAACTTTTTTCTTTTCGTTCACTTCTTGTATCAATATGCTCAAAACAACGAGATTTCCTCCATGGACACATAAACCGCACCACGCACGCACGCATGCACTTGCAGCACAAGAAAAAGCCCAAAATGAGCATTGGCAATCGTTCAGACCCATTTTTCCAAGTTCAGAAAATGCACGGGCAAGGCAGGCGCACGAGCGAGGCCGATAACCGTGCCCGGTATACAATTCAGTTTGTGTGCCCCGGCTGCCGGCACTTCGACGGCTCCCCCTTAACATCGGAGCGGCGCTCCTCAGTCTCCCCAGTGCTGACATCGGAGCGGCGCCCCTCAGTCTCCCCAGTGCTGACATCGGAGCGGCGCCCCTCAGGCTCCCCAGTGCTGGCATCGGAGCGGCGCTCCTCAGGCTCCCCAGTGCTGACATCGCAGCGGCGCCCCTCGTGCTCCCCAGTGCTGGCATCGGAGCGGCGCCCCTCAGGCTCCCCAGTGCTGGCATCGGAGCGGCGCTCCTCAGGCTCCCCAGTGCTGGCATCGGAGCGGCGCTCCTCAGGCTCCCCAGTGCTGGCATCGGACGACCGCTACTCTCTGATGTAAACGTAGACGTGGTCGGAAGCGTCCTCGTCGTCGGCCCAGAACCGCTCGCCTGAAGTGCGCACCAAGGCTCCGTACCTGGACGACTGGACCATGTTCATGTGGTAGAAGATGCCTCCTTGGTTCATCAAGTAGGGAAACGACAGGACCGAGCCGTCGTTGTAGGAAAAGTCGCCTTCTAGCTCTTCGTATTGTACCGCCTGCGGCACGTTGCCGAGCATGCTCACGCTGCGCCGGACGGTGAACTGCACCGCACGCGTTTCGTATGTCCATCGTAGCGAGTATTCTGGAATGGGTTTAAGACGTCGGTCACTGTTCGTGCAGGCACCACGCTTGAGGAGTTGCGGTGTGCCGCCACGCCGTGCAGACAGCGGCGAGTTCGGAGCAGAGTGGGCTCTGGCAACTGATCAGTGTTCAGCTAATCAAAACGAAGGGGCCAAGGCGTGGCGTCAGGCGCACGCTCACGCTACAGTAGGCCATTTCATTTAAGCAACCATACAAACACACTATGCACTGCCAATAACAATTTCGGCGTGTAAATTCGGGTGCGAAATTGAGATATTTGGTTAACATATTACCCTAGCGTACACATAGCATGCGTAACGTGTGTCCAAAGCACAGGACTAAACTTGGAAAGGGGAGGCCTTGATTTACAGATACAATCCTCTCCGAGGGACTGGGTACATGACACTATAAAAGTCGTTTGTGAAACCACCTAAAAACCGGACGAGACAGCGCCATAACATTTGAATTAGCTGTTGATACATCCATCGCGTGCGTTTTGTGGAAACATGATGCAGTACCGAGTCATGTCAGTTAGCCGAGACACGTCATTATACCCCAAAGCTTGCAGGACATTTTTGCGACAGAGGAGGGTTTTGTGCTGCTCGTTTACAGCAAAATGGCATGTACTTATTACCCATGACTCTTTTGGGGGACAAACTGCGCATATTGATGTCGACACGGATCGCTGTAATATGTAAGCAACTTTGCCCGCGTTAATCGGAATCAATGACTGGACACATACCTGACCATACCTTGACCATGCCATTCGGTTAACACTGCGCTGATAACTAATAAATGCTTGGCCTGCATATGATTCAAAACTATTTTTCTTCAAAAACTGCTTGCGACGGAAAACTATCTTTTCATAACCTGTTAAGTTGCACTAATCTAAATTTGTGTTCCCAAACATTACGGTCGGCGGCGGTTTTGCGGATCACCGTGGTTTTTTACGGCGGTTTTGCGGATCACCGTGACCTGCGCCTGGCGCAGGCAGCCGGCTGCAACAGACCATGCCGCGAACTGTGCGGGGCCGGCCGACATTGCTACATTAACGAAGACATGCACCATAAAATATGCTTAAACACGTAAAACGATAAAGCATTGTACTCACAACTGGATAAGGAGCACGTCTGTCTATGGTTTATGTCGCTGCGAGGCATTCCCTGATACATGAGCATCTAAAGCTAAAAAGTCGGTTTTCGGGAAAATTTAACGTTTAACCTAGCTTAATGAGATCAATTATTGACCTAGCAACAAATAACTTCTGGCCAATGGCACAACCTAGTTGAAGGCAATCAGCTGCTGTTTTTCGTTAAAACTGATCTTTCTGAGTTTGTTAACGTCAGGGGGTTACGTCGAAAACCCCTCAAACCGTCCAGCAGTCCGCGCCATGAAAAATGACGAATCGGGGCGAGGGTTAAAAGACGAGCTGGACATGGGTATATTTGTTACGTATCAAACTGTCCACTGGCTTGGATCAGACCGAGCTCAATTCACAGTTAAATGACCATAAATGGGAATGCTTCAGAGAGGCGCTTGCTCCATCTCTCGCTAACGACGCGAGTGGAAATATGTTATTTTAGCGCGGAGATAATATAAACATTTTAGTGCTGGTATTCACGGCCACTGAAACAAGACAGTAGATCAGGAACAGCAAATGTGAGTGAGGAAATGTACTAGGACGCCTAACTTACAAGCATTGCAAATGCAGCTCCATTCATGCAACTGGGTATGGTATTGACATAGTTTCCACCCGTAGGGGGGAAAGGCCCGAGGACCTTACCCCCTGGCTACGTCACCGCACAAGTTTGAAAATTTCGAAGAGCATTTACAGTTCTGGCCACGCCCAGGGGTCACGCTACGATACCCTCATCAGATCCAATCAAATCGTACCAGATCAGATCAGGGTATCAGATCCAATCAAATCGTACCAGATCACATCAGGGTATCAGATCTAATACAAAGTGACAGAAAGCTTGCTTTCATACACTGATATTTCCAAGGTGCGTAAAGGAGCTGTGTCTCCCTGCAGAAACCAACTGAGGTAAATTTCTGACAGGCCGTAACATTTTCTCCTGCTTTGTTTGCCACCAGTTTTTTGCCACCTTCTTCCCTTTGCGCTCCCGTGGTTTTGCTAACCTTTGGTATCACAACGGCACGCAATGACAGGATAATAGTACCCTCGGATATGGCAGAACTCATAGTGGTGCTCTGAGATAATGCATCACAGCCGGCCATAGTGCTACAGCAAGCGCAACTGAGAAAAAGGAAACGTGGCGATATATCCGTTGATTAGCGTCTGTTTGGCTGCCGCTCAACAGCATCCATCCATTTTTCCAACACTAACGAAAAATGTCGGAAACATTTTGCTGGGCCACGCTGCTTTATGCTGCAAGGACGATCGATCATGCCGCTAAGAAGCATGGTATTGACAGCTCGCTGTTTAAATGGACAACTGCCTTACTATGACAGCACAAGACAAGTGTTTTACTACATGGGACTGCCGTAAATGCAAAATAGTGCGCAAAACCAAGGGCAGAACATCATCGTTGCGCTGTCGACAAATTTCACAAGGCGTCCCTCACAAAACAAGCCTTGAAGACGCCCATGCGCATGCCATGAACTGAGAACCCTCATGCATGTGAAAACAGGTAGCACGTAAAACGTCAAAAATGTTTTTAGCGAAAGTCAGACAGGTTCAACGACCTGAACGGAGAAATTAGCAAAGACCCGTGGGAGGTGAAATCATCCCATCCGAATAGGGTTAACACCATGTAGGGCGCGAGCTTGGCCCAAGCAATTGTGGGAGAATCCATGTGAAGCTAGCAGCAGCCCACGGAGCGGACGCAGGAGCCCAGTCCGTCAAGATACGCCAATGATTGACAATGAAAACGGGCAACGAGAAGTCAGGTGCGACGCGAATGACCCCGTGAAATAAGGACACGAACAAAGTTGTCGTTGAGTGTCCGCAAACAATGTGACCGCGTGACCAAACCAAAATCTTTGGTGTAATGCTAACCTGATCCGTGTTTGTACGTGCGTGTGCCCAAGACCATTACCCAGTACTTCTCTCCGCCGGAGTTTTTAATGATGTCGGCTGCCCTGAAATCAGCAGCACAGTCAATATCGCAGCCCGCAGTTCTCACCAACTCCACAACCAGCACGACATTCATGACAGACGAATATGCAGGCAGATCTACGAAAGAGAGCGCATGATCAAGTCAAGAAGAAAAATAAAGAGACAGAGGGACAGAGAGAGAGAGAGAGAGAGAGAGAGAGAGAGAGAGAGAGAAGAGAGAGAGAGAGAGAGAGAGAGAGAGAGAAGAGAGAAGAGAGAGAGAGAGAGAGAGAGGAGAGAGAGAGAGAGAGGAGAGAGAGAGAGAGAGAGAGAGAGAGAGAGAGAGAGAGAGAGAGGAGAGAGAGAGAGGAGAGAGAGGAGAGAGAGAGAGAGAGAGAGAGAGAGAGAGAGAGAAGGGCGAGAGGGGAGGGGGAGGGGGGAGTAGTCGAAGACGCCGGGAAAGGAAGTTAGAGAAGGAGAGCAGGGGGAAATAGATGGTGAGAGACCAGCATGGTGTACGTTAGCACAAGAGCTTGTTTTTTGGTGTTATGGCAACTCACCACAGCATGGAACGCCTTGTCCATGGATACAATTCATTGCTAGACGTTAAGTTAAGTCGGTTGCTTGTGGTCCAGGAGCCCCATGCGCCAGCGCTCAGCAGCAACGTGTACCCATTGAGATACTTCTGCATCCAGCAGTACAGCAGCACCTGCCGCCCGTCCATGGCGCCCCAGTACCCGTGATTCGGCAGCGCGCTGTTCTGGCGGTATATCGTCTGGCACGTGATCGTCTGGGCCGTGGTGCAGGTCTGCCCGAGGCACGTATCGTCCGCCCCCGTGCAGTCACTCCGGTAGCGGCAGAATTCGCCGGTCCTGGAGCTGTTGGGCATGATGTAGAATTCGGTGCTATGGTCACTCATCGCCTCCCGAGAGAAGTTCCCGTAGTTGCCGACGACGCCATACAGGAGGCATTCCCGCCTCCTGGTATCGAAGCTGAGGCTCTTGCAGCCACTGTGTTGGTGGCATAAGCCGCAGCAGCTGCATGCCAGGCTTGGATTCGGCAGTGTCGCGCTGGAGAGAAGCAGGGAAGCGTCCAGCCGACCGTAATAGTGTTCGATTTGCATGCAACCCGCAGCTGTGCGAAGTAGCACGAAGGTGATGAGGAGCGGCGGGAGCAACATTGCAGCCGAAGGGAGGCCCTTTTGGACGCCGGCTCCGGCGAGCGTTGGACAGGCCTCCGCCGCAGGGAGTCTACCGTGCTCCGACGATGTTCTGTCTGTCGAAGGGACAGCACAGTTTGAACTACTCCATTCAGGTGATTCACTAACCGCCGTCACCGGGGAGCATGACTGCAAAGTTCTGATTTTTATGTAGAAGGGAAGCTTTGATCCGTTTATATCCAGCACATCGTGATGGACTTTGGCTAGGTGGGATTCGAATACGTTGACATCTGATCAAGAAAAATATGTTTTTACCATTCCAAGGGACTCGCCCATAACCTCGTTTTCAGAAGACTGCCCCGAAATCATGGGAGCTCAGCGCTCCACGGCGCATTCTTGTTCCGTTCGAGCCGAGCCTTGTTGAAAAGTTTAAATGCCTGAAGTGCGAATATTTGGACATTATGGACACTCGTCGCCGGAACTAAGATCATTCGAGGTTATGGTGCCATGATGCGAATAAATGTAGTTTGCGCGAACTAAAATGTGATTAAAATGTGTGAAATGCATCAACTATTATTTCAAATTGCCACGAGAGTGACACGATGATGGAAACAACGCTAGTGGCGCGAACGTTAAAGTATAAATTGTCAGAGAACTCCTGGGAGCTAAAACGGTATTGACGCAAGCTCGACTGCTGTTCATGCCGTGTATGCGAGCTGTTACATAAAACGCGGGGAAAATTAACATCCAGTAAAGGGAAAGTCGACACACAATAGAGCCATACGTTTTTTTCTGTTTGCGGCAAGTTCTAAGCATAAATGTTTGAGTACATTTTCAGGCAGTACTCATGACCTTTTTCATGGAGCAGATCTTATTTTACATTCGCAAAAGGTATGACCTAGGTAGCTGCTGCGCTTTGAACATCAAATAAATAACAGGAGTGGACGTTTTAGCATTAACACGCGCTCTGGCGAGGGTCTATTTGAGTCCCCCCATAGGTCTTTCTGCAAAGGTTTTTTGAACGGCGCGGCGTAGCCGCGCTAAATTTTGCATAGCTATAGGTAATTGAATAGCGGATCGTTTGGCGTTAGCTTAAGATTTACCTTGTCAGGTTGGTGACCTACGGCAGGTCAAAGTCAGGCCATGGATTCAGCGAAGATAGTTGCTAGGGATCATTCAATCTGATGCCACACCGGAGAGTAAGAGGAAGCCATACATCTCTGAGATAATTCCTTGGGCAACAAAACGATTGAAAAAACAAGTCCAAGTAGTCAGGTATGGAGGTCAGAACAAGATTAAGACCAGCCTGTTTCATTACTCTACAGCCTACCGTTTGAGGTAGTCTCTGGTGCTCATGTCAGAATGTATTGATAACAGGAACCGCATCACACATTTTTCATGAACTTCTCAAGGGTCAGAATAGGTCACTGGCCTAAAATGACCCCAGCCAACATTTGGTTTTAGGAGCATACTACCTAGCGTAATCATTAGCGCTTATTTACATGCAAAACTCAAAGCAGTGTTGCAGGATGTTGGTCATCATGATCTTCGAAAGGTCAAACAAGTTACCTAACCTTGAATGACCACCAGTGACCTTTTGCACAGAGCAGATATCTGTATCCTGGGGGCCGTTGGACACCAACCTGGAGTTCGGTCTGTTTTCACCTCATTTGACCCGAAGTTCATGACCTAATAACCATAAATTTAGGCACAAATGAGTTGACGTAGAGGCAAATGCATGCTGTGAATTTGGTGTCTCTAGCTCCCTTAGTCTGTAAGATCTCAGGAGGGGGCCAAATTCCCCTCCATCAGAGCGAGGGGTATTCAGCCGACCACCCGGGAACGTATTAATCCAACGCGTTTAAACACCAATTTATTACACTGCAAGTCATGGCTGCACTTTGAAGCACAATGCACCTAGTGCTGATAGCGTCGGCAAGACATGCTGCGCGGTGTCCGACGGGAGAGGCGGTCACAGTGCTGCCAACTGTAATCATTTGGATGGTGTAAATGTACAGTCGGCTCTTACAGTGAGACACCTATAGCAATCGATGTAAAAGGTTTGCACCGCAGCGTTGGAAGGCCGCTTGTTACAAGTTGATAGGCTATGAGGCTCGTCAAGCCTGTCAATTTGGAATGGCAAAGTAAGCGAATGCACCCTATCCACTCACCAACATTGCGTTGGTGAGGGGTAGGGATGGACAATGGTTGCTATATACGGAAAGATACACCTATGTAGTTATCATAGTTGTCATATCTCTCGGCCAATCACACGCAACCATCACCTGAACACATCACTTTTGAATGTCGTGCTCACTTAGCACCACATGCTATCCCCTAGGCACCTAGTGTTTTCATCATGCCAACCATATCATATCATATCACGTATGTTAGGCCAGTCTGCAAACGTTGGAAGGTTTCTGAACAGATGGCGCAGGTAGATCAGAACAAATATGGACTAGAATATATTTCGGAGCTTTTCTAAGCACAGGACGGTCAAGAAAAACTTCACTAGCGTTTTCCTCAATAATGGAAAGTGAACCACACTGGCTGCCCGGCTCTCGTTCGAAAGGCAAGTCTGACAACGCCCCAGCCAATGAGCGTGAGTCGAGTGACATGCCTTGATAGGGAGTCGAGCAGGCAATCAGGCGGCATGAATTGCAATGCCTCACATACTGCATGTCACGCGTGCGCGAGCCAGCAACACGGATTTGGCCGTTACTAACCGCTTTGTTTAAGTTTTGCGCCGCATCTCGGCAACCGCGGCAGCTAGAGCTGTGAATCAAACTGAAAAAATATGGACAATTCAAAGTGTCTCATTTGGAGCAGCAAACCAAGCGTATAAGCGCTTGTTGTATTATATTAAAGAGGCGCCGGTAACTTTGCGACGCTACAACAGCTGGCAATGACAGCCGGGAATAGGACCAGGACCGCTGGCAGTGGCAGGCAAGAGTAAGAGGAGGGCCGCTGGCAGTGGCAGTCAAGAGTAGGACCGGGGCCGCTGGCAGTGACAGTCAAGAGTAGGACCGGGGCCGCTGGCAGTGACAATCAAGAGTAGGACCGGGGCCGCTGGCAGTGACAGTCAAGAGTAGGGCCGGGGCCGCTGGCAGTGACAGTCAAGAGTAGGACCGGGGCCGCTGGCAGTGACAGTCAAGAGTAGGACCGGGGCCGCTGGCAGTGGCAGTCAAGAGTGGGACCGGGGCCGCTGGCAGTGACAGTCAAGAGTGGGACCGGGGCCGCTGGCAATAGCACCCGGGAGTAGGACCGGGGCCGCTGGCAATAGCACTCGGGAGTAGGACCGGGGCCGCTGGCAATAGCACTCGGGAGTAGGACCGGGGCCGCTGGCAATAACACTCGGGAGTAGGACCGGGGCCGCTGGCAATAACACTCGGGAGTAGGACCGGGGCCGCTGGCAATAGCACTCGGGAGTAGGACCGGGGCCGCTGGCAATAGCACTCGGGAGTAGGACCGGGGCCGCTGGCAATAACACTCGGGAGTAGGACCGGGGCCGCTGACAGTGACACTCGGGAGTAGGACCAGGGCCGCTGGCAATAACACTCGGGAGTAGGACCAGGGCCGCTGGCAATAACATCGGGAGTAGGACCGGGGCCGCTGGCAATAACACTCGGGAGTAGGACCGGGGCCGCTGGCAGTAACACTCGGGAGTAGGACCAGGGCCACTGGCAATAACACTCGGGAGTAGGACCGGGGCCGCTGGCAGTGACACTCGGGAGTAGGACCGGGGCCGCTGGCAATAACACTCGGGAGTAGGACCGGGCCGCTGGCAATAACACTCGGGAGTAGGACCGGGGCCGGGGCAATAAACACTCGGGAGTAGGACCGGGGCCGCTGGCAGTGACACTCGGGAGCAGGACCAGGGCCGCTGGCAATAACACTCGGGAGTAGGACCGGGGCCGCTGGCAGTGACACTCGGGAGTAGGACCGGGGCCGCTGGCAATACCACTCGGGAGTAGGACCGGGGCCGCTGGCAATAACACTCGGGAGTAGGACCGGGGCCGCTGGCAGTGACACTCGGGAGTAGGCCGGGGTTGCTGGCAATAGCACTCGGGAGTAGGACCAGGGCCGCTGGCAATAACACTCGGGAGTAGGACCGGGGCCGCTGACAGTGACACTCGGGAGTAGGACCAGGGCCGCTGGCAATAACACTCGGGAGTAGGACCAGGGCCGCTGGCAATAACACTCGGGAGTAGGACCGGGGCCGCTGGCAATAACACTCGGGAGTAGGACCGGGGCCGCTGGCAGTGACACTCGGGAGTAGGACCAGGGCCACTGGCAATAACACTCGGGAGTAGGACCGGGGCCGCTGGCAGTGACACTCGGAGTAGTAGGACCGGGGCCGCTGGCAATAACGCTCGGGAGTAGGACCGGGCCGCTGGCAATAACACTCGGGAGTAGGACCGGGGCCGCTGGCAATAACACTCGGGAGTAGGACCGGGGCCGCTGGCAGTGACACTCGGGAGTAGGACCAGGGCCGCTGGCAATAACACTCGGGAGTAGGACCGGGGCCGCTGGCAGTGACACTCGGGAGTAGGACCGGGGCCGCTGGCAATAGCACTCGGGAGTAGGACCGGGGCCGCTGGCAATAACACTCGGGAGTAGGACCGGGGCCGCTGGCAGTGACACTCGGGAGTAGGCCCGGGGTTGCTGGCAATAGCACTCGGGAGTAGGACCAGGGCCGCTGGCAATAACACTCGGGGGTAGGACCGGGGCCGCTGGCAATAGCACTCGGGAGTAGGACCGGGGCCGCTGGCAATAACACTCGGGAGTAGGACCGGGGCCGCTGACAATAACACTCGGGAGTAGGACCGGGGCCGCTGGCAATAACACTCGGGAGTAGGACCGGGGCCGCTGGCAATAACACTCGGGAGTAGGACCAGGGCCGCTGGCAATAACACTCGGGAGTAGGACCGGGGCCGCTGGCAGTGACACTCGGGAGTAGGACCGGGGTTGCTGGCAATAGCACTCGGGAGTAGGACCAGGGCCGCTGGCAATAACACTCGGGAGTAGGACCGGGGCCGCTGGCAGTGGCAGTCAAGAGTGGGACCGGGGCCGCTGGCAGTGACACTCGGGAGTAGGACCGGGGTTGCTGGCAATAACACTCGGGAGTAGGACCGGGGCCGTTGGCAATAACACTCGGGAGTAGGACCGGGGCCGCTGGCAATAACACTCGGGAGTAGGACCGGGGCCGCTGGCAACAACACTCGGGAGTAGGACCGGGGCCGCTGGCAATAGCACTCGGGAGTAGGACCGGGGCCGCTGGCAATAACACTCGGGAGTAGGACCAGGGCCGCTGGCAATAACACTCGGGAGTAGGACCGGGGCCGCTGGCAGTGGCAGTCAGGAGTGGGACCGGTGCCGCTGGCAGTGACACTCGGGAGTAGGACCGGGGTTGCTGGCAATAGCACTCGGGAGTAGGACCAGGGCCGCTGGCAATAACACTCGGGAGTAGGACCAGGGTTGCTGGCAATAACACTCGGGAGTAGGACCAGGGCCGCTGGCAATAACACTCGGGAGTGAGACCGGGGCCGCTGGCAGTGACAGTCAAGAGTGGGACCGGGGCCGCTGGCAATAACACTCGGGAGTAGGACCAGGGCCGCTGGCAATAACACTTGGGAGTAGGACCGGGGTTGCTGGCAATAGCACTCGGGAGTAGGACCAGGGCCGCTGGCAATAGCACTCGGGAGTAGGACCAGGGCTGCTGGCAATAACACTCGGGAGTAGGACCGGGGCCGCTGGCAATAACACTCGGGAGTAGGACCAGGGCTGCTGGCAATAACACTCGGGAGTAGGACCAGGGCCGCTGGCAATAACACTCGGGAGTAGGACCGGGGCCGCTGGCAATAGCACTCGGGAGTAGGACCGGGGCCGCTGGCAATAACACTCGGGAGTAGGACCGGGGCCGCTGGCAATAACACTCGGGAGTAGGACCGGGGCCGCTGGCAATAACACTCGGGAGTAGGACCGGGGCCGCTGGCAATAACACTCGGGAGTAGGACCAGGGCCGCTGGCAATAACACTCGGGAGTAGGACCGGGGCCGCTGGCAGTGACACTCGGGAGTAGGACCGGGGTTGCTGGCAATAGCACTCGGGAGTAGGACCAGGGCCGCTGGCAACAACACTCGGGAGTAGCACCGGGGCCGCTGGCAGTGGCAGTCAAGAGTGGGACCGGGGCCGCTGGCAGTGACACTCGGGAGTAGGACCGGGGTTGCTGGCAATAACCCTCGGGAGTAGGACCGGGGCCGCTGGCAATAACACTCGGGAGTAGGACCGGGGCCGCTGGCAATAACACTCGGGAGTAGGACCAGGGCCGCTGGCAATAACACTCGGGAGTAGGACCGGGGCCGCTGGCAGTGGCAGTCAGGAGTGGGACCGGGGCCGCTGGCAGTGACACTCGGGAGTAGGACCGGGGTTGCTGGCAATAGCACTCGGGAGTAGGACCAGGGCCGCTGGCAATGACACTCGGGAGTAGGACCAGGGTTGCTGGCAATAACACCCGGGAGTAGGACCAGGGCCGCTGGCAATAACACTCGGGAGTGAGACCGGGGCCGCTGGCAGTGACAGTCAAGAGTGGGACCGGGGCCGCTGGCAATAACACTCGGGAGTAGGACCAGGGCCGCTGGCAATAACACTTGGGAGTAGGACCGGGGTTGCTGGCAATAGCACTCGGGAGTAGGACCAGGGCTGCTGGCAATAACACTCGGGAGTAGGACCGGGGCCGCTGGCAATAACACTCGGGAGTAGGACCAGGGCTGCTGGCAATAACACTCGGGAGTAGGACCAGGGCCGCTGGCAATAACACTCGGGAGTAGGACCGGGGCCGCTGGCAATAACACTCGGCAGTAGGACCAGGGCCGCTGCGCTCGCTTTGCACTGTACGCGCCGACGTTTTGCGATGCTAGCTCGTTGACGAAAGGATTTGAAGCAATGCAGTCGTGCTTTCCAGCCCTAATCGCTGTGGTTATCATGGCGGCAAGCGTTTGCGGCGTCCGCTATTACTGTGCAGCTTTAACCGACATTGAATACGAAAATAATTACGTAGGTGGGTGCCTGGGCCAGTATGGCATGATTGGTGTCTTCATTCCGTGATTGGTCAGTTCTACTATAAAGCTTACCAACTATCGTTTGGCATCCACACATTGCGAACGAAAAGTCCTAGAAAAGATTCGCGTTTTCTTACGTTCCCCATGCTATCTTGTAGCCCCAAGATTGCCTGCGGCATGAAATATGAAAACGAGCATAAACGAAGTTACAAGACTGATGTTTCGCTGGTTTATAAGTATGGTACCTGGGCTGATACTTTTCTGGGTAAGGCATGCTAATGCGCTGATAAAATGCACGTTAGGTCGACATAAATCTTGCCCTGTGCCTGCATGCTGATTTCTTCTCACTGGTGGTGCTGTGACGCATTGTTTCAGATTGGTTGCTATGTAGACATCCTAGGTCAAGCATCACAATTTTTTAGTCGCCTTTCGTTGAGATTAGCCCTTTCAAGTTACTGCTTAAAAGGAATACATTCCGCATTAAGGTTCTTTTATCAAACGCGAATTGAAAGCTTGCAATCAAAACTTACAATTCATATCAACTAAAGAAGATCTGAAAGGCCCATGTCTGTTTATGCTCTCCATGACGTACATGTTCCAAGGAATACGTCACGAGAGGACTGAGACAAAGGCCCATGTCTGTTTATGCTCTCCATGACGTACATGTTCCATGGAATACGTCACGCGAGGACCGAGACAAAGGCCCATGTCTGTTTATGCTCTCCATGACGTACATGTTCCAAGGAATACGTCACGCGAGGACCGAGACAAAGGCCCATGTCTGTTTATGCTCTCCATGACGTACATGTTCCATGGAATACGTCACGCGAGGACCGAGACAAAGGCCCATGTCTGTTTATGCTCTCCATGACGTACATGTTCCAAGGAATACGTCACGCGAGGACCGAGACAAAGATGGCTGTCATGAAAGCATTAATACCAGCTCTCGTATAAAACTCTTAAGGAAGGATTTGCGTGAGAATTTGTTGGAACAATAGCTTTAGTAATGATGCAGCCATCATACATGCACTTGGTGATTTCATCATCCAGTCAAATACAGTACTATCTTGGCGATGCCTTCAATTGTACACTGCAACGCCAGAATTTTGCGGCGAAGCTTAACGTACCGAAATGCCCAGCACGGCCCACCCTGCTCTCTGGCGACATCTGAGCCCCAGGGCGGCCGCTGTCACCGGCCACAGGCTATCCCAGTTGGGGCCAACTTGTGAACGCCCGTAGTAGCTCGAATCCATCACGCCACTGGTGGGTGAATCGGAAGGCAGGCGTTCCAATAAGCTGAGCTTGCGGGAGAAGCTATTTTGCCTTTCAGGATGAGGTGGTGTAGGGTACAGTCAGTGCAGTCAGTCTAGGGTACAGTCTACAGTCAGTCTAGAGTACAGTCAGTACAGTCAGTATTCAGTATCTTCAGTATCTTCCATTCCAGTCAGTATCTTCCATTCGGCTGTATCGCAAAAATGATGCCAGATAAATAACTTGTCACATTTTGTGCAGTTAACTCCAAAGCAAACAAAAGTTGGGGTGGTGGAGATCGACTTTTGCCGAAAAATCTAAACGTGAAAAGCTCAACAGATTTCTCGTTGTACAACATCCGACGTGTCAGGCGTTTGGCTGCGTTACTTTTTCAAACGGTCGTCCTGGTGAATAGACAGCAACCAGTCTATACCTGGTCATACCTGCTATGACCTTCAGTTATCTATATAATCGTTTGAGAATGTCATGCAGTTCAGTTTTACTTTTAGAAAGGAACATCCTAGCAGTGTACACATGTTTTGTAATAACCTCTCGTCTTGGTACATGCTGGGTAAACACCATTCTTCATCACACCGTCTTTTTAGCATCTTAGGGCGCCATTGATGAACGAAAACGACCCTTTTTTCTTTGATCACAGCCAGTTTTACAATTTTCTTTTCTTTTTGAGCTTCATTTCATTCTAAGCTGTACACAAGAATCCAGTTCGAAATAAAAATAATTTCCTCAGCATATAATTGGGGAAATGTCAATTAGCACGCACCCGGGTGGCCGGCTAGATACCCTTCGCTCAGGGAGAGGGTCAATTTGACCCCGCTGAACTCTCGGAAACTAAGAAAGCTAGGGACACCAAACTTACAGGGTGTCTTAACCTTTATCTAAGCTCACTTAGTTCAAAGTTTGATCTTTCTAGGCTATGATCTTTAGGTCAAATTAGGTCAATCAAGTTCAAATTCCAGGTTGGTCTCTTAAGTGCCCCCAGAACCTACGCAGCTGCTTCTAAGCAAAAGGTCACAAAACCATTTGAGTTCAGTGACCTTGTTTGACCTTTTGAAGTCATGGTGACCAAAATCATACAAGACTGCTCTGAGTTTTGCATTCGAATAAACGAAAAAGATTACGCTAGGCGTTATGCTTCCAAAACAAAATGTCGACCCAGCTCATCTTAGGTCAATGATCTGTTTTCATCTCTAAGAGGTCAGTGGAAGATGTATAATGTGGTTCTTGCTGTCAATAAGTTCGAAATGAGCACCACAAACTAATCCATGCAGCAAGCCCTAGAGTAATAAATCAGGTGGGGTTTGACCTTGGTCTGACCTTCATGCCTGCCCTTAGGTCAACCTTATTTGCTCATTCAATATTTGTGGCGCCTGAGAAAGCATCTCAAAGACGTATGGCTTCGTCAAACACTCCGTTATTATATCTGGCTGGACGATTTCCTAGAAATTGCCTTCGCTGAAACCATGACCTGGCTTTGACCTGCCATAGGTCAACGACCTTACAAGATAAATCTGAATTTTTATGTCAAACAATCCGCTATTCAATTTTCTACAGCTATGTGAAAGTTGGCTTGACTACATCGCGCCGTTCGGAAACCATTTGGGAAAAACCTTCGGGGAAGGTCAATTTGACCCCTCACCCGAGCGCGTGTTAAAAAATAAAACAAAACTAAAGACAACTAAAACTAAAGTGGCCGAAATCTGGAGAAATACCTTGGTTTGGGGGAAGGTTAGGCTAAGTATATCCACCCAACCCTCCCCAACCCGGTCTAGAAAGTGACACCTCCGAACAAGACTAAAAAATAATCTCTTTCTTGTTGCTGAAAACTATATGAGCTGCGCCGGCCAGGTGATTGCAACGCTTTTTGCTTCTGGGGAGCGAGCCAAATTGCTCTAGACGCCAAGAATTCATTTTATTGCTTACCTAATACACTCTCGGTTGGGGTGTTGCTAGGAATAGATGAAAACTCGATTATTTGCATTGCTTGTGGAAAGGAAATTTTGGTATACTACCTTCAGCCATATTCCTAGTTCCTAGTGTTGTTATTTTATTTCCGCTGGTTCTTGTGGCAAACACGGAGATCTGGACTTCCAGTGGCTGCTTTAATAAAACAAAATGAAAGATTCTGGCTCCCGCTGATCCTTTCAACAAAATCGGATCCTGGGTCCTCATTTCCACAGGCTCTTTCGACAAACATCTCTGGATCTCTTGTTCAAGTAATAGCTTGAATCTTTCTGCCTATTTGTATGGCTCCTTAGCAGACACTGGACCTGATTGCTGTTTCGCTTTGAAAATACCAATATATTTTGCGCTCACGAAAGTTAAAAGTCACACACCATGAGGCACCTGCTGAGAAAAGGCCCTCGCAAAAATCACCAAGAATTGGTATGGCTTCTATTGTAATTTAAGGGACAGCGTGGACGTACATTGCACATCAAAACGTGTCCGAAGTTTGCATTTAAGTGACTGCACCATGTTTTTGTGGAGATGCTCAATCATTAGTCAGAGTTGAAGGGTTAAGAATCATAAACATACGCGCTCAGAAGTCTTGGATACAAAAAAAAACGGCACCCAGCATTGCAGCCTCCGTGGGCCGCGCGGCTTCAGCTTCGCCGACAATACTAGATGACGACCAATGGGCAGATGAAAGTCATGACTTATCTGAAGTGTTTTTGCCAGCATGTGATGAAAAGAACGGCCGACTTTTACGGCGGCGTGAACCGGGAGACAGCGGCAGTCGGCGGCGTGAACCGGGGGACAGCGGCAGTCGGCGGCGTGAACCGGGGGACAGCGGCAGTCGGCGGCGTGAACCGGGGGACAGCGGCAGTCGGCGAGTGGCCGCGAGAAGGTGGGCATTGTCCAGCTTCTGACCGGTTCAGCGAGAGGACAAACGGCCCGGCGCCATTTCCACGGCGAGCGCAGTAGTCGCATACCAACACGTGCTGATCGCTCCTCGTTTGTGAGTCCACACTAGTGAGTGGACTGTGCAAATGATGCTTTCTGGAGGCGTAAAGATGAAGGATTCAAGTGTTTTGATTGCATACAATTCTGAGGACCACGATGGGGTTACATAACTGAAAAATACAGTACAGAAGGTGTGGCAGCCCGCACCACTTCACGTCCAAATGGGCACAATTCTGGCAATGCTCTTTTACGAGGTGCTTTTTTCCGGCACTTTACCAAGGCCAAAATATTTCTATCCATGCATGATAATTCAGTTTGCCATTCGGGCCTATCTAGCTTTAAAGAGAATGCTCCACATATGTATGAGGTTTAGAACTGAAATGACACATCTTGAAAATAATTCGATACAGTTCACAGCCCTGCCCTTCTTAGGCCCTAAACCCCTCTCGTTTCTGAGCTACACATACGCAAAAATGTACAGACTATTCAAGGGGTACTACTTTAAGGTTAGATGAGCGTCCATGACCAATGTTTTCATGAAATCCAGGATACAGCAATCCATGGCCGAAACAATAGTTTCAGTCAAACCGAGCAAGAATGTGGTGGAGCAGAAGTTTTCTGAAACTGGATATATCATACTAACAGGCCTTGGTAGCCGAATAAAGCTAGGTTCCCAAATGCAAATGATGTTGGAATAAAACTATAACTTGGGGCAGGCCTTTTGAAAAAGTTTTGTTCCTTGGCCTAGTTCCTCTGGTTCTCTGCCTCTGGTTCTTTTGTGCTGGCATCAGGCTGGCTCCTGATTCTGCCTTGCTTCTTTGCGGGCTAATTCTCTTTTTAGTTCCCGAAATTTCGGGAACTAAGAAAGCCAGAGACACAAAACTTACATGGCGTTTTGACCTGTACACCAACTCATCTGTGCGTAAACTTATGGTTCCTAGGTCATGATCTTCGAGTCAAATACGGTGAAGCCATATCGAACTCTAGGTTGGTGTCCAAAGGGTCCCCAGAATAAAAGTACTGTTCTAAGCCAAAAGTCACTGGTGGCCATTTAAGGTCAGTAACCTTGTTTGACCTTTTGAAGATCATGGTGACCAAGACCATACAACACTGCTTTGAGTTTTGCATTTAGATATGCGACAAAGGTTACGCTAGGCAGTATGTTTCTAAGCACAAAATGTTGACCTGGGTTAGTTTAGGTCAATAACCTATTCTGATCTCTAAGAAGCTCATGGAAGATGTATAATGCGGTTCCTGTCATCAGCAAATTCGAAATGAGCACCAGAAACTATCTCATACAACAAACCCTTAAATAATAAAACCGGCTAATTTTGACCTTGGTCTGACCTTCATACCTGACTTTAGGTCAAAATGATTTGCTCATTCAATATTTTTGTTGCCTAAGAAAGCACTTCAGAGATGTATGGCTTCGACATACACTCTGTTGTTGCATCGGATTGAACGATTCCCTAGAAATTGGCTTCGCTGAGAGTATGGCCCGACTTTGACCTACCATACCATATAACGTCATAACACCATAGGTCAGCGACTTTACAAAGTACATCCAATTTTATTGTACCAAACAATCCGCTATTTAATTGTCTACAGCCATGCAAAATTTGGCGCAGCTGTGCCACGCCGTTCGGAAGCCATTCTGGAAAAACCTTTTGAAGGGGGTCAATTTGACCCCCACCCGAACGCGTGTTAATGAATGTTTCCTGGTTCCAAAAACGGGAACCAGGAACCGTTTCCCGGGAAGAAAAGGATTGGAGACAGGCGCATGTCGGAAAACATTATTCAAGGTCACGGGGTTAACAGGTAAAATATTCACCCACAATACGCTTCCTTATTACCAGAGCACATGATATAATGCCTAGCACGTGGTTGTAGCTTTCAGCTCAACTGGTGTCGCAGTGACGAGATGCCGGTCTGGGCATTTCTGCATGGGCAGTCTATGGCCATCCTTCGCGATCTTCATGTGTTAGAAAAACATTAGGTGACGAAAAAATCACATATCGCTTGCCTCGTAATTAGCCTATATAGAGGTACATACTGACGGTGCAAAATAAAGTCACAAAATCTGCATATTATTGCCGCCCCTGTGATATGTACGGTCACGTGGACTTATCACAAGTTACCTAGGCTTTAATATCAGAATCTTTAAAAAACTACATAAAATCTTAGACAATATATATGAGTTAATATCTATGCCATTCTTTGTCACATTCTTTTTGCGCAAAAACAGACCACCCAACATAGCCTAACATGTGTCGGGCCGAGAATGTTCCAGGTTGTAAATTGGTCAACACCGGCGTGATTGCACCAATAATGGCACAGCTAGGTTGATCTGGCAAAGTAGCCGAATAACCGGAGCTTAACCAGATAGACAGCCGAATAAGCCAGGATCGCTGCTGTCAGCAGTCGCGAAACGGTGCGGCGCGTGGCCAGAGCCGCATATGAAGGTCAGTGGCCAGTCGACCTAAAACGAGTGACGTGGAGTGCGGCTGCCGCGTTGAAGAATGGTACACCACAACAAACTCGCTGTCCCGTTCGGCAAAACGGCCGGAGGCAAATTCAGCCAACGAACTGGAGTATCGCAACTTGGTTGGTGCGTTCATCATGGAATATCAGCTACTCAATGTCTGCTTTGCAGGTGCTCTGAGCCCGAAGCCAACCACACAAACATATAGACCTTTCAAAGCAGCTAAATTAAGCATCGTAGGTAACCAAATCTCATCTCAAGGTCTGAACTAGGCGCCTTCCAACACTTCACACCACTGACCTGTGGCTGATGTGTCACAGAGCTGGCTGCAGATCTGGACTGACGCGCGTGACAGACAGGACCGCGCTCGTCCGGCGTCGGCTGCAGACGACGCGCTAGCAAGTGTTGACCGCTTGTCAGGACAACAGAATGCACAGGTTACCGACCCACCACCGACGCCGTTGCCCGTAGCGCCTGCTCGCATAACATCCGGCGGGGTTCAACGTTGGGGGGCTGAGGTCAGAGTGGGGGAAATGACATCAAGTCTACCCGAGATCAGTTTTGTTGTAAAATTTCAGCGACGTTATTTAAGAGCATGTTAAGACGTTCCGCAAGCTTTACGCGTCTCCATTTTTGCATTATCTGTATGCTGAAAGGGAAAAAAACGGCGAAAGCCTGACGCATTCGGGGCAGCCTGACTCCAAAAATTTCGCGGAAATGGGCCTTTTTAGGTCCATGTGGTTCGCTTCCCACTGGGCTCCGTTGCGTGCAAAAAGCCGATGTGGGAGACGGACTCGTGGTCAGCTGGAGCCGAATCATGAATTTGCTCATGAGAATGCTTTGAGATGAGTCGGAAGCTGAGGCTGCTCGCTAGGAAAAATTATGCGTTGAGTCATGAGCTGAATTACATTGTTCATAAATTTTACGAGCTGAATCGTAAGCCGGTGGTTTCCAGCGATGTTGTCGGTGACCTATATGGCTGAAATAAAAATGGTAACATGAGGAAACGCAGCATGCCTAGATAAATTAACATTTCATGGTAGCGTATGAAAACTAACAGCATGCAGAATTCATTATGATGCTTAATGCAACAATGAACTAATGAGCAACAATGAAATAACCCATACCTGACAGCCCATTTACTACTTCTTGAATTGCTGTAAGTACGCTATTGCTGAAGCTATATGAAGTAAACAGCACTGGTGGGAAGGGGTCTCACCTCATATGCAGCTGGTATGTCGCCGAATGTGACGCACCAGAGATTTCATCAGTGAATATGTCAAAACAACTTGCAAGTGATAATTCGGCCTTCAGTTTAGTAGAAGCCTTAGAATCAGAGTAAAGTGGTGCAAAGCGCTCCAATGTCTACGCGGCGCGAAAACCCGCTTTGATTCCTAGCCCATCATGGAGCGACTTGCCTCATAACCCATAGCCCATAACCATAACCCATCATAGAGTGACTTGCCCCATAACCCATAACCATAACCAATCACAGAGTGGCTAGTAGGTTCAAACCACAAACTTGTTACTGGGCCAATTGTACCTGGCTGATCTACCATGATATATATATATATATATATATATATATATATATATATATATATAGATATATACACACACACACACACACACACACATATATATATATATATATATATATATATATATATATATATATATATATATAGAAGCACACCAGAAATGAATCGATAATTGATTTTGTAAGCTGTATGAGTCATGGGTGAAAAGATTTAATGCAAGCAATCAGTCTTAACTATTGCGAATAAAGACCTTGGAGCGACTGAGTCGTGAGCTGAATCGGATCCCAAAATCTGTGAGCCAGTTCCGAGCCGATTAAAACATTGCAATGCCCACGACTCTGCCTAGTTAAAATTACATAAGCTTTCCAGACGCATTTTCTGTAAAGAGATCGCTAATAAGGATATTTTTTTCGCCCGTGTCTTCCCTCGTAGTCGATGCCATTTTGGCATCCTCAAACAAGCAGGAACCTAAATGTGTTCGCTATCTTCTTGCCCATCTTAATGCCTTATTCGTTCTCAGATGCTGAACTGTTCCAGTTCTGAGACGCTTTGATGCGATGGTGAGCCGCAATGTCATTTTTGTTATTGGCCTAACATTCTTTGCTCCAACGCAGCGGCTATTCACGACTGACGTGGTTTGTTCCACTCGTGGATTTTGGACATATGTCCATGGATGTCCACGAATTCCGATCCGCTAGACATAAGCCGGCTTGAGTACACGTCAGAGCGTTTGTATAACCATTCCCGCCGTATTACCGGTGCTTTATGTGAAGATTGCGTGTGGATTCCGCAAGCCGTTATGTAACAACCAAGAGGCGTTTCATGGAAGGCGAAATGTACAAGGCAGCCGAAGTGCCCCTGAGCTACGTAGTGCTACATGGACGTTCCATCGGCCTTATTGCTTGTTGATGGATGGGGATATGATAAAAAATACAGATACGTTGATATTTCGGCCACAAGTCTCCGTCAAAACATAATGAAAAGTCAGCTGCACTTAGCTTACGTATAGTTGTAATAGCTGGCTTCAAGAAGATTAATGCCCTGAAAAGTTTCTCAACAGTTTTATTCCTCTTTCAAGCTTTAGTATGCTCCTAACACTCTGGACTATGATTAGAAAGGGATTGTTTTTATGCAGTTCCATGAATATACGACAGGCTATTCACGTACATTCAACTAAGAATATTTTTGGTATATCAAAAGAGACACTTTACAGACATTTATTCAGTTCATGCCTTTAGTTCACCCAAATTCTAGGAGCACACTAGGCCTGGCGATCAGCAATGTTAATCGGTCACGGGCGATGGATGCTGGTTGCATTATTATCTAGCTCGGGTAGGGTGGACAGCTAAAGACCAGCTCTGGGCTCTCTGTCTTCATGAGGATTAATGCCTCCCAGGCTGAGCATCGGTCGACGTGGCGGCGACGACCGTCTGCATTGCCAGCCAATGTTGTCTCGCAACTTGGAGCCGGGACCCGAGCAGCTGCTGGAGCTTCCCAGTGCGCCCCGCGCCGGGCCCGGTCCCGCTCCTTACACTGGCCGTGGCGGTGGCCTTCTAAACCTGCTTCAGGCGCCGCAACTTCAGCTCGCACCGCTCTCCTCTGGAAGAGACCATCATACATGACGACTTGAGGCCATAGATGCTTGGAACTCCCGTACTTAAAAGAAAACCACCAAAGGTGAAACGCCGTAACTGAAGTGACGGTAGAGCTGTAACGCTGGTATATATTGCCAATATTTAACAATGGCACATATTGTCCATATTTAACACTGGCATATATTGCCCATGGCGCATATAGTGCTGCATATCAAAACGAAGAAAATACATGGGTCACTTGTGCCACTACAGCTGGTTATGAAGACCATGCTTCATCCATGTATGATCAATTAGGCGAGGACTTCTAAAACCCCTTTATTAGAAGAGGCTGGATGGGATTTGATCGGGACGGCAACAGGGCACCAACGCCTGACGCAGCGTGGTTGGGTAGCAGCTCATCGCGGTTGGGTAGCAGCTCATCGCGGTTGGGTAGCAGCTCATCGCGGTTGGGTAGCAGCTCATCGCGGTTGGGTAGCAGCTCATCGCGGTTGGGTAGCAGCTCATCGCGGCCCGCTACCGCCTGTGTCGGCCAGTCATGAGCGGGAACGTCATGGTGCCCGAGAGACCGATGATGACAGGGCCACAGGCTAGCCGGCGGGGTCCCAACGGCGTGTTTGCGACGACATAGGACATTAATGGCGCTCGAGGCGTGCGCGCGGCCGAAACTTATATGAGTGGACTGAATGACCGTGACAGGTCAAGTGCGCTTCGGTGCAACGACTCGTTTATTGGCCTGCACCGAGGCCGTCTTGATCTACCATCGGAGGCGGCCATCAGGATCTATATCGACTCATCACGGCCCTCGCCAGCCCAGAGTCGTGTCGGGCGTGGCGTCAAGACCGCGTCCACGTCTTCATCTGAGGATTATTTTGCTAGATCGTTGGTCGGTGTGTTCGTTCGGTCTTCCTTTGCTGATCTGTTGCGATAAGTCGGAGCTGCCGAACTGTTATTATGAGCGGCAAGTAATGACTTTCTGATCTAGCTTGCCTAATAGCGGCTGTTTCTTTGGAGAAGACATTGCATATGTGGCGTTCTAATGTAACAGCGTTGGTGAAGCCTTGTATCAGTTTCATCTTCTCCGTCTGCAACGCCATTGGTGACTTTCAGGTTGAGGTTTCAGGATGAAATTCGACCATTGAAAAAAGTCTTTGTCCCCATTTCTATCATCAGGCCGCAAAATCCCACTCCATCTGGTGCCCCGCAGAGGCAACGGCTTCGGCCGGTGTAGTGGACTAGCACCCCCTCTGGTCCCAGCTCCGGTAACAGGTGGACAGCGCAAGCTGCTCCCCTCAGGGCGTAGCGACCCTGCCGGTACGTGAGCTCCTGCTCCTTGTCCCACCCGCTCCCTTCCCATTACCCGCTTTTCCGCCTCCGGCCCACTCATCACTCCCAATCCTCGTTTTATCGGGATCGCCGTGCCCCCTCGCCCGCGTCTCCGGCTTGATCGGCTCCAGGTGGCTGAGGGGCGCGTCATGCGGGTCAGTCGCGGAGCGTCCCAACACTCCACTTCGGCCAAGATATCCTGGGGCGCGGGGGGCTTGTGGGGCCCCACACGGGTCTAGAGGCCTGTCGCTTGCACTGCGGCTGGATGCTCCATGCGGGTTTCCGCTTGGAACGCCTGGCCGTGCGCAGCGGGTTAAGGGGTCAAGGGGCGGCGGCGCTGAACTATGGTAAGGCGTCAGAAGGGGTCTCCAATGAGGGTTAAACCTGGCCGTGTGGGAGGTGTCGTTCGCCCCGTATAGCACCGGGGTAGCCCTGGCGGCGACGACCTCCCGAAGGGGTGTTGGACCGTCCCCCAGTTGGGCTCCATGGTGGGTGGGGAGCCCCGGTGCCGAATGCTTCAAGAAACTCGTACGGATTTTCATTCAACCAACCCCAACGGAAATGCCACTCCGGCTCAGACGGCTCG
Organism: Pollicipes pollicipes; assembly: GCF_011947565.3. NCBI lineage: Eukaryota > Metazoa > Arthropoda > Thecostraca > Pollicipedomorpha > Pollicipedidae > Pollicipes > Pollicipes pollicipes. Next base: position 14,891,675 of record NW_023596448.1, on the reverse strand, counting down.
GCTGACGAAATTGGACGAACGAAAATGGACGACCGTCGCTCTACTTCGGCGGAGTGGCGAAGCGGCCCTTCTGGTATCGGTGAAATGCCGCTGCCACGGACTGATTCCCGTTCCACCCCGCTGGAGCGGACTAGAGGTGGGAGAGTGGGAGTACCGGGGACTGCCGGGCAGGCTGCTCAGTCTTGTCCCCGGATTATTCGTGTTTTCCAGCAGCGAAAAATATTTGTCTAGTCTGTCGCCCGTTCAGCGGCGTAGCGGATGTGATCGGCTTGGCAAGGTGACGCGCTGTGACAAGCTCAGAAATGGAGCAATCGAAGTGAAATTTTTGAATGGAGCGTAAAAGGAAAAGGCAGTGAAGGCAACTTTATTTACGTACACGGTCAGGTGTAAAGATTGAAGACGAGACGTCACTTTACCCATCATGCTGACGGCTCACAAAACGAAAAACTGTTCTCGCAGGATCATTTACTGTTTTGGCCCGGCGGGCGTCAACGATCACGATATCGTGGATGATCTGTCTGGTTTTGGTGCCGTGGAAGCTCTTCAAATCAGGGTCAGGAGAGGAGAGCACCTGGTCCCAACAAACAATATTATCCTTACTTTCAACCGTGTGCATCTTCCCTCATAAATAGCACTCGGTTACGTAAAAGTGGGAGTTTATTTGCACATTTCCAATCCTATGCGCTGTTTTCGGTGTCTTCGTTTTCGCCATACAAAAGACTACTGCAGGAGCAAGCCTTCCTGTGGGAAATGTGCGGAGACTGACCACAGCAGCGAGAGCTGCAGCGCTGTGCGACCGAAATATGTGAATTGCGACACAAAACAAATCCCGCATACGACATTTAACGGTGATTGTCCGGCGTACTCCCGAGAGAAAGAGATTATCTCCATCAAGTGCTCCCCGACGCATCTCTTTCGAGTGGCACGGGAGATCTACAATCGCTCACATCCCAAAATGTCTTACGCAAGCGCAGTGACTCATTCCCACTCAAACGCGGCTCATCTTGAGATCACCTCGGACCGTACGAACCTGGCGCAGTTTATCGCGCTTCTCCAGTCATTTGAGTTGACTTGCAGACCGGCCGCGGGTTCTGATGCTTCGTCTGCATCCGCGGAGCCCGTCGCACCGCCGGTAGCTGCGGCGCCGGCGACCCCCGTGCCGCCGGCCTCCCAGTTGGAGAGACGCTGGAGGGCGAGGAGTGGACTCTGGTTGGTCGAAGTCGGGAGGGACACCCCTCACGAGCAAACCAGACGCGTTCCGGGAAAGAGGTGCCTACCACAGCGTCTCCTTCAACAACTACGAGCCGAACTTTACCCAGCGAAACGGTGGCGGAGTCGTTGTGGTGCGGTGAGGTGAAGGAGAGGGCCCGCGAGGTCAGGCGAGCGCGTCTGGTCGAGCAGGCGAGGGCGGCCAGGCGGTCCCCGGGGGCCGCCGTCCCCCGCCGGCCCCAGCGGGGGACGGCGGGAAGTCTCCTCCCTTGGGGTCCGCCGGGGCGTCGGTGCCGATGTGTGGTGTGTGGTGAGTGCTTCCACACTTGGGATGCGCGTTGAATCGCCGCTTGCCCCGTCCCAAATGGGTTCCCCACCGCCTCCTCCGCCTTCCGCTGCGCCTGCTCAGTCCCTGCCGCCTCCGGCGACCCCGCCGTCGTCCCCGAGGCGTTTGGTTCTTCCTGCCGCCTCGGGCCGCCCCGCTAAGCGCGGATTACCCTGGAGAGGCTTGCCGACAGCCGAGGGAAGTCCGCGAGCGCGGCTGAAGTTTCAGTCAGGCTCGAATGAAGGCCATTCAAGTTCTGCGGACGGGAGGCTGCACCGAAGTGGAGGTGTGCACCCCAGGGTACACTTCAGGGAGCTGGGTCCTTCGTTTGGTGCAGCGGAGCACTTCTAGTCAGTTTAGTTCTTTTTACAATCAGTAACAGTTTTATGTCACCTTTCCATGCAGCCCATGTTTGTCTTAGCTTCGTAGTTTTAAACTTTGTTTTTGAACCAGGTTTTATGCAGGCCATTCTACAATGGAATTGAAGAGGCTTACGAACTAGTGCCCAGGATGTATACGCTGTCCTTAATCACCGTTGTCCTGCTGCTGTCTGCCTCCAGGAGACGAAGCTTGCCGGATTGCCGGATTCTCACTTGCACCTTCAAAGGTCACTCAGTATTAAAAAAAGATGTTCTAGAAGACACTGCGACGCACGGTGGTGTGCTGTTGGCAGTGCACCACAGCGTGCCTGCGCAGCAGGTGAGACTACAAACCTCGCTCCAAGCTATAGCTGCACGTGTACACTTTAGTCATCGTCTTGTAACCCTGTGCTCATGGTATCTGCCACCGGGGCTCAGTTCCTCATTAGCGGACCTCAGACAGTTGATGGCAGAGCTCCCTCCGCCTTTGGTTATCTTGGGATATTTTAACGCACACCATACCGTTTGGGGTTGTAATGACAGCAACGACCGGGGACGTACTTTAGAACAATTTGCTCACGAGGAGTCGCTCGGTGTTTTGAATACAGGATCTCGGTCACATTTTACGTTACCGTCGGGTCAGACGTCGGTCTTAGGCCTAAGCCTGGCAAGCCCGAAGCTAGCGCAGCTTTTTACGTGGACTATAACCGACGACCCCAGGAGAAGCTGCCATTTCCCAGTGTGGTAGGTGTACTGTCACTGTCAGGTCCTCGGCCCTCGACCACGACAGTGGAATCTCAAAAAAGCAGACTAGAGTGAGTCTGAGTCTCAGCTAGAGATGGGATTTGGTGCACAATACGTGGATGGTACAAACTACTCGATGGAAGACTTCACGTCCGGGCTTTTAAGTGCAGCGAACGCGGGCATTCCAAAGACATCTGGCGCTCCTCGTCGCACTCCGGTGCCGTGGTGGAACGACGAGTGCCGAGCTGTTATCCGGGCACGTAGGCTGGCCTTTCGGGCCTTTGACCGTCATGCCACGACCGATAATTTAATTGAATTTAGGAAGGCTAGAGCTTTGGCCCGGCGCACCATCCGGGAGGCAAAGCGCGTCTCCTGGCAAGAGTACGTGGGACGTCGAAGTCGCTTCACTCCTATGTCGCAAGTATGGTCGCAGATTAATTGTATCTCCGGTCAGTTTTCCGCAGCTCCTCTACCGGTTCTTGAGGTTGGTGGGCAAGACATTTTACACCCTGCTGACGTCACCAACGAGATCGGTCGTGCGTTTGCGGAACGGTGTGGAGACGGTAGCGTTGATCTCCAGTTCCTGTGTCATAAGACTCGTTGTGAGGCCAGTCCAGTGGACTTTTCCACCTCTTTGACACTTGCCTACAACGAACCATCTACAATGATGGAACTGAGGGCTCTTGTTAGCAGGCTTCGGAGCGTATCAGGGGGACCCGACGGGATACATAACGGCATGGTTCGACATCTACCCATGCGTGCACTGGACGTTCTTTTGGTCATTTTTATCGTCTTTCTGAACGAGGCGAATTTCCGAACCTTCGGCGAGAAGTTGTTGTGGTGCCCCTTTTAAAGCCAGGTAAGAGCAGCAAAGATCCGCTCCACTACAGGCCCATCTCTCTTACATCTTCATTATGCAAGCTGATGGAGAGACTCGTCAATGGACGTCTTTCGGGCTTTTAGAGAAACATGTCATTATTACTGATTCCCAGCGTGGTTTTAAGAAACACCGTAGCACGATGGACCATCTTCTTACCTTGGACACTGTTGTCCGTGCTGCTTTTAAACAGCGTCCTCATGTGGGAGCTGTCTTAAGTTGAGACAGCTCCCACATGAGAGCTGTCTTAAGAGATACGCCTACAACTTGGCGCAGTTTCCACGATCACCCAACATAAAACTGCGCCTTTTCTCGCCGAATAATACGTGTGTTTCTGACTGGGAGAGTACATCAGATGGCACCTTTTTGTGTGGGGAGGTTCGTACTTCTGCAGGAGTGCGGCATTCGCACATGGCATGTGATTTGCAGGAACATTCTCGAGAACCCTCCTTGGAAGCTCCACTCACCAGCGGTAGATGTCTCACTTCCCCATTTCGAGAAGAGGCAGGTGTCGCCGGATGATCTTCGGTTGAGGTCTTTGGAGTTGATTGCGTCGTACCCGGATCACAAGAAGACCTACTCGGACGGTTCAAAAGCGGATGCCGGTGTTGGATGTGCTTTTGTCCAATGTCCTGTTACACGGTCTTTTGCTTTGCCTGGTCACGCATCGGTCTTCACATACGAGCTAATTGCTATTTTTAAAGCATTCCATTTTATAGAAGTTGACAGGGACGGCTAACACTTTGTTTTATCCGACTCTCTTAGCCTTGTTGCATTGCAGGATTTGGATTCATCACATTCCATTGCTCAGAACATTTTAACTCCTCTTACTACGCTGTCCCGATCCGGGAAGCAGGTGGTATTCTGCTGGACACCAAGCCACGTTGGCATTCCGGGTAATGAAGTAGCTGATGCCGCAGCAAGGCGTGCCATACACGTATCTGGTATCCTTACTATTAAAGTCCCTGCTAACGACCTATATGCATAGGTATCTGCATTCATGTTGAAGCAGTGACAAGCGAATTGGGATGTACATGCTGCCAAGAAACTGAGAGAGATAAAGCCCCGGTTGGGACCATGGGCGTCCAGTTGTCGTAAGGTGAGGCACGAGGAAGTGACACTATGCCGCCTGAGAATAGGACACGCACACGCAAGTCAACAATACCTGTCATGCGGGAAAGACCAATCGCGGTGTCCTCGCTGCGGGGATCGTTACACCGCACGACGTGTCTTGATACATTGTGCCCACTTCACCTCGGGACGCAGGCGCCATTTTGGATCAGGGTCCGTGCGTCAAACGCTCTATGGTATGCTAGGAGACAATTCGAGCTCAGTAAAAGGCGGTCACATTTTTAGCTATCTTAATGACATAAAATTGCATGCCACATATCGATCGTAACCTCATCTCCACGCTTTTTCAGGCATTTGTTAGATACAAATGTGTTATGGGCGCCATGTGACCAACGTAGTCGGTGCGCCCCAAAGCCCAAATCATCATCATTCCATCTCGTGCATGTGCAGGCCTGTGAACACACGCCACGATGGCTGGCCGACCAGGCTTGTGAGGCGTGTCGTGTCATCAAGGGAGATGCCATCGTGCGGGGAAGTCCCTGGGCGCAGCGAGGCGGACCATTGGCCGACCTCTCAGCCTGGGGGCTGAAGCTGAATTTCCCTGCTATAGCCTGTTTGATTGCGTATCCCACTTTGTCGTTGCAGGGGGTAAACCGGCGGGTTTGAACTCCAAGACTTAAAGGACTGGAACTGAGACACGGGCTGGCTGTCACTGTCATTTGTCATATCTAGGCCCTAGGGATAAAATTTCACGTCATTATGCCCAACCATTGATATGCAAGAGGTTTCAGCACAGGCTTACGAGGTCTCATACCACGACTATTTGACATATTCTAGTTACGAAATCTGATAATAAAATGGTGACTGCTGCGTAACGGCTCAGTTAATAAGGCCGCGGCAATGTCACCACGTATTGCAATCGATTTGCCATCTAAACTTGATTGTATGAAAGTGTTTGTGTGTCAGTGAGAAGCATTTTCTAACATATGCTTGTTCCCGCGCTTTTAGGAGCACGATTTATGATAGCTCGCCGCCAGAGTTCTAAATGCCGCGCACCGTTTATCTTTCCTCTACGACCCAAGTTGCACAGCAAGCCAAGCACCAGACTAAAACTTTTCATGCAGAATTACGTAAGTTCTTAAGTGCATTCGCGAGTAACATTTTTCACATAGATAAGACAGTAGAAATAGTATTATTCTTCGGAGAAAAGCAAGGAGAATGGATATATAAATGCGTGGATATTTCGGCAACACGTCTTTATTGAAACAATAGCAGAAGCGCTATTGTTTCTGCTATTTTTTCGACAACGGTAGGTCGCCGAAATGTCAACAATTTTATAAATCCATTCTCCTGACTTTTCTTCAAGGAATGAGGTTATTATCACTGTCTTTTCATGCTAAACAGTTGTCCTTATGACATTCCAGCACGGTGAAGACACCAGCAATTTAATTATAGTACTTATTCAAACATGATAACCCTCTTAAGTGCATATGTTTGACTACACAGCGCGTGTTTGCTCCACAACTAGCAAAGGTAGCAATAACGCAGAGTCTTAAAAGGAGCGTGTCTGGTCAGGCTGTGATTTTTGACTGTGCACGTAGGATGGTAGAGAATTTCGATTCACAGATTTGTGTGCCGTCGGTTTCTACATATTCGCCTCCACTGACTAGTTATTGCTACAGCCCTCAAATTTTCTTTGGTTTGTATGGAAGAACGAAGTTATTGGGTAGCCCCCAGACACTATTTACTACTAAACACATCAACGGCATTGAGAAGATATCGTCACGGCTAGCCAATGGGTTCTCGAGAATGTCGCTTGTCAGCGCTGACAGCAGCTTGTGAAAACAGCGATGGCGGCGGCCATTATGTTGACGTCTTTTCCACGTTCAGCTGAGGGCTGCGAGTGTGCAGGTTTAGACGTATGGTAAGGCTGATCAGTTGATACACACCAATTAATGTCGGCCTACTATATGTTGAGATGAGAAACAAGTATTATGTCGTGTCAATTGGGTGCACCAGGCTCTAGGAAAATGTGATTGTTCTACGTTGCTTAGCAACCAAAACAATGGCCCCCGTCTCCAGCGCGTAGTTACTCGCCACATAGAAGCCAATGCATTCGTCCTTTCCTGCCCGCTGATTGGTTTATCTTTTATGGTTATATTTGCTCACGCACAGTCATCGATGGGATCAATAAAATAAATGCATCAAAACTGTTGCAAGACCCAAATGCACATTTAGCAACCAAAATTGACCATAGATAGCTACCAAACTACCCTTACGCGTGTGTTCAGAAAACGGGAAACATTAGCCACACTTCTTTTGAGGTCATGTAGTTGAGCTTGAACTGGACCGCTCAATCTGCATGACAATTCAAGGCGTGTGATGTTCTCTGAAGATTTGCGTACCACGAAGCAAAACACATCCTTAGTTCAGCACATGTCCCAGGTGAACCCAACTCTGGTAGCAGAAGCCATGCTCGGACTGACTTACCGTTGGCAAACTGGTTTGTTTTCCATTGTTTTTACAGCACTGGGAGTCCCGTTTTCAGGAAACCGGTGCCCGATCTTTGCTAGCCTTGCCGGCGCGGGTGCTGGGATGTCCCTTCTCTGTCGAACGGCACATCCAGTCTCCATGGATTATCTCTCGAGCTACCGCAGTTCTCACAGCAGCACTGCGGGCCTCACTGGCCTTGTGGAGGCGTAGGCGACTGCGCATTGCGGCAGAAACAGCAGCTCGAAGCCCCGCCTTTGTCCGCCATGACTTAGGCTCCTTCGTGCTAGGAGCAGGAAAGGATTCGTGCTAAGAAAAGGAAATGACTTAAATGACAGGGAAAACAAGGCTGCGAATGAAATAGGACTGGAGATCTCTCAGCAATGCACCAGTATATTTTTGTTACCATCATTAAAAAAACAAATTACGGTGCAACAAGCATGGATAAAGACGTTAACACCAGCAGGGTATGAAATCGGTCGTCGAAGTATGAAATCAATCCCTCAGAGTATGAAGTCAGAGCTGGTCTTCCCTAGCGGTGCCCACATAGCAGAGAACATGCAGGTGAGCTAACGCGTCACAAATGCCTGGGTCAGCACATGGTGCCAATGGTGAGCAATTCCCATGCACTCGTGCAAAATACGAATCCGTGCACAATTAGGGTACTTTCCGATACCTTTGCTGTCTTTGAAAGCAAAAACTCACCATGACAACTCTGCCATCTCAGCGCAGAAGAGCACACGACACATACGCACGTTTACGCAGTTATTGACACTTCAGAGTGATTGCGACTGCGGATCGAGGTGATTGCTGTGAGACATTTACTTCTAGATACTGATTTCGTTCAGGTGAGTGGACCAGCCGAATTCAAGGCTGTCGCCACTGTCGCCACCTGCGTGATAATTCAGAATTCAATCGGCAATGATGGTTTGGTTTTTATTATGCATGACTTGTGCACTCCTGGATGCATGTAATTAAGTTGTGTGAAGATCAGCAGCTGATCTGTGCTAAATCCTTCGAGAAATGCTCAGACTAACACGCGCTCGGGTGGCCGGCTAGATACCCTTCGCTCGGATAGGGGGTCAATTTGACCCCCTGAGATCTCGGAAACTAAGAAAGTTAGAGACATCAAATTCACAGCGTGTGTTAACCTGTAAGTGAAGTCATTTAGATCAAAGTTTGAGGTTCCTAGATCATGATCCTCAGGACAAATAAGGTTAAACAAAGTCAAATTCCAGGTTGGTCTCCAAAGTGTCCCCAGAACCTAGGCAACTGTTTCTAGGCAAAATGTCACAAGCCCATTTCAGATCATTGACATTGTTTGACCTATTCAAGGTCATGGTGACCAAAATCAAACAATACTGCTCTGAGTTTTGCATTTAAATACACAACAAAAATCACGCTAGGCAGCATGTTCCTCAAGCAAAATGTCAACCCGGGTCATCTTAGGTCAATGGCCTGTTCTGGCCTCTAAAAAGTCAATGGAAGACCAATAATGCGGTTCCTGCTGTTGATAAATTTGAAATGATCACCAAAAACTATCCCATACAGCAAGCCCTAGAGTAGTAAATCGTGTTGGCTTTCACCTTGGTCTGCCTTGATACCCGACCTTAGGTCAACGTAATTTGCTCATTCAATATTTGTGGCGCCTAAGAAAGCATCTCAGAGATGCATGGCTTCGTCAAACACTTCGTTGTTGTATCAGATTGAACGATTTCCCAGAAATTGCCTTAGCTGAAACCATGACCTGAATTTGACCTGCCATAGGTCAGCGACCTTACAATATACATATAAATTTCATGTTAAGCGATCCGCTATTAAATTGTCTACAGCTATGCCAAATTTGGCGCGGCTGCGCCGCGCCGTTCGGAAACCATGGTGGAAAAACTTCGTGGGGGGCACAAGTTGCCCCCCCCCCAACTAAGTACGTGTTACATCTTGATTTAGTAGACTTAATGTGGCATGTGGTGATTCTCATTATGAGTGGGGTAGCAAATAATCGCTAATCAAGCTGCATATAAATTAAAAGCACTCCGTTGTTTTTTAGTCTGACCCCGACAATTTTCAGTGACAGCAAGCACATAAAAAATGCGGCGAGAAGAGCCTGGTGATACGTGAACCCCCCCCCCCCCCCCTTCTTTGTCTGTCAATGTGATGGTCAACATATACATTTTGGGTGGTTGGTGGGGTCACATGAAAGGCGGAAGGCACTACAAAAGCTCCCGGGTTGGGGAGCCTCGTGAAGTCTGGGATTGCAAGATCATGCAACATCTCGAAAGGAGATGGTCATGATGGTTGCGTGTGATGGTAGTTTATCAAGACAAGCTAGTTGGGATATGCAAAACACCCAGACCAAAGCAGATGAAACAAATGTGCTAGGCACAGCATGTTGTATGACACATGACACATGGAAGCACATTGTAGCAAAGGTGCTCTCTAACACCGAGTTCCTACGATGGACATACATGAGGTGCATTATGATGCACACCAAGATGGGATTGCCTGTAATGTCTGTTTGCGCTTCCATAATGTCCTAGGTTCAGCTCAATTTTGGCTAGAACAGGCACAAGCACGGTCAAGCTTGTTTCATATGAAATGTATATTCAACATTTTATCCCCTTTTGAACACTTAATTAGTCAGCCTAAAGTCAACTAGTTGTAGGGTAGTGTTATGCATTTATTTATGTGCAGATGTGGCGTATGAGAATGTTTCAAATACTTACGTGACTGACTTCATTCACGTGCATTTTGATATCAGCTTCATAGTGATAGTGGCGTCTGTGGTCAGTCCATTCGACCCAGGTGAAAAGGCATTTTACCACTTACATGTTAAGAAGTCTTCGCTCCCACTGATCACCGTCAAGGCCTCATGATAACACTTGAAACTACGGTGCATCAGCGTCACTTATGCTCGTAGGGCGCTGCATTAGACACTTGATATTCACACACAGGATTGGTCTATATCAGCCTTCTTGCTGGAAAATGTAAGCGCAGTCATGATGAGCACTTATGCTGAAATATTGAAAGTTTACTTGCGAAACGTTCGGAGAATGAGCCATTATTTTCTCGTAGTGCTCATAGTGCTGAACAACTCAAAGCACAACGGTTTTCTTCCCATCGTACCAAGATCGAGGCCATCCCTGTCAAGGTTACAACAGGTCAAAAGATGATCTCAAATGACCTCAGATTCTGCTTGTGAGTAAATGATAGCATGATGAAATCCGATCCAGATTTAATCTCGGTCGGGTACATGTTTCGCCGGCCGAGGAGAATCGTCTGGGCTCGCAAACACGGTACTGGTCAGATTGCCGAGCCATCGGAGCTTGCAAAGGTTAGCCTCACTTTCAAGACTGAAGGAAAGGCAACAGGCTTATGTGAAATCATCTCACTAAGCCCCGAAAGTGGCTATCTAACGGACTCATTTATGCCACGGCTTTCCATGTTAGCAACATTTTGAGTAAGCTGGAAATAGCGGATTCGAAAGAGGATGTATGCGCCTTTCTAAAGCCGTGTAAAGTAGTTTCAGCTGCAGCAGCATCCTGTTATGAAATTTGTGAAACTGATCCGTAGCCAAAAAGCATTCCGACGCATTTTACTCTCGCCACTTATTTTATGAAACCAGTGCAAAGATTCAGATGTTTTACGAACCAAAATAGCACCCCTGATCGGGTGGACCACACAATCATAGGTGAAGTTTCTGATTTACCGGATATCATCGTTGTCGAAAATGCAACTTGTTTGAGGGCTTTTGTGACAAGGTTGCGAAAATGGAAACAAATTACAACAGAGCATTCCAGTCCAAACACAAAATTTAGGGCTGGTGTGACCACCAATGCCTACAGCGTGCGCTTGTGTAGAGCTTATGTCGAAAAATTTATATTTTGCTGTATGAGCAAGCTGATCCCCAAATTGCATCCAGGCATAGAAGCTACAAGCATGATTATTTTATGCGGGTAACATAAATATACCACAAACCGATGCTATATCAGTGCTGTTGTCACAGATCAGTGGTGACAAAGTGCTTTTCCAATGCACCTCAGATACGAACTTCTCACAGCTTTTCACACGTCACATGCAGGCTACCTAAGGGTCACGTGGATGACACAGATTTAATCGGAGTTCACATCACGCAGATCACATGGAGTGCACGCTACGATCGCAGAAACGTCGTGCAAACCAGGTGAAGTTTATACCACACAGATGACGAATAGCTTATGTCACACCTGGCACGGGATACACATGTACATGCCTGAGAACGTCACACCTGGCTCCGGCTACACATGGCTAACGGCACACACGTCGCATTTTTTGTTGCTGAGCGAGACGAATGTGGTCAAGCAACTCGCGCCCCACAAATTAAACAGGGTCAATGTGAAACATTCCGCATGGAGTTCACATCACCCATTGTATTGCATCGCGCGAGACTGCCACCTTTGTATATTGCTAAGCGCTACCACTATTGCCGTCATAACCCGAGTGGAGCGAAAAACAGACGACACATTCGCCACCATACCACGTCTCCGCTGCTGCAATCAAATCACTCTGAGTAGGTGTGGGCTGCAACACACCCGCAATCAGTCGGCCGCGAAACAAATTGCGTGTCTGCGGGCCATCGGCGGTCGAGTTCATTCCACAAAGAGCCGTTCCGAGCTGAAGAAAAACACAAAGCGTGGACAACCGTTGCAAGGGAATGTTTCACATTTGAAGATAGCGAAGCGAGAGTCAGATGTGATTAAACAAGCCCACTTATAACTACTGGCATGTCTCGTAAAAGGAATGTTTCACATTTCAAGATTTGAAGCAAACATCAAGCGTGATGAAACAAGCTCACCTATGGCCATTGGTATGCTTTTAAGTGGAGAGGACAGCCCTAGACAGCGTAATTCTCTTGTAAGCATGCTCCTGAATACGTCATGGTTTGGTTTCATTATCGTCTCTGCACAACATGAATTGAGAGTCTGCTGACGTCCGTTGTGTCCGGAAATCGCGCTCACGTGCGCCATATGCGAACGCCTGGATAATAATTTGTCTCTTGACCTTGATCGCCGCATGGCTTATGGAATGGCCGGCATTGAATGGCGTGATTTTGACGTCATTATACCAAGGTGACTTTGAGCTGCTCTCCCCGATGTACCTTTCCCCATTTTCGCTGGCCTGTAACTCAGAAAATAGAGGTGCTTAGGTCTCAAGAACGGCATGATTGTGAACAGCGTCGAAGGAGCATCCAAATGGCCATTTCGGTTTAAAAGCCCATGCAAAATGTGGAACACTCCATTTGAGACAGCACGGTAGCCACGGCTCGCACAATATCTAAATTCAACTGCCATAATTCAGTTCAACTCACGCAATTCACTTTAACTCACAGACAGAGAGGGATGAAGAAGCGCGTGAAGCCTTGACTCTTACTGTTGACTGTCGATTGATGACTGTTGACTCACCGGCGGGCAGAAAACATCCTGGAAGCCAACGAGACAGGAAACACTTACACAAATATGTCCAGCAAGCAACTAATCCAGCATAGTGCTTGCGGATGGAGCCGGTCCAGCAAACCAAAGTGGCAATATGTTCACACCGACCAATGCCAGAGCACGGTTGTCGCAGCCGTTGTTGGCACAGCCACAGATGTTTGCAATGCCTTCACTCTAACTATTCAAAGAATACGCCATGGCCTTGGGACTCCTGGTCGATTTTAATATGATTATTGCGCTTAAATTAAGCGATAGAAAGCGTATCTCTCCCGGCTATAATCCACAAAACCTAAGCACCGGCTTGCGTTATGCACATGTTTTAGATCTTTCGAACTTTTCATACATTTCTGTAGTGAATATAGCCCATGGCAGCACTAAAGTAAATACATTTATTTTTTCCCTGTGTAGCGCAAAAACTGTGTGGAAAACAGACCTGCAGGAAAAAGCAATTCGTCCTTAAAAAAGCGTGCGGCCTGAGAATTGGACCACCCAGCTCACGGGGACAATGGCGCCCCTGGCGGCGGCAGCGGAAACTAGCACCAGGGATATGTCATCGCCGCAGCAGCCCGAAGGCTGCAGGGCGGTATGCACATTCCAACTCACGTACTGCGTCCAGTGGCAAAACAGACTGGAAGGCAGTGTCTCAGAGACGACTGCCACCGCTGACCCGGTGCGACTCCACTGCTAACACCAGCGGAGCTCAAGTTACCATCGCCGTGCATGCCCTCCCACTTAGCATGAGCCACAGCGACAACTTGAGCTTTCAGCTGATCCTCAACAAAACACCATACAATGATCACCATAAAAACACAAGCCAGGGACCAGTTTAAGAAAGCCCAACCGCAGCTGACACCGTCTTAAAGTTCCTCCGTTTGAGCATATCGTCCGGAAATTTCTCGCACCAAACGGAAATTCCGCACCCTACTTGGCAAAACCGGCCGCAAGACCACGCCCAGGCCAGGGTCTTGGGCGGAAACGCCACGGCGCCCGAGAGGCCGATGACAACGCGGTCACACGTTAGCCGGCGGGTTCCAACGGCCTGTTTGTGACAGCATAGGACATGAACGACGCTCGAGGCCGAAAATTGCATGGGTGGACTTGGTGACCGCGGCCAGTCAAGTGTGCTTCGGTGCGACGACTTGTTTACTTGCATACGCCGAGGCTGTCTTGATTTAGCCGCTGAAGGCGGCCATAAGGATCTATATCGATTCATTATGGCCCTCGCCGATCCATGTCGCGTCGGGCGTGACGTCAGGGCCGAGTCCGCATCGTTATAGATGGGTCTTTGGATGAATCAGTTGTCTGTTCGCCGTCCGTTTTTCTGATCTGTCGCGATAGTTCCGAGTAGTCGAGCACTTATCTTAAACCCATCTAGTGCGCGTGCGCTGATTTTTGTTATGATTACACCATCTCTCTTTATTCTATGTGTTGCTGTGTCCAGCCCGATGCACTGACTGCTCTTTGCCCGGAGTCCGAGCACGGTCGGTGAAAGGCGCCTCTCGTCCTGGAAAAATCTGCTGCGGCACCAGAGGCATGCAGCGGGGAAGAATGCTGCGCGATTTGTAATCGATAGGGAAAAACTTAAACCGGGCTGACACACTTTTGCTGGATTCGCATCCTGCTGCCAGCTCTTGCGGTAGCTGAGTGATACAGAAATGATGAAGGCCATGAATGGTGATAAGCGCGGAACACTACCGAGCAATACGGTAAAGGCTACAGCCATGTTTCAGTAGGAGCCAGATGACTGCGGTCTAGGTCCAGTGCTGATACGAGTTTAAAGGGCGACACTACTTTACGGCACAATCGATATTCAGGCCAGGAGGCAGTCGATGGGTATTTTTTTCTTCGCCCCTCACCTGACCTCAGGCGTGACGTCATGGAGAGGCGTAGGTCATGCTGTAGCCAGGGATCAGTTCGGGCCGCCCGGTATGCGGCGTTATGTACAGCGGTACCTGGATCTGTCCGTTGGTACACAGCGCCTCGGGGGAGATCATGACACAGCCCGTCCTCTTCCGACGCGGTGTACACCGGGCCTTATAATCCCGTGGTGGCGGGATGCTTGGCACGGATAGAGATCCCGCCATCGACTCATGTACGATAGGCGACAAGGGCCTAAGGACAGACCGGCCAGGCCGAGTCTCCGGAATGCACCGACCGTATATACTGTAGGGCGCAAGCGGAGGCCACGCCGGGCGCTCGCTATCCAACGATTGAACTCCACCGCCTCATCAGGGGCGCTGCCATCCTCCTGGCCTGTCAGATCGATTGACTCCACCGCCTCATCAGGGGCGCTGCCATCCTCCTGGCCTGTCAGATCGATTGACTCCACCGCCTCATCAGGGGCGCTGCCATCCTCCTGGCCTGTCAGATCGATTGACTCCACCGCCTCATCAGGGGCGCTGCCATCCTCCTGGCCTGTCAGACCGATTGACTCCACCGCCTCATCAGGGGCGCTGCCATCCTCCTGGCCTGTCAGACCGATTGACTCCACCGCCTCATCAGGGGCGCTGCCATCCTCCTGGCCTGTCAGACCGATTGACTCCACCGCCTCATCAGGGGCGCTGCCATCCTCCTGGCCTGTCAGATCGTACCGTAGGGAGATGTCCTGCAAAGCTCCCTCCGGCAGGCGGGAGGCGAGGGTATAGAGACGCCGGGGGTCATGTCTCCATGCTGGACGAGTCGGCGCCTAGGGCTGGTGTGCGGCAGTGGGGTTCTGCAAACAGTCGACGTGGCCAAAGGAGCGGAAGAGCAACTCATCGTGGACGAGGCACAGGCGAGCGCCGTCCAAAATGTAGGTCGTCACCGTAGAGGTTAAACAAGGGAACAAGTCGTCGCCCAGCTTAGGTACAGCCGAAGCTGGCTCCCTAGCCGCGTCGGTGCTAGGCTGCTGGCAAATTGACCAGACACGCTTGAAATGGGCAACACATTTTCGTTCTATGGATGTTTGAAGTGGATGGTATTAAACCAATTTTAGCTAAGTGATGGCTCGCATAGACGTGCAACTTATGATGTCAAGGTGTTGCAAAGGAGGAGCAGGCAGAAGGGGAGGGGTAACTCGTGCGTGTGTGCGTGTGCAATTGATGAATGGGATGGTGCAGGAACTAGCAAATGAATATGATTGGGGCGAATGTGGTGAGGCGCCGTATGCATTAAAACTAGGGGGCATAGTTACGCAGAGGGGTTCACAGGGCTGTGAACCCCTCCAGCGAAAAATCCAGCGAACCACTTCCAACATAAGCTAGCGGTTGTGCTGGATCCCTGCCGATTTGAGCGTATACACCATGAGACTCGAGACGGCGAAATTCGCTCCATGCATGTGGTGCCGTTTGCGCCCCGTTCCGATATTTTGACCGTCCATATGGTGGGGGTGGGCACCTTGGTCGGTGTCCACAGTGCACAAAGGTATAGCTTTGCATGGTGTCTGACCGGTCCCATGATGCCGTCCAATATGCAGTCACCCGTGTCATCCCAGCTGTGCGGCTCAGACGTGTGTGTTGATGTGTCGGGTGTGCCGCAGCCCCCACGTGCTGAGTCGGACGCTGGACATAGTCCGGCTCCTAAGCTGACCAGCGGGGCTCCACATGCACATATTGTTCTCGGGAAGTCGCGTACGCAGAGGCGTCCACAGGCACGCCGTCCTGGCGTGCCTGTGGACGCCTAGCAAGAACGCGTAGGGAAGCTGGTGCCGACCAACAGCGAGCAGCCGGAGAGCCGAGAATGTACGGATCGCTACCATACCGCCACGAAATACCTCTACGGTCTGGGCACAACGACAGCTGTCATGCCGTTGCCTTTTCGAGCAGCTTGGAGAGGATGTTCAAGCGACCTACCGGCTGAACGTTGTTCCCCCAATTTTATTCTCATCCGCCCTTAAGTGGGGCCAGATTCGTGCACAGCGAGGATATCCGCCTTTTTCCACACAAACCGATTTTTTCACTTCGGATATAAGCGTTTATTGGATGAAACACGTATTGGCCAATGATGGGTTAGTGGTCTCAAGGAGGACAAGAGAGATGTCACCGGTCCATACAGAAGACAATTCGTTTATGCATTTCTAAGCCTGTTCACAAGGTATGCATTCATGAAGCTGAAGGGCGGTGGGGTTTATGGCATTCATATGTAGGATATCATCGACAACGTGGAACGCTTTGTGGATTTGGCGGGATGACAATGGGGACGTTTGGCCCATCGCTTTGAAGTAATGACCTAGAAATGTTTGCACTCGCCATTTTAAAACCATGATAGTTTGAACCAGCGTGTCACTTCGCGGGACAGTAGCTCCATGTTCGCATATATTTTTGTCGAAACAGGCTGTTTCAAGATTTCGTAGCATTTCTTACACAAACAATTGAACAAACAAGTCTGTTGAAGGAAACAGTTCCGATTTCAGGAAGGTGCTTTTCATTCACAAGTGTGACACGAATAATTGAAATGTACAACTTCCCAAAAATATTGTTCCGAGTGTTAGAACGTCCGTGCTGTGTAAACTTGAGCAGAAGTGTTGCGAAATAAAATGCTGTGAGGATTAGCGGTAGTACCAGATCTAAAAATTTTCAGTGCACGTACATTGTAGGACTGGGTTGGTTTTGAAATCATCAGCCCAGCTAGGCTGAAGCAGATCAAATTTTTATATTGCGAAAACGAATGTGCTTATGCAAGCCTGAAGTATGCCATTTTGTGTTATGTGTTGACAGAAACGTGCTAGACTGACACGCTATGATGTGAAAGTATTTTACATGATGTGCCAGCCGACTTCTTGAGTTTGTGAAAAAAGTTCATGATTGGTGGCGGATTTGTCTACATTGATCCCAATAATCCATCTCTCGAGAAATGTAAGTTAAGCCATTAATTAGTTAGTGGTGCGTGGAAAGGGTTGGCCTCCAACAGAAAGCTGAGGCCTAGCTTTTGCTGTGACTGGCCCGCCCACGATTGACACACTCCGGCGTCCATGTTCACGGCTGTGACTGGCCCGCCCACGATTGACACACTCCGGCGCCCATGTTCACGGCATTGTAGTTTGGCCCACCACAATTCAGCCTTTTGCTGTTGCTAATCACGCTTGTAGTGCCTTGCGGCATGGTGAGGTCTGTTTGTTAGAGAAGTGACGCCTGTGCTGTGAAGTGCTAGCGAAAGCCTGGGGCGATGGCCAATGGCAAGCATTTTATAGCACGATGGTTTGTGTTCGCCCTTTTCACCGCAATATGTGCTGTGCTGGTGTGGTCGATGCATGAGGCGCGCAGTGTTGACTTTGCATTCCGTCCGAGCAATAATGGCAATGTTGGCCCGCCGATGTGTCAAGTACTAAAGGAATGACACACATTATCGTGTTCTCATTCGGCAGATGTGTGCCACCATGATGGTGCGTCACTATCGCGCGCACGGTTGCAAAAGCTTTTTCTGTCAATGAAAAACTGTGGAAATATTAGTTGTCACCCGGAACCAAATCTATGAATTTCCCTGCAGTTTAACTTAAAATGCAACAAGCCACCTCATACATAAATACGTCGTACCATTAACATCAAAATTGCAGTTCCAAGAGCTTCATTTGCACTAAAATATCATTTACTGGCCATGCCAAAAGTTCCGATGGTAAGAACATAGATCTTAGCACACGAGTGGCTTAAGAATGATAAGCTCGTCGGGTTTGCAAGGTTTAAGCGATCCATGAGAATCACGCTCCACCGCTTTGCTATTAGGCTACGTGCTCATTTTGGTGCCACAAGCTACGCCATCTTAATTTGAGAATTACTGTACGATTTTTAACCACACCTATGCCTGTGTCTATAACTACGGTAGCTCAAGCCCCATAGTTTCCCCCCCGTGAGGCACTACCTTTTCGTGGCGGGGGGGATTGCGTGCCCCAATGATCCTGTGGGCGGTTGGGGAGGCTTGTAAAGCGCCCCTTCCGGCCAAAGAGGAGGGGCCGGACGAAACGTGCCTCCCGCAAGGGCTCTGACTCGTTCAGAGTAGGGATTAGCAACCCCTCGGCCCCAGCTTCTCAGTCTTATCTGGGTCTCGCCATACCCCGTTGGATCCGCAGGTAGTGATGAAGGGATCCTGGTCACTGAGGGAGTTGCCCTGCGGGTCAGTCGGGGCAGCTTACCAACACGTGGCTTTGGCCCGAATTTGTGATCCTGCGGATGCCTCGTGAAGTCTCCGCACGAGGAAATCGGCTGGTCAGGCGTCGTGTTTTCGTGACACTGGCTTGGAGGCCATCAGGTTATGTGACGGGTGATGAGGGGGGAGCTGCCGGGTGCAGTGTTTGCCTCTTGACATCATTAAGGGGCCGTACCTCGGTTTGTCACCAGGGTGCCTGGTTAGCACCTGCGAACCGAGGCACTGGCGCCCGCAGACACGTGCCCGGTGGCTCTCGCAGCAACTCTTTTGGCACACTGGCCTGCGTATAGCGTGCTGGTAGCCCTGGCGGCTCCTCTCTTAGAAGTGGACCTTCCCCGTGTTGGGCTCCGTGGTGGGCGGGGAATCAGCGCGCCCAATATAAACACATACTTATGGATACTTTATCATCAACCAACCCCCCAAACCCCGACCGTCGTCCACTACCCCAGTTTCTGGTCGTAAGATCCGCCAAAGTAGATGACCAAGGAAGGACAGTACCGCTCCGACTAAACCCATTTCAGCGCCAACAAACATTTTCCAAGATCGGGACGCCCAAGGATGTCTTTTCGTATGCGGACGGAGGCATAGAAGTGCATCTAACAGACGACCGCGAAATCCAGCGCATGCTTCAAACGACCACACCTATGTACAAAGTGCGAGGACAGGGAGAGGTTAGGGTGCCCGTATCGGTGCACCCTCACCCCTCTTAGAACTACTCCAAGGGTGTGATTACTTGCCGGGACCTTCGCGGCGTGAGTGATGAGGATGTTGCTGAGGGCTTGTGTGAGGAAGGGGTGACGGCGGTGAGACGTATCAAGAGGAGAGAGAGAGAGAGAGGAGAGCTGACCGATACTGACTCAATTATTCTGACGTTTTGCTCTGCGAGAGTTCCAGATAGGGTCCGCGTGGGATATCAGTCGGTTCCTGTTAGGGTCTATGTACCCGACCCAGTCCGATGCTACCGATGCCAGACGTATGGCCACTTCACGGACAAGTGCTGGAAAGAAGTTAGATGCGGAAGGTGTGCGGAAATAGGTCACCAACACTCTGAGTGTAAATCAGAAACCGTGAAATGCGTCAACTGTGGTCAGGGTCACGGCGTCATATCGCAGCTGTCAGTCCTTCTTGTCAGCGAAAGCTGTCCTGAACATCAAAGTGACGGAAGGAGTCTCGTTTCGGGAGGCCCAACGCCGACACAACGATGCGACCACCACAAGGACATACAAAGGCGCCCTTACCAATCCGGCAAGAAATTTAGTCCAAGTAACACCCGCAGCCAACGAGGTACTGAAACTGAGTGGACTTGATGATTTCAAAGGCATGACTGTAGGCGAGTTTGTACAGCTGATACTAAGCACACTTGCATCAACTGGCTCTGCTGTTCCGTCGTACCGGAGGTCGGATCCTCCGGAAAAGAATCCACCTGCGGCATTGGCCGCCGCTAGAGAAGCTCAGCCTATGGGGCTGGAACCCCTGGCGGAGCTGCCAGAGAGCCCGGGGCTGGGTCGCGACCCGGGAACGAGGGATGGACCACGGTCCAGCGAGGTCGTGGACTTCGCCCCCCATCATCGCACCCCGGCCCAGCCCGTGCTGAAGATACGCCCTCCCGGGCTCCATCTCCCCCTCCATCCATACCAGCTACGACGGGATTTGTCGTCGCTGGCACAGGGGCGCTACGAGAGTTGGGCCCCTCTGGCTCCCCAGCTAGTGGCCCTGCCGGAAGCGCCGGTCCCCCCGGCTCACGGGAACCGGACAAGGTTCGGCATCCTCCAGTCGTCGCTCCCTCCCGGAACCGCCCCTCTGAAACTGTTGTTCGTCCGGGTTCTCTGGACCTTGGCCCTGCAGGGCGCGCCGCCAGGTCGGCGTCTGCACAGCGGACGGGGGGCCGGCTCCCGCTGTCGACTCCGCCCCACTCACCGGGAGGGTCAATGGGTCCGCCTCCCATCCCTCCACCTGGGGACGGGGTTTCGGGTCGGCCTACCCTGCCGTCCCCGGTGGCGGGTCGTGCAACAAAGCGTGCCCCTCCTTGGCCGACGTCGCCTACGGAGGGTGGAAGTCCCAAAGCCCGGCCAAGGGTCCGGCTTACCTCCACTGAAGTAGAGCGTCGCCAGGGAGATTTGTTTAGTGCAAAGCCCTAGGTGAACGCTTAAAGCAGATGTAAGCTGTACCCATGGATCTTAACCGTACACCCCACATACAAGCATACCTAGCATGCCAGTGACGTTTTTACAATGGAACATGCGTGGCTTGAGGGCCAACATGTCGGACCTACGCACACTCTTATCTTATCGTAACCCGGTTGTGGCATGCTTACAAGAAACAAAGGTATCTGATGACAGCCAAATTAACGTCAAATGTTACAGCATCTTTCGGAAAGACGTGAGAACTGACACGATCGCCCATGGTGGGGTGGCGGTTTTAGTTCATCACAGTATGCCGTGCTCTCCTGTAAGTCTTAACACTGACCTTCAAGCTGTTGCTGTCGTCGTCGACCTTGGGTCGCTGAGGCTGACTGTCTGTTCTATCTACCTCCCTCCTGCTGAGGAAGTACCGGATTCGACACTACAGTCCATCTTCGATCAGCTTCCATCGCCGTTCTTGTTGCTAGGTGACTTCAACTCCCATAGCCCTTTGTGGGGCTGCAGTCACACAAGCCGCCGAGGCCGACATCTTGAGCGTTTACTGAATACAAATAATCTTTGTGTTGTTAACACCGGCCGGCAAACCCATATATCTCTGCCGTCCAGCACTACTTCAGCGATAGATCTTTCTATCTGCTCCTCGTCCCTTTTCTGTCGGTTGTCTTGGTTCGTTGAGAGCACTACATATGGGAGCGACCATTTCCCAATATGGCTTGGGATGAATGCTGGACACCCAGGCAGGAGGCCTTCCTGCTGGAACCTTCGACGTGCTAACTGGCAAAAGTTTACTGATGAGTGCCATATTGGAGTGCAGCCGACCGAGGACGACAATGCAACGTCTCTTGCACAAGTGACATCCACAATTGTCGACACTGCAAGGTCTTGCATTCCCTTGACATCACCTGAGCCGCGAGGGATCCCTGTTCCCTGGTGGTCAGAGGACTGCAAGGCGGCAATTCTCAAGCGGAAGCGGGCGTTCTGCAACGACCAACAACCTCATCGCTTTTAAAAAGGCCAGAACATTTGCGAAACGCACAATACGTGAGGCAAAGCGTACATCACGGAGGGAATATGTAAATGGTTTAAATCGTCACACCCCACTAAGTGCAGTGTGGCAGCGAGTTAGTCGCATTTCCGGTAGGAGCGTCTCCACTGCAGTTCCGGTGTTGAAAGTGGCGGGAATCACGATATTGAACACACAGGAAGCTTCCAACAAAATAGGTCTCGCATTTGCAGAAAGGTGCCGACATGGAACAGACGACCCACGCTTTATTCGTTACAAGGAACGAAGTGGGAAGACGGCAATCAATTTTAGAATTCCTGACTCAGAGATTTATGAGTACAACCAACCGTTCACTGTCATGGAGCTCTGCACTGCTCTTAAGAGAGCTAAGAGTGTGTCGCCTGAATTGGATAAAGTCCACAATGATATGTTGAATCGCCTAAAGAAGGAGTCCCTCCATGCCTTACTCTCACTTTTCAACTACATATGGTTGCAAGATGACTTCCCGGAGTCGTGGCGGGATGCCATTATAGTCCCGATACGGAAGCCCGGAAAGGATGGTTCCGATCCACTGCACTACCGCCCAATTTCGCTGACTTCATCCCTATGCAAAGTGCTAGAGAGGATGGTGAATGATCGTCTCATGTAGTACCTTGAAACCCACGGTTGTCTTTCCAAAGTGCAATGCGGGTTTCGGAAGAACCGATGCACTGTTGACCACTTAACGATCTTAGACACAGCTATACGACATTCCTTTAAACAAAGACGTCACACGATAGCAGTCTTCTTTGACATTGAGCGGGCTTATGATACCACCTGGCGCTATGGCATTCTAAGCAAAGTACACAAGTGTGGACTCCGAGGTCATATGACACTCTTCACTGAAAACTTTTTACGTCGTCGATTCTTCCGCGTCCGAGTGGGTGGCATGCTATATGATCGCTATGAACAAGAGAACGGTGTTCCTCAAGGGAGCGTCCTTAGCGTAACCCTGTTTGCACTGATGATCGATGATATCGCCGACTGTCTGCCACCTACCATCAGTCGGTCATTGTTTGTGAACGACTTTGCCATCTGGTGGGCGGCATCCATAACGACGTCTGCTGAGAGGCAGCTTCAGTTATGCCTGATTCGACTAACTGAGTGGAGCCTTAAGAATGGCTTCAAATTTTCGACCACCAAGACTAAGTGCATGCACTTCTGCTCACGGATTAGAGGCTGTAGAGATCCGGAGTTGCGACTGTATAATGCCACTATCCCAGTTTGTAGTGACATTTGTTTCCTGGGCCTCACGTTTGACCGTCGGCTCACGTTTAAGCAACACTTTAAGATGGTTAAGACTAGGTGTCTCAAGCGCATGAACCTCATGAAAGTAATGTGTCGTATGACCTTTGGAGCCGATAGAATCACCCTGTTGAACCTGTATAGGGCCCTAATTCGATCAGTCATCGATTATGCTAGTCCTGTCTACGATAGTGCTCCTACATCTTCAAAGCAGGTTTTGGACACAATCCACCATACATGTGTTCGTACAGCCACTGGGGCGTTTCGTACGACCCGAACAAGAAATTTATTGGTGGAAGCGAATGAACCGCCCTTGCCTCTTAGGAGACAACGACTTATTTTGAATTACGCTACAAAGGTTTCACAATTTCCGGATCACCCAGCCTTTAAGTTCATCTTCTCTCAGACGTTGATTCCTTCTTTCTTGAGGGGGCGACCCACGTCAGCGCGGCCGATGTGCCTGCGCGTCCGGGACTGCCTGGACGAGGCGGATATTACGCTGGATGACATTGCCCCGCACACTCTTCGGGACCCAGCACCGTGGAGACGTCTGAGTATTAAGTATGATTTGGGACTCTGTCAGCATCTTAAAAATGGCACTTCACCACGAGAGTTCCTCACGTATTCGTTGGAACAGATCTCACAATACGCGAGCTCATTACAAATATTTACCGATGGTTCCAAGGGCTCAACGGGAACGGGTTGCGCATTTGTTTGCGGTGACCATACCGTAGGTCTATGCCTCCCGCAGCACCTGTCAGTTTTTTCCTCAGAACTGTTTGCCATTTTAGCAGCGCTTCAGTACGTTGCTTGTCGTCCTGAAAGGGATATAGTGATTTTGACCGACTTGCGTAGTGCACTTTTATCATTAGACCCGACGACGATGTCGCGTGACCACTCATTTTTTACTCGCTCAATTTGGGAGGGATTGGAATGGCTGGACAGCACTTCCTGTCGTATCACATTTATGTGGATCCCCAGCCACATGGGAATAATGGGGAATGAAAAAGCCGACGCCGCAGCGAAAGCTGCGGCATGTGAGAGAAACCCAACACCAATTTATGTACCCGCTCGAGATCTGAAGTCAGTCATTTCCAAATACGTTCGCAATACGTGGCAGCACATGTTCGACCAACATCTCCACGCTTTCAGGGAAATCAAGCCCCAACTGGGTGACTGGGAATCCTCCCATCGCCGAAGCCGCTCACAGGAAGTCGCCCTTGTAGGCTTCGGTTGGGTCATACATACGCCACACACTCGTTTTACTTGACGCGTAGAGATGTGCCACGGTGTGATATATGCGGGGACCGGTTGTCTGTTGAACATGTGCTCGTCTCGTGTCGGCGCCTTGAGACGGAGAGGCGACGATTTTTTCCTCCAGCGCCCCTTCATCGGTTACTCAGGTCGAGACCCATGTGGTGAACTTGGAGATATACTCGCATTTTTAGCACACATTGACTTTGACGTTATTTCACTCACCCCTCAGTGTAAGTGCGCCAGTGGTGCTACCTGTTGTCAGTTGACAACACACTTATCGCGTCGTCGCAGAGGTAGATAACCGTCATCGAGTGGGCGCAAAATGACCCCGATGCCGACGCGCCCTTAAAACACAAATCACCACCACAAGCCCCATAGTTTCTATAACTCCTAAAATGAAGCTTTCTTAGTTTTTTAAACCCGCGCCTTGGAAATATTTTCGCTCTAATCCTGAACCACCAACCAAAAATTCGGCACCCAATACCCGATTTCATTTCACTAAATCGTCGTGTGACTATATTGCTTAGAATTTGGCAACGATTCTGGTTTCAGAGCCGCTCGTGGAACAAGATTGCGGCTTTTTAAGTGGCATTTAGGGGGCGCACCTATCAAAGCCGCCGTAGCAGTTGTTTGCTATCCTGTTTTGGTAATATTCACGTACAACACGCCACATGTTCTAGCTGTTGACCTGGGCCCTATAATTCACATCACAAACTTGTAAAAATAGAGCAAGGCGTGAAATACTTGTTGCATTAACTCGCACTGCGCCATTTTCATGGTCTGCATCTCAACAGAGCGCAACTCGTTGCAGCAGTGGTGAGCCGCTCACTGGAGCGTCGCTATTTCGAACGCTGGGACTGTCCAATGCTCCGCACAGGAGAGGCCAGGTGTCTGACACAGAAGGGGCCGCGTGTCCGGTACCGGACCGCCTTGTGTCCGGCAAAGGAGAGACCGCATGTCCAGCACACGAGCAGCTGTCGTGCAGTAGAGTGGCCGTGCGCCAATCACGGAGAGGCGGCGTGCCAGCACAGGAGCAGCTGTCCAGCTTTAGGGCGGCCCGTATTTTTGGCACGGGAGAGGCTGCGTGTCTTGCGCAGGAGAGGCCGCGTGTCTGA
The DNA here is from genome assembly GCF_011947565.3 of Pollicipes pollicipes. Classification (NCBI taxonomy): domain Eukaryota; kingdom Metazoa; phylum Arthropoda; class Thecostraca; order Pollicipedomorpha; family Pollicipedidae; genus Pollicipes; species Pollicipes pollicipes. The sequence goes on along the minus strand of NW_023596448.1, from coordinate 14,866,215 downwards.
CGTAGGAGCGGCCGTTCAACACTGGAATAGGCGCACGCCCGACACTGGTGCTGCCGCGCGTCCGGCCCAAGACAGGTAGCTTGCCCGGCACATGAGACGTCGTGTGTCCGGCATAGAAGAGGCGGTATGTTCCGCTGAGGCGAGGCCTTGTGTTGAGTGGAGTGAGTGCGTGTTCATCCCAAAGGAGGGTGCACGTTCGACAATGGAGCGACCGCGTGTCGGCCACAGGAGAGGCGGCGAAACCGACGCAGGGCTGGGAAGCACTAACGTCAGGCTGCGGAGCGCTTGACATGCGCCCGGGTGGCCGGTTGCACGCCATTCGCCCCCTGGGTCTTCTTAGCCCCCTGCCCTGAGATGTCGGAAACTGAGATAGCTAGAGACGCTAAATTCAAAAGGCGGAATGGCCCGTATTTAAACTCACTTATGTCAAAATTTGATGTTCCTGGATTATGATCGTTTGGTCAAAAAGATCAAACAAGGTCAAACTCCAGACTAGCGTCCAAGGTGCCTACAATTCATAAAGCAAACTCTCGGGTACAAAAACACGATCATTTTGATCTCGGTCTGACCATACCAGAACCTAGGCCAATGGAATTTGTTGTTATTCTAAATTCACTCGGCGCATTGCCTAAGAAACTGCCTCAAAGACCTACGGCCTCGTCTAACACTCCATTGTGCCGACAAATTCTTCAGACGGATATACTGCTGTTCATTTTTTATTCGCGTGAGTCTATCTACCTTGGTTTTAAAACGCCAAGGGCGAGGGTCGCATCGACCTCAAACCACCAGTCCGCCTTATGAAAAGCGGTGAGTCAGGGCGAGGGCTAAGGAATGAGCCATGACCAAACATCATGTTCAGCATGCCCATCATGCAGTCAATACTTTTCACTAGTAAATACCGGGCGATACGGAGGACTTAAGCTTCCAGACGTGAGCGTTCAGACGGACAGCCTTAAGGTAGCGTGGATAAGAAAGGCACCCGACACAGGATGTAGAAACCAGTGCAAGGCCATAGTGCGAGCAAACATTACAATCTTTCACTACGATAATGAGCTCTCTGGGATGCGCTAGTTGCACAAATATAAATTTTGGTTCCAGAAGTTGCCGCCTGGTGCAAAATAAGCCATATAGAGAAACCGTCGGATAGCGAGGCAGCGTCCCAACCGATCTGAATAAGCAGGCATGTGCACCTTGAGGGTGTCAGTAACTTAAATAAAGGACCCTGATCGGACACTGTGTTGTAATGGTGCCAGACATTTACGACATTTAGTGACGATGGTTTAATGCAGGAGCTGAGCTACGACGCCAACATAACTCAGGAAGCTTTCTACTACGGCATGCTGCGTTCACAAAGGAAATGGGGGGGGGGGGGGGGGGGAGGAATGGGAATCAACGTACTTACGAGACAGGCTGTAGACATCTGATCTGCTGGTTTGCTTTACGTAGGTTATGAAGACACTGAAAAGCGCAAAGTAGCCTTTCGGTATCGTGCTAAAACAGACCGAATATACCTTTCTTGAAAAGGCGCAAATAAAATGGGAACGTGAGCAGAATCTCCCAGCGGCGTTTAATTGCTGCTATATGTGTCCATGCGTGTATATAAAACAAAGGATTTCAAGCCGAGGCGGCTTCAGCTCCGCATTACTGCATACTGCCAACATGACCGCATACCGCCAACAGCATGACCGCATACTGCCAACAGCATGGCCGCATACTGTCAACAGCATGGCCGCATACTGCCAACAGCATGGCCGCATACTGCCAACAGCATGACCGCAAACTGCCAACATGACCGCATACTGCCAACAGCATGACCGCATACTGCCAACAGCATGACCGCATGCTGCCAACAGCATGGCCGCGTACTGCCAACAACATGACCGCATACTGCCAACAGCATGACCGCATACTGCCAACAGCATGACCGCATACTGCCAACAGCATGACCGCATACTGCCAACAGCATGGCCACATACTGTCAACAGCATGACCGCATACTGCCAACAGCATGGCCGCATACTGCCAACAGCATGACCGCATACTGCCAACAGCATGGCCGCATACTGCCAACAGTATGACCGCATACTGCCAACAGCATGACCGCATGATGCCAATAACATGACCGCATACTGCCAACGAACAGCCGCCTTGCTTTGTACGGGATAAGCGATTAAGGCGAATGCGAGAAAAGTCCAGAACGGGGCGAGATAATTTTCCAGAGATTCTGGCAGTATCCTGATGTTAGAAGGTTTTGGGTCGATCTATAGTGCGCCTTGCAAATCCAGCTTACAGCGCAGTCCGTTCTCCAGGGACATCACGATCGTTATCACCCTCTGCACTCGGGAGCAGCGCTTATGAACATTACTTTGGGTGAATCCTACACATGACTATGTAGGAGCTCTGGCGCTCGCCCCGAGCTGCAGGGGTTTATAGAGTCAGCACTACACTACATCAGAGTTGAGAAAGATGTAGCTACCGTCATAAACAAGGTGAATATATGTCGCGATAAATGGACCCGCTTGATCGAGCTGTTGAAGAACACTGAGAGATCTCCTTGAGCTGTTAGTGTCTGACAAGGTGCGCGGTGTGGTGACGGACCGGCCAAAGTGATCTCATCCGTTCTGGCCGTTAATTACCCTTGGACGTATTGGTGTCGTGACTTTCTGCCCCATCTCACCTCGTGCGGATGCAAACTGGCTGACCATCAGGGGGAAATGGAAGGCAGGAGGACGGGCGGGGGGACGGGGAGGGGTTGGAGTGGGGAAAAAGAAAGGAAGTTGGGAGGGGCTGTCGCGCTGAGGCAGCCGGCGTGTATCAAGACCAGAGGGTTGTCGCCCACTCTAGGACAATGCGCATCGACAGCCACCTGTGCGATGGGATTGTGTATGACAACCAACTACCATTAAGAGGGGGTAGCATGACGACACGATCCGTAGCAGAAATGACAGTGATAAAGAGTGTTTCGTGTGTTTTTCATGGGATCAAAGTTCTTGCTATTATAATATTAGCGTGCTTGTACTCGTGTTGTAGCCCGATGTGGCATGTTGTGCTCACAGTCTATGTATGGTAAATGTGCCGTGGCCATGATTCATAAACAAATGTTTCTGCAAAAGTACGATGCTCGCACCAGATCGTCTTGATCATGTATAAAAGCAAGAAAGTGTGAAGAAGAAACACAGGAAAATAGACCCCAAAAAGCGATATCGTTTAACATGTACTTTATCTAAAAGCTCGCTGACTTTCCCGGTGTATAAGACTGAAATGCGTAATTAACTGAAAAAAATCACTCATGTAGGCTCAGTGGTGTTACCCTGACAGCAAATAGAAAGGATTTCTTAAAAGATCTGGCGGTGATCACTTACTTAACACGTAGGGTTCGACATCTGTTGTCAGCCCAATGTTATTATTAGGTAAACATTGCATAGCCGCAAAGTTTCCAAAAGATCCAACATCACCGTCACCTTAGAGTTTCATTGGATGCGATGGATAAAACAACGTGATATGCTTTGCACGGCTCCCAGATGGCACCAACAACGCAAGGAAAAAATTGGGCACCTTCAGCAAACGTTGTGGCCCAAGATCAATGCTTCGCTCATTGAATGAACATTGATTACATCTCTGACAGATTGATATTCACCACTATGTGATATGTGGCAGGGGATTATCAATCCTACATTGAAACGCAGCTGTCTGCCAGTTAGTTGTTTTATAGATACAAACAACAGTTGCCTTTATAAATATATACATAAATACACGCCGTCATGAACGTACGTGAGTGCGTGCATGCGTGTGTGCGTGCGTACGCGCGCGCCCATGACCTGCATGACCGATGTGACCTGTTCGTGGCACGACGTTTGTGACTTGTGTGTGATACATGGTCTGTACGCGCCTGTGATCTGTGTGTGATACAGGGTCTGTACGCGCCTGTGATCTGTGTGTGATACATGGTCTGTACGCGCCTGTGATCTGTGTGTGATACAGGGTCTGTACGCGCCTGTGATCTGTGTGTGATACATGGTCTGTGCGCGCCTGTGATCTGTGTGTGATACATGGTCTGTGCGCGCCTGTGATCTGTGTGTGATACATGGTCTGTGCGCGCCTGTGATCTGTGTGTGATACATGGTCTGTGCGCGCCTGTGATCTGTGTGTGATACATGGTCTGTGCGCGCCTGTGATCTGTGTGCACTTGTGACCTGTGTGAGTCCCACGATGTGACGTTGCATGGCGACTGGACTCGGCAGGTGTGACCTCACCGACCCGCAGTGTGCCGGTCTGCGCGTGCCGTTGGCTGGTCTGACCCGGAGCCTTGTGCGGCAGAGCTGACGTCACGGGACGACATCAGCTGCGTGTGCCGTTGGCTGGCCTGTCCCGGACCCGTGTGCGGCAGAGCTGACGTCACGGGACGACATCAGCTGCGTGTGCCGTTGGCTGGCCTGACCCGGACCCGCGTGCGGCAGAGCTGACGTCACGGGACGACATCAGCTGCGTGTGCCGTTGGCTGGCCTGTCCCGGACCCGTGTGCGGCAGAGCTGACGTCACGGGACGACATCAGCTGCGTGTGCCGTTGGCTGGCCTGTCCCGGACCCGTGTGCGGCAGAGCTGACGTCACGGGACGACATCAGCTGCGTGTGCCGTTGGCTGGCCTGTCCCGGACCCGTGTGCGGCAGAGCTGACGTCACGGGACGACATCAGCTGCGTGTGCCGTTGGCTGGCCTGTCCCGGACCCGTGTGCGGCAGAGCTGACGTCACGGGACGACATCAGCTGCGTGTGCCGTTGGCTGGCCTGACCCGGACCCGCGTGCGGCAGAGCTGACGTCACGGGACGACATCAGCTGCGCGTGCCGTTGGCTGGCCTGACCCGGACCCGTGTGCGGCAGAGCTGACGCCCCGGGACGACACCAGCTGCGCGTGCCGTTGGCTGGCTAACCCGAAGCCTTGTGCGGCAGAGCTGACGCCACGGGACGACATCAGCTGCGCGTGCCGTTGGCTGGCCTGTCCCGAACCCGTGTGCGGCAGAGCTGACGCCACGGGACGACATCAGCTGCGCGTGCCGTTGGCTGGCCTGACCCGGACCCGTGTGCGGCAGAGCTGACGCCACGGGACGACACCAGCTGCGTGCCGGACACGGCGACGTCAGCCGACTCGCCGAAGCCCACCGCCGCTGCCAACGACACCGACTAGAGCGGGGCGCCGGCCCCGGCCATGAGCGGCGCGCCGGCCCCAGCCGCTGAGCAGGGCGCCGGCCCCAGCCGCTGAGCAGGGCGCCGGCCCCAGCCGCTGAGCGGTGCGCTGGCCCCAGCCGCTGAGCGGGGCGCTGGCCCCAGCCGCTGAGCGGTGCGCTGGCCAGAGTCGCTGCCGGGCCGTAGCCGCCGGGCCTTCTCCTCATCGGGGCCGTGTCTCCGACGTTTTTCGGGGTCCGTGGTGTGACGCGCTCAATTATTTGAAAACATTTCCATTTTTTTCAGAAATGCTCCCTTTCCATGCTGTCCCGACGTATTTCCTATTCAAAATAATACAGTCACCAACACGTTTGGGCTTAAAATGTTTCCACGTAGTCATTGATAAGCCGACGTGGTTCTACACAGTATATCAAAGCATGATAGCATACTTCAAAACTTTCGCCATGTTTGCTTTTCTGATTACGTTTGTCGCAAAAGTTCGCTATGGCTGTGTACTCTGCTCAGCTTTAAGGTTATGCATAAATTTGTACTGCCTGCTTCGTCGCTGATCCTTCAGGCCCACGCTAAATGCATCCCTAAATGCATATTGCTGTCGTTGTATGCTGCTCTCTTCTACACAGACTGTTTCTAAGCACCTCCGGCTAAAGTTCTCCGGGATGTATCATTGGTGAACGGGTTACCCCCATCTCTCTGTCCGGGGCAGACTGCTAGCGCATTTCAGCAATAAGTTTATACCTCTGGTGCAAACCAACTCCATTTCCTAGGCAAAAATGCTTCATTCCACGTTCTTGGTCTTCAAAAATTCGGTTTATGGAAATTTTGATCGTTGAATCAGCCCGCAAAAACAGCGTTTTCACGCGGCCGTAGCATTGGTGTCATGTGACTTAGTCCCAGGATGACGTCACAGCATCGCTACCCAGAATGCAGTAATGCGGGGGTTGCACCACGCTGCCTGTCAGCAGCGGATAATGGGATGTAGACACGACACACTGACGGCAATGACCGTGTCGCGTTGCAACGACATTCGTCGTCAGGGCAGACACGAGGACGAGCAGGCGTCGTCATGCTAGACACGAGCGTGGGCAGTCGTCTCTTCGAAAGCTGTATCATTGCTATCAGAGGTAGATGATTGGTGGAGCCGGGTATAATACGGAACCCTCGCCGCACATCGATCTATATGAGTGCATGATACGAGCCACATGTGCATCTCCGGTGTGCGAGGTGCACACGCACTGCAGCGCTTCAGCCATGAACCCTCCCCACGACGTCCTCCGGCTATGTGAATGTTGAATCGGAATGCGCAGTTGATGGCCTTCTGTCACGCTGTGCTGAAGCGGGAACGGAAGTCGTGGGTTGTGGTTGGGGCTAAACTACAGCCGCTAGACAAAGCAATCTGTGTCATGACATCAGTGTACTAATGGGACGCACTGCCGTAATGCGCAGCAACAATGTCAGCATTATAGAGTGTGGGCTTTTCGGTTGCGTTAATGTCGGACAATGCAAGCCGAAACAGCTAAAATAAGGAAAGCTTAAATCTTCTTGAAAGCTAGTCTTTTCCTCAAACAGTGAATTTTTCATACTGGTTTGTACAGCGGGTCTTGCCGATTTATACCAGTGTGCCCAGCTGGCCGTTTACGAGGTCGCTGTGAACCTGGTATCACACTTGCCATCAAGAGACGTTACAGGGATAGCGGGCCGTGGAGTTGTTACAGGCGTATTAGGCTGCAGGCTGCAGGTTTATTAGGCTCTGGAAAGCGGGCCGTGGAGTTGTTACAGGCGTATTAGGCTGCAGGCTGCAGGTTTATTAGGCTCTGGAAAGCGGGACGTGGAGTTGTTACAGGCGTATTAGGCTACAGGCTGCAGGTTTATTAGGCTCTGGTCTGACATGAAACGTAACAAAGCTGGCCAATGGCAATAGCGTCCAGCGTTATGCAGAGAGCTCCTAAAAACATCACCAAACGCGTGCCATTCACGTTGCGCGCAGCCAAAAGACACCCTCAGACCTCAGTGCACCACAACATTCTCCAACACAGCTGAATACCGGCTCACACCGTGTCATAGCGCGAAAGGGGACTCTCTGACGTTTCCCGCGGCTGGCGCGACCGGGGCGCCGTCACCAAAGAGCCTGGCTTGACAGGCCGGCCGTATCCAACAATGACACAGGGTCAGACATGTTAGACCTAACGGGGGGGGGGGGGGGGATAAACGTTCATGAGACCCGTACGTGCTGTGCTGCACATGAAAATGCAAGGCTGCCAGCCGTAAGCATTCATTTCGATCGCGCGCGGAAAATGAGTAACGGCAGTCATATGCTCAGCTGACAGTTGAAGATTAAGCGGGGATGCAATACCAAAGCATAAAATTCCCCAAAGCCAGAAAACGGCACATTTAAAATCACTAGCACACACATGTAAGCAGAGTGGTCGGCTCAGACCGGTTCACTGGGGGGGGGGGGGAGGGGGGGAAGGGGGGGGGGGTCAGTAGTAGCCCTGTTCACAGCGCACAACTCGCTTGAGCTACTGGTTGACTTTCATGGGAGATCCCAGGGTCGCCCTACTGACAGTTGTAGTAATGCAATACAGTTCATTTGACAAAATGCGTTTCCCCATTGCCCAACTAGCATGCTGAAATGTTGTTCAGTGATAGTTGTTCAGCAAAATTTGTTGAGCAAAGCTATCCTTAATTCCACTTTTTCAGCCAGCCTGAGCCTTCTTCCGCCTCAGCGCCTCTGGGCTGGCCACCGTCGCTCGATAGTGGCCAGACCGCAAGCTTCCAGTGAGAGGGTCACAGCCGTCTCGTGTGCTCTGCCCTCTACCTGCCTCCGGGCCATTCTTCCGGCTGGCCCCGCCCGCGCGCACCGACTCCTTCGCTCCCCAAATCGAACCCCCTGCCGGCCCCGCGATCCGGCGTGACCTGAGCCTCGTCCTTGAGCGGACCAATGCCAGCGGGGCCACCCCGCCGGCACCCAGCCGGGGCCACCCCGCCGGCACCCAGCCGGGGCCACCCCGCCGGCACCCAGCCGGGGCCACCCCGCCGGCACCCAGCCGGGGCCACCCCGCCGGCACCCAGCCGGGCCACCCCGCCGGCACCCAGCCGGGGCCACCCCGCTGCTGCGCCTGCTGGTCAGGCTCGCTCCACGGCGCACCGGCGGCTAGGCGCAGGAGCTCCCATGCGCCGCGCAGCGCCACCACCAGCAGCTCGTGGAAGCTGAGCAGGCTCATGCCGAGGAAGAGGCCAGCCAAGGCTCCCACTCCCATGGCCCAGTCCAGCAGGCTGGGCACTATCGCCTTGATGCGGTTGAAGCTGCGTGTGGAATAGAACACGTAGACGGCGCTGGCGCCCTCTTGCCCGGTCGGAGGGCTCCCGCTTCGCTGGTTAAGTGGCCGTGACTCGGATGTCGTCAATCACACACGGGTCCGGGCAACGCATGCGATCGTTGGTCATGTTGGCCAAGAGCTGTTGGAGCAGGTCCAAGCGACAGGTGAGCGTCTGCAACGGCGAGCAGACCGGCTCGCCGGCCGCCTCGTCACCGTTGTCCAGCACCTCTGTGCCCAGGTGGCGGCAGTGGCACTGGTCGCGGTACAGCGTGCGGATAGCGCGCACCCTGCAGCTGGGAATGCCGGCGAGCGGGACGGGCCGTCGGCTGGCTGACAGCGGCACCGGCTGGCAGGCGGGAGCGCCGCCCAGCAAGGGGGTCATGACGGCCGTGTTGTCGTGCTCCTCCTTCCAGACCTGCAGCTGCATCGATTCGCCGGGCGCTACGGCCACGGGGCCGTTCACCGGCAGCACGTTGGGCGCGGTGTGTAGTGGTTGCTGACCATCACCTGAAGGCCGTCACCGCTCTTCCAACTTACGGTTCCGTTGAGCTCCTGCAGGGGGGCCAGGTCCAGACGCGGTCTGAGCACCATCCACAGGCCGAAGCGGGAGCCGCTGATCGTCTGCTGCATGTTGATACCGTAGGTGGTCCAGCAGCGACCCAGCATCGTGTGGACCGGCCGCAGGAAAGTGCTGCAGCACTCAAGGCTGTTCTTGCTAGTCGTTCCAACGCCACACGAATGCACCAGCTGCTCACAGGCGAGCGACAATGCGTCAAAGAGCTCTCCGATGCTCATTCTGGTACGCAGCAACAACTCCTGCCAGCTGCTGCTCCATCGCCTGGATGGTGATGGGGTCGATCGGACTCCCGTTCATCACGGCCCGCGCCGTGGGTGGCGCTGGCGATGTAGCCGGCCAGCTCTGCGGAGACGTTGAGCCGCCTCAGCGGCCCGCCCTGCTGAAGAGCCCGCTCTCGCAGACAGTCACCACCGGCAGCGGCAGGCTGGCCGGCCTCTCCAGCCGGACGTTGGAGGCGACGCGTCGCTCGACAAGCGTCTCGAGCGTGGACGCTCCAGATGCCGCAGATCAGGAGCGCGCTGAACAGGGCCGTGAGTAGCGTCCACAGCATTCGCATCCACCAGGGGCCGTTCCGCACGTGCTGTATTATATTCAAGGAGGCACCACTCAGGAAGCGGTCGGCCAGGATTACCAGCTCCTGACGGACAGTCATCCCGCCGTGCCAGCCGCGCACACGCGCCATGATCCGGCAGGTGAAGCGGCTCACCGTGTGGCTGAATGTCAGCTGCTGCTGCGAGCTGGACGCTTGGGATATGGAGCCTTGGTTGCTTAAGGCTTGACTGTACGCTGGGTGGAGGTCAGGTAAATACGAACTTCAACAGTTAAATGGAGCTTGAATTCATTATGAGCTGGGCAGAGAAGCTTTTACGGCGTTAGAACAAACTAACTACGTTGAGAAGGAGCGCAGGAAGGGTACGGAATGATAGCTCGGATGGACTACCTCCGACCTCTGACGTCCTCCAACGGGAGAGGACAGGCAGATGCGACTCACCAAGACTGCGTTTGGACGTATCTTTAGGCGATTGGACACACGACTAGGTATTTCCAGCAGCTACAGCGACATTAGTACCGCGAACGCTTCAGGAGGTTGACATGCGATTAATTTCTTAGCGCCTACAGGTGTGGGTCGATCGTGACCACGTACAACGCACATACTCATTCGTGTGGTCAGAAATGCCGCCAGAGTATTCGCGATGCAAATACGAGCTGTCTGACGCCCAGCGCGATGACATTTATGGTGAACGCGATGCTTCGGAGCAAATACGTCGTCCCAATAAGCATTGTGACCCACTTTCAGCCCCGAACTCGCCATTTTGGCGTGTTGCAACAGTCGGTGACAAGTTTGTTGACTCTTTCAATGTTTGCTCATGACCATCGGGTCGTGGGCGATCGCCCGTTGGCAAGTCCTTCAGTCTCATTCAGCCAGATGTCCGCCACGAGGCAAGCGTTGCGGATTTTTGATACTTTGAAAGCGTTTGTTGGCATAAAATGTGCATTAGGCGAACGCATGGGTCTAAGAATTGGACGTAAGCTGCCCGCGGTCTTGTGGCAAAATCCGCTGCAAAAGACAATGGGGTGTTAAAGTGGAAGCCCATCGCAGGCGAATGGTACAGAGGGCTGGCATTTTGAAAGCATTTCTGTGTGTATGATCTTAAGGTTTTCCCATCACCTGATTTCCTGGAAAAACACAGCCTTGCTTAAAGTTGTACAGAATTTTGAGGTCTCGCATCGACCTTTATTCTTTGTTACAATCGACCGACTTCCAGACGGAAAGTGGAGTGGACAAATTCGAAGGGAGAAATTGGAAAGACAAAATATCGAAAGGAAATAAAGTCGATACAGATAAAATTAGAATCGGAAAAAGGTGAGCAACATCAAGTGGAAAGGAATAAGAGTCGACAGCGATAACTTTCGAATCGGAAAAAAGTTGAAGGACAAAAGTCAGCGGCGATCAAAGTCGAATATGGAAAATATCAAAAGACAAAACATTGACAGCAATAAAAGTCGACAGGTACCAAACTCGAGGCGAAAGTCAGGCAAATACAAATCGCTGACAGAAATACTGGCGAAAATGGATGACTAAAACACTAACATAAGAACATAAAGACATCTGGCCAAGAAAGAGCATTAAGCTACAAGTGAAGTCCCGATACCGATAAAAAAATTCAAAACAATCTCTAAATGTTGCCAGAGATAAGCCTCCTACAACTTCGTTTGACAGTCCATTTCAACGATTCACTGCTGTTTGAATAAATGCCATCTGCCTCTTTATAACTCTTCTTCTACCTGTTGCTACTTGAAACTGGTTTCCTCCAATGTCCATCTTAACTTTCGGTGCTCCATGCAAAATGGTCTCGTCCATCTCTTTCAAATTTTTGAACATCTCTATCAGATGCCCTCTAAGTCTACGTAATTCTAATGAATACAACCTCAAGGTTCTAGGCCTATCCTTATCCTCTAATTTGTTAACCCCATTTGTCAGCGTTTTCCAGGGGTAAAGACCACTCACAAAAGTACATTTTCATTATTATCCAATAAGATCGTGCACCTATATTGATATAACGAATCACGTCATCTTATTTTGTTTGCTGCGTTGTTACGGACACAGTTATAGCCTGAGTCCATCACTACATTGTGTGAAATATAGCTTCATAGTAAGGGAAAGTTTTAAAACACAGATTTCTAAGCCTTCTCCGCGCGTAATATTTACTACCCATCACAGAACCAGCAGCCACAAATCAAACACTGGATAGCCCATTTCATGGCGTGGTTTACATTGACAGTGGGTAAATGTTCATGCAACGGGATGTGCGTAGCGAGATAGGTTGATTTCGTCATATGACGACATTTTTACGCATTTCGCAACAATTCTAATTTCAGCGCCGCAAGCGGAACAAGGTCGCGACTTTTTTAAGGCAGCATTTTGGCAGCGTGAAAAAATAACCAACAATAACATTTGTCCGCTATCCTGCATGGGCATATTTACGTGCAGCACATCGCACGTTCCAGCTAAGAATTCAGGACTCAATGACCACATATCACGAACTCGTAAAAATGGCGCAAGACGTGAAGTGCTTCTTGCATAAGTCCGCACTGTGTCACTATGATGTTCTGCGCGTTAACAGTGTGCGGCACCAGTACCTATTTGCAGCGACTGGTCGTGCAGCACGGAAAGGGCCGCGTGTCTTTTGCATGTGTAGTTGCGTGGAAAAACACCAATCAAGAAAACGCTAGCAGGTATCCATGGTTTAGGCTTCTTTCAAAATCATCACTGTCAGTTACTCATGGTAAAGGCTTCTACCAAAATTATCGCTGCCTGCTCTGGTTTTGTTTCATAGCAGCTGTTGGACTGGATGGGTGTAAGCAATCAGACACTTACCCAGTTTAATGAGTCGGTGAATTGGTCGGTGCCTCCTTCACAGGGATGTACTTTCCTATTCATATTTATCTTTTTGTTCACTATTTTTCCATTTATCAACATGGTATTTGGTTTAGCCCCCCGAAACTAATTGTGAGTAATTACGCCACGGCTTCCAACTCTGAAAAAGCGTGTAAAATCTCGGGAGGAAGCTTTATTAGGTGCTTTCGGAGGCAGGCTCAGACACTTTTATTCCTGTGCTCCTTCCCCCCCCCCTCACCTCTATGTGCTTTGGAAAACTGCATCCCTGTAGCCCTACACTTGCCACGAACATGGTTCTACAAGTACCTGTAAGCAATATCACTGTTGGTTTTGTGGTGTCATCGTGCAATCAGCTGGGAGCGATGGCGAGATTTACTGTTTTCACATTTACTGGTAATATGAGTGCAGGCCTCGCACTTCCTAACATTATTCCAATTAAGTGAGGCGAAGCCGATGCAATATTGGTATCAGCAGATGAAAATGACATTTTTGTGCACCTCTAGCATATTCAGCTAGGTCTATATGCAACAGAATAATAATTAAAAGCGTTTTATCTCGCGCCCCGGCCACCGGTCAGAACGCTGAGTCTGAGGTGCGACGGGCAGGGTGAGAAGCCTACACCAGCAATGCTTGGCATCTTACCTCAAAGCGGCTGCTGCTCTCAGCAGCAGAAAGCCCGGATGAATCCTTGACATGTGTCGCGCCAAGGTCCTTTGTCGACCTCTGAAGCTACTGTTCGAGTATCTACAATAAACACGCCTCCTAGATCGACAGGGCTTTTTAACGCGATCACCTGGAGCACCTTTCAAGGTATATCCTTAGAGAAGTCGTACAGCGCCTGCAAAAAAAACAAAACTGACGATTGGCCACGTTGTTCGAACCAGTCAGTTTCACACAACATGAGCACAACTAAGGTAGCACACAGCCTTGCGCAGGACCAAATCCATTACGGCATGGCTAGCATTCGGGCGCATCTGTTTCCAATGGCACGACGCTTTAAAACGCTGCGTAGCAAACCGATCACGTCCGTCGCAGGACACTGTAGCCATCCACGATTCTTGCGACTAGTATTAAACCTAGTTATGTGGTGTTTTATACTGTTTAATAAATAAGGTGAATCTTGCCTGAGTTATCTGTGAAAAACACTGATCTTAATGGGCACTGGAAAAACAGTGTCACAACTGATCTGTGACGTCAGCACTGGTGTAGCATAGCTTGTAGTATATTTCTGTCACGTGTTCAAAACTGTGCTGATTAAAGCTACTTTGCAACATCTTGTGGCTTCACTTCCCCATACAGCGGTACGTCAACACTCCGACGTGTGCTCTACACAAGCTCACGCTGCAAGCGTTAGCGAGTCCAGACCAATGCTGTGCTTTGCGCTTAGCATTGGGACTGGGATAGTCTGTTGTAACATGGTCTGGCCTATTGCAATTTGTTCCAATTTTCACAATGATGGCACCAATTGGTTTGCAAAGTGTCTGTTTTTGTCACCAACCATGTCCGGTAAATCAAAAGCTTTTTTACCCTTGCGCGCAAGCTAACAGATGTGACCCTGAAAAGTGCGCGCAGCCCTCCACTCCAATAGCAGTTAGACCCAATTGAGAGGGCCCTGTACGACCGAGTATACCCAAGCAGGTTACCAGATGCGCCCGACAAGAGCGTGAGGCCCGAAGCAAGTGACAGAAAACTAGAAGGCCCCTAGATCAATGTCGAAGGGCTCATGAGCATGTCGCAAGTTGTCGGTAGGTTAACCGAGACCAACTTGAATGGCCGCTGAGCAATCGAGAGTACCATCGCTGGTTAACATGTAGGGCCCCCGCCCATACAGAGCTTTTCGGGGGAGTGAGAAGATCTGTGAAAGGCCCCTGATTGACAAGAGTGCCCCCGGCACGCCAACAGGAAGGACCCCCAGAGACAGCGCAGGACCCTCCGAACAAATGGAAAGGAATTGAGGCAACGCAGAAGGCCCATTGAACATCGGTTTGATCCTGCAAGTAGATATACAGGGCTCACGAAAATAACGTAGGGTCTCTGATCAGCGTCATGAGTCTTCAAATCTTACGATCACCATCTTCTCAATCAGTGAAGAAGTGTTCATGTCTTCTCGTGGGTCCTTCACTTTCGTTTGCAATTGCTCTTTGTCGCCTGGTACTACAAAGACGTCCAATTCTGTTTTTTTTTTGTGCAAAAATATTTGCCTGTTGAGCCGGCTATGGGGCTCCTTAGGGCCAACCCTCCCCTGTGGTCCCTTCCGGGGCCAAATGGGGAGGGCATGGCCTGTGCCCCTTTCCCTCTGGATCCACTCCTGCCAGTTTGTTTAATTAACGTGCAGCAAGACAGTAGTAATAATAGCGTTGTTTCCTCGGAGAAAAACCAGGAGAATGGAAATATAGCTGGGTTGATATTTCGGCAACGTGCTTTTATCAAACAATTGCAGAAGTGAATTTAAAAGTGCCTGCCGATGATTCTATTCGATATTTCAGCCTTTTCCTTTTTGTAACAGCAAGCAACAGCTTCTACAGGACACCACCATTCAGGGGATTAAGCAAGAGCGATTGCCAGCCATTACCACGATACAGTGCATATCTAAGAATTATAATACACGAAAATACGTGCACATGCAAACGAATTCAGGCAAACAGGCACAACGCATCACGCTTCATTCAAACGTGCAAGCGAGTTGAATTAAACAGGTATCACATATCGCGCATCAATTATATCATACAATCGATTTCAGTTGAACAGGCATTACACAATCACGTATCAGGCTCACTTACGCGTGTAAACGATTTAAGCTAGCACGCATCACACATCAAGGTACATATCACGTTCGCGTAATCGGCCATGACGAGCTCTGTACGTTGAAATTTAGTCGCCGACTTTTTAAAGAAAAGGCTCACTTATTTTGCTGCCTGGGTGGTTATGTGCTCTCTAGATGACTTTGTACTCTAGAAGCGGCGTAAACGGCACAGGGTTCATATCCCTCTCGATTTCAACCTGGCGTTTTTTGCCAAAAAAAGTTGCCAAAAGCCTGCATTCCCTGTTTTGTTTTCAGCGTCTCGCAGGTGTTTATTATATATTAAAGGAAAATGGTGCATGGACTTCCGACACAGACTATGTCCCTTCCATGTTTTCACACTTTTACTCTTGATTTCGTAAATCACGGAGGTTCACGAAATGGTCAACTACCGGGCTATTACAACCCCCTTCAGCGCATAAATGGACGGCTCATCGGTCATGAGCATAAAGGCAGTCATCCAAAAATAATCACACTGAAGCACACACAATACACACCAGTCATGAACTCGCTCGCCCAAAACAGGCCATAACATCCTCAGATCTCCCACAAAGATGTTTGTTCAGATGCTTTGGCATGAGATCATCGGAATGATCGGGAAATGATAATCGGTGAATGAAAAAATCAAAGATAGTCTTGAGCTTTTTGCTCCTCTGGGTACGTGATAAGAAAACGGTCGTTTTCGCATCTCATTACGCAAAGGAATCAATCCAGATCACTGCCCTGTCTCGTGAGTCGACCGTTGCACTTCGTTCCATAGTGCGGAGCATGCGAACAGGTGAGTCAGGCTCGCCAAATGGAGGATCTTATGGGTGACTGAGACGGCGTGATGCCTGCCTAGATCTGCGGCTGAGAACGAGTCATGCCTCTGGTGTAAGGCCGAAACATGCGTGATGTTTTGCGGCTGAGAATGGGTTTTGCAGGAAGGTTTAGCACTTCGAATCCTGGACACATTCAGCTGTGGGCCCCTGCCGTATACTGATATTCAATAACGGACCTATGGCAGGACCAAGGCGTTCACAGGAGCGGTCAGGACACTGGCGGTCAGGACACTGTCCTTCAGACGTGATCAGATGACCAGCTAAGATACCGGAACAGTGCTCACTGACATGCGAAACCTGTGAACTCCAACTGAGATTTCGATCAAACCAAGCACGATATGTTTGGCTCCAAACGGGGACAAGAAAGTGGGTGCGGAATGTAACAGTAACGTGGGGAATGGCGTGAAGATTTTGCTGACTTCCAAGCAGCATCAGTTGCACTTGATCGGCATTGGATTTCAGAATATAAGCCAGAAATGCAATTTTCTCTAAAATGTCAGCCCGCACCCCAGCTCGCCCCGCCCAGCTAGGGATCCAGTCCGCAACAGTCCGCGGTGCTACAACGCTGACCTGCCATTAACCCGCACGACTCTAAGCTATTGCAGTATGCATATGATCTTTTCACATAAATTTTAGACATATGCATTATAGTGTGCACAAAATGGCATGCCAGTGTCAACTAATGCATAGAATTGCTTGGCTACCATCACTGGTGTTACTTAGATAGCAGCTATCAAAGTACCTGGATAATATAACTTAGCACCGTCATGGCAGGTCTCAACTACACATGAAAGTGAAGGTGGAATTCGTCTGTCATCAATTTGTCTATCAAGTTGTGAGCTTTGTCTTCCACCAAAATGTGTTAAAGGTTTCACCCCTCCACCTCATCTCCACAGACAGCAGGCCATTTCTTCCAAAATTGCATTTATCAACTAGTGGTTTTGCACTGACAGTAAGAAATGCAGAGAATGCACAAACAGAGCGTGGGACCCCAAGCAGCTGGCAGTGAATTGGATGTTGCCTAGACCAATGTATAGCGCCCATGAGCATATCGTGTGTCTGTAACTTAACCGCGACCATCGTGAAGGGCCCCTGGGCAACCGAGAAAACCGCGGAGGATCACATGCATGACTGTAGCGTGTAGAGCATTTCGGGGAATTAAAACAAAACCGTGGAAGGCCTCTGATTGACCAGAGGGCCTCAGAACGCTAGCAGGAAGGGTCCCAGAAACGGCGCGGGGCCCTTTTAACAAATACAAAAAAAAATGAAGGACGACGTAGAAGACTCCTGAACGATCGGATTATGTGGCCTTGTCCATAAAAGTAGACATGTAGAGCCCCGAAAACAGCGTATGGTCTCTGAACGGCATAAAAAACCTTAAAGCCTCCCAGTTCCTGAAACTCTCCATCACTG
>NW_023596448.1:14781513-14848607 GCF_011947565.3 Pollicipes pollicipes | reverse complement strand
ACGTTCTTTTAAACACACTATGTCAAGTTGTCTAAAGTCGCTCTGGCATCCATCATTTTGTTAACCGGCAGAGGCCGGGAGAAGCGCCAAGGCTCACCGTGAGATCATCACTGAAAGACCAACTGCCAATGAGGGAATCTTGCAGCACCTGTCTGCCTTGGAACGAAAGCTATGCCATTCGCTGGGATATGTAGTGGTTCGTGGCAAAGGAGGAGGATGTTGCCCATCATGCTGACAGCCGCAATTCGAGGGATGCTTGACCAACTGATTTCAGCGAGGGAAGCGGTTGGGATCCCTCCCGACTGTCCGCACATTTTCGTGAACAGCGCAGCCCCAGATGCGAGCACGCTTAGAGGAAGCGACTGCGTACGGGTATTTGCGCAAAGGGCACGTGTGGGTAATATCACGGCCATGAAGGACAGAAAACATGCGCCACTATCTGCAGCTGCTACAGCTTAACGAAAACGAGATGGACATCGTGGCTCGTTTTCTAGGCCATGACATACAGCTTCACAGGCAGCTCTGCGCACTCCCCGGGAGGACTTTGCATGCTGCCAAAGTGAGCAGTACACTGATGACGATGGACAAAGGGCTGAGTGCTGTTGGAGAAAGACCGTGGATGAGCTTAACCCCACTGTGACGATATCGAGGGGAGTCCCGCCCCCAGCGTAAATGTGGACATGGACGACGACAGCAGCAGTGTCGCCCCCCCGACGACGTGAAGGCGAAGGGTGAGGACATCGACGAGATGGGTTTGAATTCCCATGCTGAGACAACAAGAAGCAGCTGAGGAGGAAGAGCTCATTGAAACAAAATTTAAAGGCAAGAGGAAAATTGTACCGTGAACTCGAACAGAAATGGAGGCTGTACGGAGACGCACGAAATTATTTATTTTGTCTATTAAATGCCCACCTAGGGACATTGGAGGAATAGTCGGCACTGTTCCTGCGTGCCTGGAAGGACATGAAGTTCTGCACGCTTAACGCGATGATAGGAGCTCAAGCGGGCCATGGGAACGAAGTTCATCGGAAAGCTTGAGGGCTCCACGCGTTAGATCCTCTTTGCGTCGCGTCGCGGTGTCTGCTTTTTGCGTCTGTCGTAGTGTCTGCTTTGCGATGCGGATTGTATATACGTGTTTGCAAACTGCATTTAAGAACCATTCTGCATATCTGAGTGTTTTTGATGGCTGGCCTGCAGGGATTGAGTGGCTGTCCCAGCCTCCCCCCCCTCCCCAAGAATGACACAATGGGAGAGCTCGCGTTTGGATAGCTCAATGCATGTCTTGCCAGAAAGCATAACGTGGTCTAACCTTACCCCAGATCACGATATCTCGGCATTCAGCACGTCAGGTTGTCATACCTCCTTACCATACCTTCAGGATTTCAGTTCTTTACGCTGTCAGATAGCAGTCGCCAATTCACCAAATTATCAAGATCACCAAATCGATAAAAGCCGTCTGGGAAAAATCCGGATGGTGTCTCATAAGAAAAATGCGAGAAAGCGATATTTGAGTTGACATGGCCTCAAGCCACTGGCAAGGGCGGAGCTCCTTCGCAAACAAATTCAGGGGTCAATTCCACATTTAGGAGCGAAAAGAGTCCCCGGAGTTAACTGGTGCTCCCCAGTTCTTTGGCCATCCAAGTTGACGTGTTCGTGGAAGGAAAAACTCAACATGACTTGGGGCACTAAAGCCCATAACAAATGTGGATTTTCACGTATTGCCACTGACATCGCGTGGTTTTCCCTCGAAGCGACGTCTCGGATGTTTGCTCGTCATTTTCCGGCAAACAATATATCATCTGTGTTGGTTTTCGACGAACGCACATCAGAGCTGAAAAAGCGTAACATCAGTCGGTTGCCTGGCTAAATGCGATTTGTAAGGTAGCGGAACTGTTGCAAATCGATTAAACTGAATGATGCCATACCTGTGGTGTCGATGGATTTCAATTGCATTGTTTGGCCTCACGAAATAGTTTGACGCGTCAGTAACCCGCATCAGGTTAGTGACGTCAAGTGTCATAGACTGACGGGTTAAGGGAAACACGAATACTGAAATATACCCGCCAGGATAGGAATTAGTAGCGGCGAGCTCCGAAAGGGTGCTCTGGTGCTTGTCAGGTGCTAGAATAGGACCCCGCCAGGCTCTTGACGGCTGGCTGCAGCCGTCGATCGGAAAAGCTGCTTCACCATGAAAGATCAGCTTAACACGCGCTTAGGTGGGACTCGACTTACCCCCCCCCCCCCCCGAAGGCTTTCCGAAAGATTTTCGAACTACTGGACGTAGCCGCGCCAAATTTTACGTACCTTTACGCAACTGAATAGCGAATTTTGGAGGTGAAAATTGAACGTGCGCCTTATAAGACCGCCGACCTGTCATACCTTACAATGCCGCCGACGGCATGTCAAAGTCGGGCCAATGATTTAGCAAGGACAGTTTGAGCGGAATCGTTCAATCTAATGCAACAGCGAGGTGTCGGACGAAGCCACACACCTCTGAGAGAGTTTCTTACGCGATACAACACTTGAATTAACAAATTTGATTGACGTAGTGTTGGCGAGCAAACGGGCCGTCGCTGCCGGCGCGACGGCGGCGGCTCCGCGAGGGTGTGAGCGGCTCCTTTGCCGATTGGTTCCCACCATCTGGAGCCCATAAACCCACGTGGGTTTATGGGGACACGCGGGCGGGGACGCACGGTCCCTGCCGAGCCGTCCACGTTCAGAGTCCGCCGGCGCGGCTTGACGCGAGCCGCGACAGCGTTTACGACGACGACGACGACGACGACGACTTCGAAGTGTGTGACGCCGCCCTTCCAACCCCTCTCTCATCTTTGTCTTGCAAATCTATGGCTCATAGACACTCCTCCCTTTCACCGTATCAAGTCGATGGTCCTCCGAAAAACTAACGAACTCTTTCGCACGAACACCTTGGTTCCAGTATAAAGGTCAGACCGAGGTCAAAACCAGCTTGGTTTGTTACTCTAAAGCGTACCGTATGTGGCAGTTGCAGGCATTAATTTGGAATTTATTGGCAAAAGGAATCACATAGTACATCCTCCATGGACTTCTTAAAGGTGAGAATGGGTCACTTACCTAAAATGAGCTATAGCAAATTTTGCTTTTAGGAACGTACCGCCTGGTTAAGTTATTGGCGTTTATTCAAATGCAAAATTCAAAGCAGTCTTATATGATTCTGGTCACCATGATTTTCTAAAGGTCAGCAAGGTCACGGACCTTAAATGAGCACCATTGACGTTTTGCATAGAACAGTTTAATTAGGTTTATGGTGGTTGCATGCGAAGGTCTGGGGGCAATTTGGACACCAATCTGTCTTATGACCTTGTTGAGTTTTATTCGATCCGAAGGTCATGGCCTAGTTATCTCAGATTCTGAGAACTGGATTCACGTGCAGGCCAGCACACCCCGTAAATTTGGTGTCTCGAACTCTTAGTTTTTGAGATCTTGGCTATATTAGCCCCCACCCCAACCGAGCGAACTGAACTTTACCGACCACGCCTGTATGTGTTAAAGAGACCCATCAGACAGGTGCCGACCCACGTGGCCAACCTCAGTAGGGCTTTTATTCCGGACAGCACCAGGGTACGTGACCGCTGTCCGGCTGGGCTATGCTGAGTGGTGATTGTCCGCTGTCCAGTCGACAAACCGAGGGTGGTCAGCAAAACAGTTTCCACGAGCGATTCCGTTGGTAATAAACGCCAGACAGGTGTCTTTCACTTGTCAGCCGTACAAGGTCCAAATGAGCCATGGAGATACACGGTCTACCGTGGTGGCTGTCACCTGACGTTACGCTGATTCCGACACTACGCCACGGTCCCAGCAGCACCCAGAGACACCATCAAGTACCTAACCATGAAGCGCCGCGATGGTGGCACCCAAGCTTACACGCATAGGCCACGGTGAAAATCGCACGCATGTTGTTACCGTGCCCTGAGTAGGCATTAGAAGGAGTGCTGCGATGGCACGCAGTTTCCCGTTCTATGGAAATGTAAACCAAGTTGCAACGTTTTGTGTGCCATTTTTAAAGCAATTAACTCCTCATTGACAAACGCAAAACATGCATCAGTGCCGAAGTTCCACTTGTCAGCCAATTCGCCACGAATGCACGGCGATTGGTGGATTTCGGTTCTGTGGGTTCCGGTTCTCTATGGAGTACCTAACTAAATGTCTATATCGGATCACCACGGCTGCATCCACCCAGGGCACGTCAAGCTCGAGGCCGCCGGTCTCGGCAGGCCGACCCAACAGCGTTTCTGTCCGCCCTTCTGCACAGGATCGTACGGCGTTCGGCACCCAGCACGTACGATTGTCTCGTGCGCGCCGTTGCCGACAATATCCCAGGTTGCGCTGCCTTGTCACACCCCTCGGGACAGGAGCTCACTCCATGCACATTGCACACGTCATAGGAAGCGCAGCTCATCAACCTAAGACAAATCGCTAAGGCTCAACCAGAACCTGGGCGCCTGAAACTGGTAGACGCACACCGAAAATGCACCGAAATGCGAGCGTGAGAGAACTCAGACGTACCAGGCAACTACGCAGAGCACCGATCAATTAGCGGGCATCAATCGCTGTAAGGACTAACTATATTGAAAAGCGACGACTAAGTAGCCGTTGTCCAGCGCCCCCGGCTGGGACTGTTCCCATGCGCGATGGAAATCGAACGCGCGACGTGCGCGATCAAGCCGGCTACGAATGATGGCGCTCTCGGTTGCGAACAGCTATGCACAGGCTACGAATAGTGTACCCGAAAGTGATTTTAAGACAATGCTCCATATGTCAAAATATTTAAGCACCTATCAGATATGAGGAGGTAAGCCCATATGGAACAGTTAGTGTACTTTGAAGTAGCAAACACTGCCCTAGCCAACACAATTTCCCTATTTGTTAAATGTGCTCAATACGGTACCGTGTGATCACGTTGTACCTTGCACAACAATGATTGAAAGCCATTTCACGGCCGTAATATCTGGATGCGTGCTCACGAATGCCAGGTGTAAACGACTTGGCTAGGACAGTTTTCTTTACTTTGACCGCCGTGTGGCCAATTGCACGGCAGAATTGTGATCACCTTATGATGTCATGCATGCCTGGGTCACCTTAAAATGTTCTGCCCGTGATAGTTTGCGCATCTTCGCGGACGTGCAACTCAGAAGCCAGAGGTGTTAATAAGGGCAGGGATGTGAACTTCACCGAACGATTTCCAAGGTGACTTTCAGATCAAACCCCACATACAAATGTGGTACACTTCCTTTCAGCCTTAAAGTACACGTATCGTCGTTATAAACTAGCTCTAGTTAATGAGACCGAGTCAGTGCTATGTTTTAGCTGGCACCTCTTCAATTCATCAGATGAGGAAGCAGTGCAGCTTAATATTTCGAAATAGGAACTAGTTGAAAACGTATAGGGTGTATGACGTGCATATGACGTCATACCTGCTGGTCCCACTCCGTTGCATCCTACAGAAATTGATCCCTTATCGGTAGAGGTAACGAATGCTGGGCATCGCACCAGTCGAGTCCTCAGTAGTACCGATATTTTATTGTCTAAATTGTATCTCATGTTTGAAGGATAATGATAGTGGCTTTCACTACGCGATGCTCCAGCGGAGTGCCCATCTGGGAGGGCTTACAAACATTGCGTGTGTGGATCCGAGCGTATGTACGTGCGTGTTTCCGTGTGCGTGTGCGTGTGTGTACTCATATGCAATACATGGATCAATGCTCATATGGCCAACACCAAGCTGCCATCTATTTGCCGGTGCAGCAGTCTTGCTTGCTAAGTTTTTGTACCCCAAATAATGGCATTTTGGATTAGCCCAAAACTATCTGGTTACAACAAGAACATGCTGTTTTTGCAACTTTATTCAGTTTATTTAAGGTATTGTTGAAATCAAGGCGTGTGTTCCCTACACAAAAACAACACGGTGCGTCGAAAGGCACGTTATCATGTCGATGGTCAGAACTTCGTCCCCATTCGATGAATCCGCACCTCATGGCCAAGAATATGCTCTACAGGACAAGTCACTGCTAGACAATATCTCTGACTGGTACTCCTCCCCCCCTCCCCCCCCCCCCCCCAGCTTAGTGGGAAACTACGTCCCCATGACGTCATCAAGTTACGCTAGACGAATGATAGCGTCCATACACATGGCTTACGCCCCAGCCCTGAGCTGCATTCAGGACTCATCGCTTTTATGTTCATAGGCGTGCATGGCGCACATAGCTCCCTGAAACTGAGGGTGTGATCTGGCTAGGGAGCAAAGTGGTTTAAAAGCGTTGGTGAAGTGAATATTCGACTAAAAATGCGTGCATTTTTCGTTACAAGGTTTAAAAAGAACGTTCCACGTTTCAGGATATTGAAGCAAGCACGAGGTATGATGAAAGAAGCTCTTTTATCCCTATTGGTATGGATTTACGTGAAAAGATTGTGCAAGTCAGCACAATTTCTATAACTAGGCATTGTACTCACGAACGCCGGATATGCACGACTCGGCAATTCAACTTTGTTGGTCTTGATCTTCACGTGGTCGATGGAATGACGCGATTTTTAATGACGTTATTATGACGTCATGAATACATGGTGACCTTGAAGTAGTGTGCACAAATTGACCGACTCGAAATATTCTGCACATATTTGCGGGCTTGTAGCTCAGAAACTAGGGGGTTTAGGTTTTAAGGAGGGCAGGGCCGTGAACTGCACCGAATGATCTTCAAGATGGCTATGTTAGTTAAAAGCTCCATACAAATGTGGAACAATGCCTGTGAAAAGCTCATAAAGGGTACAATAGGTGGACCACATTTTAGCGGTTGTTCCACCCAAACACACGTTATACATATCAAGGCATTGACCCTCAACCACCCAGTTTTCAACGCAAGAGGAAGGATTTCCGCCCGGCGCGCGCCGGCGCTTGTCTCTCACTCTCATTCGGTGCTCCTGAAGCAAATTTTCTCCATGGAATCGACACCCTCTATTGGTATCCTGGTGACATCTCACCATTGCTGAAACCGCAGTGGCCTATAGATGAAATGAAATAAGCAAATCTATGTAACACTGTTGAGCAGCACAAACGTGCTTTTTGTTGCTAGTTTATTACAAATTGCGCTCAACTAGCCGAAAAACCAACGATGAGGTTTCGGAGGTCACTTCACAGTACACTCACTTGCTCCAGCTTGATAGTCAACCTATGGTGAAATAATGTGTTCAACCGTATTTATGCAACGCAATCAATTATTTCCTGACCTTGTGCACCTCTTGTGTTGATTCTGCTGTACCGTACTGTCCTCGAAGTAGGCATTGGTCTCTTGTCGGAAATTTTGTCTGTGCATCACACCTTCAAAACAAAAACAAGCCTCATGTGAGAATGCAGACGTGGTTGATGAACGCGCTGTTCTGGCTCACCGTACCGTATAGCCAGAGACACGTTTGATCCTCGCTGTCGCTCGGTCCTCGGTCGGTGCATTGCTTCTCGGCTATTTTTGAAATATCTGCGAAGTGGAAGACTAATCATCAGCTGACATGGAATTGTTTCCATCGTAACGGGACACCCATCAATTCCTGTGATTTTCCCAAATGTTTGGCACGCGACGCAATAAGGTCTTGTTTGGTTGCATTTTTATTTTCATGTGCGACGTATTGCAGCGCATTTTGGTTTCATGGCACTCTGTGTTTTTAATGCCGGTCATACTTTTGTACTGTGCTGAAATTTTGCGTTATTTTGAAGGAATAATGGTGGATGATTGTTTGATTAATTAGTTGTCATCCTAAACGCAATTACTCACGTATTCACGGCGTACCACTGGCCGCCTGTGTTACCGTTGTGAACCGTACACTGCTATCAATGCTGCCCACTGAGCCTTGCGTATCATCATTGCTTTTTTCAATGTTGCTACGCATCGTGGATGCTTATTATGTCCAATTGTGCGTGCGACATACGTCCGTTCAAAGGTCGTTCCTCATCGCGTTTGTCACTATACATGTCACCAATCGTTCACAGCCGCAGCATTACGTCACGGAGGACAGCAGTTTTCCGGCGAGCGGGGCTGCCGACGACTACTCAGGGCATACCAAGAGAGGCTCTTGCAGGCATGCGGGCGTGAAAGACGAAGATGGCGCGCTGTTGTCTTCGCGGGAGACGAAAACGACGCGAAAACGGGGGCGCATCGCGAAGCGAAGACATCCTGCGACGCATGGTAAGCGATCACAGCTGGCTTCCGGCGAAGGACGAAGCTGTCCTGATGCGGGTTGGGGTCAAATGTCGCGGACGGATCTGATACGTCACGACTTGCTTAGTGGCTTGGAATGTCACTACTTGTTAAGTGATCTGGGATGTCACGATTTGCTTAGTGTAGCATGGGCTGAGGTGGCATTCCGTTTGAACCGCGCGGTATAGGTTTGATGCATCGTCACCCATGGTCTGTATTGCAGCCTTTACAACCACTGAAGACACAGCCTTTGTGACAAGCATTGCAATGTGCTGTTAAATCCGGTGTAACGTAGCGCTTGCGCTTTCACGACGCGCAAGTTCCGTAATCCTGAATGCATCACAAACTCTTAGGTATCGACTCACACTCGACACTGTGTGCCAAAAAAATGCATCATAGCCCTGAACGTACTCCCGGTATACCTTATCTGTTACGACACGTAAATGTAATGTAGTGCAGCACTTGTGTTTCACGGCACCTATTATCTCATAGCACCTAATGTTTGAAACGCCTATAGGATCGCAGTACCTAACATTTATTAACACCTAGTGCGTTGTACTTCCTAACACCCCCAAGCCCCGGTGGATTACAGCATGTAATACACAGATTGCTTAAGTTATCGAAACACCAAATGTATTATTCTCCGAATGAAAGGAACGCCTAATTTCAAGGCTGCAGTTGCGGCAGTGACAGTTCGCCGTTTCAAAGTGGCAGTGACAGAGGTGGCAGTTCGTCGTTTCAAAGTGCCATTGGCAGCAGTGGCAGTTCGTCGCACGCGATTTAGCACGCAACAGTCGTGAGATGTACAGTAAACGAAAGTTATGTTTTTTTTAATGAATTTATTCCGAATGGTTTGCATGGATGACTTCAGATTCAGAGTACCTGCTAAGCATAGCTTGTTGTGTGTACCCCGAACCCACCACCCAAGCGTGCCGTCCAGTTCAACAGCTAATTTTGCCTCCGCCCTTTTGCCAGACAGGAATGCGGAGGGTTTTACGTGCCGCACAATGCTGCGACACGGCCGCCTCGGGCTTGGGTTGACCCTCGTTGGCCAGTTGCCAGCTGGCCTTTCCATTTCAGTCGGGTCAAACAATGCGCCCACTCTGGGACTCGTACCCAGTGCCGCTGGATTACGAGTCCAGCATCTTTCCCCTAGACCACGGAGGCGGCAAACAATATACTGAAGCTGAAGTATGCTCATCACCGCTAGATGGCAGAATGTGATCTGTGTCACGAAGCGGATCGCCGGCTGCTTTTATTGTACGGTCGTGCAAAACGGAGAAAGGCAGTACTCTCGCATGCGTCCTTGGTATCGTACTTCGTTGAATAGACTAAGACTGTACCATTCTGATAACCATGCTAGCCACCGTCAAGCCATCTTAAGCCATTGACATAGATAAACATTCAGCACTTCACTGTCTTCCATCTGCACTTACGGGCTTTTGACGACGCTCTTCTTACGTATTTCCCTTGATGCGATTTCAAAAAGTGTTCAACTTCTGAAAATGTAGCACACAAAGAAACGTGCAGGCACCCTGAGTGTGTTGTAAAGTATTGTTCAGGTGCCAAAATTTACACGACCTTTTCAAACGATTTCACGTGGTGTGACACTTAGATGACAGTGTGACACGGACGTTATGTGCCCTTTGCATTGATGATATGCGTGTTGTCTCCCATATTCAACTAATTCGCACATGCACACCGACCGGAAAAGAAATGATCTCCCTGCCAAGACCGCATCGTGATGCATTGCGCCTCTAGATTCCACTTTTTGTCAGACTTGAGAGCAACGCTATGTGGAGTCATTGAGGACTCATAAGGTTGGAAGATGAAGCTTTCTCTTGAGATCTAAAGTGCTTGAATCTTAACTAGCTGAATTTTCGACGCGGGCTGTTAAAAATCGACAGATGCACATTAAGCGCAGGATGCCATATGTCCCCTTGGCAGCGAGGAAGACCCATAACAACGGGAGTTAGGACTCCTCACCTCACCCAAATATGCTAGCAAACTTCCATTGCAGCTTTAGCGAGCTGTTTCTCTATGACTTCCAGCAAGACGATGACTCCCCCATTGACGTGACCATGCCCTTAGCTCCCTTCGCTGCCGGCAATACGAACGGTTGTATAAAAGAGGCTAATGTCCGAGCCGTGCCACCGGATGCAAGTCCGATTCAATCGGTGTGGCGGATGAGTCCCGGTTATGGCAACTGTTCCCACTAACCTTCTTCCGGTTCGTTCCGCCTCTTTGCCCAGCCTTCTGAAGCCATTTTAATGAATGCCACTGTCTGTTGCAGACACTTTTGGACACAATGCAGAGTGGCAAGCTGGTGTTGTGACGCGTCCTCCCGGTAACGGCACGGAGTATGGCCGTGGTAACGTCGCCTCAACGCGACGGCCAGCACCAGCTCTGGAACAGCCAGCGGCCACGATCTGCGGCAGGGCTGTCAGAATTGCGGACAACCTCCCCAGGGGAGGAAGTGTGCTACCGGACAGCTGCGAACCAGAACCAGACGAGCCATCGAAATACCCCACATTCGCAGCGCATGATCCTGTCTCCATCGCACTGCCAGTGCAGCCTGCGACACTGACGCAGTCGCACCGCTGTGGTGTGTACGGGGCGGTGTTTGCGTCGGAGAACTTACTGCACGTCCACGCACGCGATCACCTGACGCCTGTCACACATGTGTGTAGCACGTGTTCGTTGTCGTTTGTCGACAGGGAGACCCTCGAAAACCACTGTAAAACACATCACACGTACGAATCGCACAAACCGCGCAAAAGACGTCGCAAGGAGAAGACTGGCCCGTTCCAGTGTGCTGACTGTGATAAGGTGTACTCCTGTCGGCCGGGCCTCTACAAACATCGCAGAAGAGAACACTCAGGGGTGGCCCGTAGTAAGCAGCGCAGATGTGACGACTGCGGGAAGCTGTTCTACACCGAAAGCGACCTCGCCAGACACCATCGCGTGGAGGCCAGGACGCTGTACGGGTGTGAGGTATGTCACCGGAGCTTCTCAGACGAGCTGGGCCTCGAGCAGCATCGGCGCACCCACGTCACGTGCGCTCCGTTCCCGTGCGGCGCGTGCAGGAAGCTGTTTGATACGGTCGCGGAGCTCTCGCAACACTACCGCCAACATCCCGGCCTGAAATCAATCAGGTGCGATGTGTGCCGGGAGGCCTTCCTGGAAAAGGCGCATCGCGCAGAACACTTCAGGATCCATATTGACGAGAAGCCTTTTGAGTGTGGTGTGTGTGGAAAGGCTTACCGACTGAAAAAGCAGTTGTCTCGGCACATTGGGGCGCATGCTGGCTCGTCCTAACTCTCGTCGGGGCGGGGATGGGACGCGCCGGCGTCGTGTCCTCCGAAAGATATTGTTGTACGCTGTTTCCCACGTCCAAGTCGCAAAAAACAGCGACTGTCTTGCATCATGCATTTTATGCCCTGTGCACACTGGTCATGCTTGTTCATTGGTAGGAAGCGTAGTTTTGCCATGTTTGACCGTAGCTGTGTGTTCGTCCACTCGTGTGCTTCTTTTAACGCATGATTGGACAACGTGGTGTGCTGTGAAATATAGGCATGGGTGCAGCTTGTTCTAGCTTCTTTTCATCCGAAGGAAGGTCCGAATTTATGAAATGCCGCAGCATGTATTTTTGTAATATGTAAATTGGTTAAAACGGTTACTGCCTAATTGTGCTCTGTATTTATTTATGACTAGAGATCCTGTCCCTGATATCAAGTATTGTGGGAGTTCAAATGATCGATCTCAAAGTCGCGATCCATTGATCGGTGTGCAATGCTCAAATGTATGCGTCATGTACGTATGTAGCGGCAGCATTGATCGCCACTGGAAACACGTGATGTGGTGTGGGATGAAAGAACGGTAATGATGCCGAGCACGGCAAATCTGTTTGAACTTTCGAGGGCTAAGTCTCCCCTTAAAAACATGATATATCATGTTTGGAGATCTTTTTGTGTAGCTTTTAGTGATGGTGATACAATTTTGAACGAGCCGACCCAAAGATGGGTGTCAGGGAAGCGAAAACATGTGCAAAAGTATATGATGTTCCACCCCTTGACAGTGATGTATGTGATAATTTCCACTCTTACGTGACTGATAGCTTTGCATACCGTACGAATATTGATGTATGCAGTGCACATGTCAATAAAAATCGTACATTTCGTCGGCGCTTTCAGGCACTTCCCTGTGTTTGGGTCCACACAGTCACCATACTTGAATGACGGGGCCGCATAAGTAGATTATCGCATCTTCATCAAAGCTACTCATATTGTACTGACGTCCCTTATCATATTAAGTGTTTCTGGTACCTCGGCAGGCCCGCGGCGCTCCGCTGCCTTCATCTAAGATATGTTACGTTGTGCGCACTACTTCGCGGCTCGTGCTCCGGTTTCTCCTACGCTGGGAGTGCCACCCATCGTACCGCTCTGGCTGGAAGTCACAATTATGTATAGAATAAAACAACATGTCAAGTATCGACATCCTGAAAGGCGTGTGACGCCGTTAAAACAACTCGAGGCAGTTCTAAGCTTCTCGCATCAGATACAGCGAATTGTCCAGAAAAGGTTCAACTGATCTTAAGCGGAGTTATACTAAGCTTCCCTGCTGTGGGCCCAGGTATTGCGGCTATGGCCGCCGCAGGG
Source organism: Pollicipes pollicipes (assembly GCF_011947565.3). NCBI lineage: Eukaryota > Metazoa > Arthropoda > Thecostraca > Pollicipedomorpha > Pollicipedidae > Pollicipes > Pollicipes pollicipes. Next base: position 14,835,730 of record NW_023596448.1, on the reverse strand, counting down.
CAGGCGGACGTGGCGCCACCGAGTCCGCGCCCGCCTCTGGTGTGCAGCGCCGCCTACCGGGTAGAACTGGCAACACTTCCCGGAACTCAACCGGGCGCTCGGAGGCATGAGAGCGTGTAAGGTATATGGCGGCTTTTTTTGCGTCTGGCATTGTACCATCCGGCTGACAATTAGCTACTGTTGTTACCAGTATTTGAATCTGGAAGTACAACTGATCCAAACAATGATAGGCGGACATTTACCCTGCCGCCTACTGTAAAAATGACTGAACGAGCAGTGTGCGATTCACTGATGGCTTATTCATCACAGCTCTCCATGCTGTGTGGTCGACGACATGGTTTCCGGCTCGGACACTCCACGGGAGCGGTCATGCTCAACGCGGCGATGTATCTTTCGGAACTCTTCGACATCGGAAAAATTACTCCGTTAAAGGCGATAAGCACGTCTTAAGTCTTCAACACCGTCGAGCATGGTCGGTTCCTGGAGTAACTCGGGTGGCATGGTATTGATTCTCATTGGCTCCGAGACGGTCTTTGTAATCGCGGGCGGCGTGAAATTTCCACCTCGTGTGCGCGGCAGAAATTACGTTATACCGTTAAGTCACGGTGTAAGCCAGAGTTTAGTTTTGGAACCCATCTAATTGGTATCATTAACAAACGATTTTCATCTTAAACAACCTAAATCAAACCTGTCGTGTATGCAATGATGATCATTTAATCCACGCATGTCCTCCAGACGCCTTAATGTGCTTTGGAGATCGCAGCAAGAAAACTAGGCAGCATCTGACTCCCGGCTCGTGCAAAATAATTTCAAAATGGATCTGACAAAACACATTTTGTCCCACTACACACACGTCAGCGATGATCAGGTGCTAGGTATTCTTTTGAAATCACGTTTTCTGTTACACAAGCCTCTCAGTCCGTCAAAGTCCTTGACATTGTTGCCTGGACGGAAATCCGCCTTGGGAATTACGTGTCTGCAGAAGTCATGCGATGTTATGCATACATCCCGGGATCTTAAATCTTTGGAGAAGCTGAAAGAGAGTGTGTGCGAGTCGTAAATGGTACTCGTCGCTATAACCATGCTGCTCTAATCTTAGCCGACTTAAAATAGCGAAAATGTGACAAGCTCTTAGCTGAACGTGACCTGGCGCCAATGTACAGAGTCCTGCACACGCCTGCCTCGCCGATATCTCCGAAGGAGTGCGTGGTGTACCGCGGTGCAATGTCAGTCCGTGTCACCGCGTGGTGCCGCCGATATCATTTTAGGGCTGCTAAATGTGTGCACAGAGATAGTCCACCGGAGTGCTCCCTTCCGGACTGCTTCCACATGGAACAGACCTGCGGAATCGGCCAGCACAAGAGTGCATGATCGATTGATAGACAAAACAATGGGTCACGTGATTTATTCCGGCTTTTATCACGACAAGCTGCTTTTTTCATGATCTGGCGGATTTCTAGGTAACAGGTTAGGACAATTGAAAACAGCAAAGGTGACTGCATACCTGAAATTTTCAGACAGTCTCTAGAACAAACGTGGTGCGGGCCACTTCATGCGAATCATGCAGGTGCTGTCAGAGCCCGAAGCAACGTTGTTGATCACACAGAGTCCCCGTCGAGCACAGCTCATGTCTCCAACGCTCATATAAGATTATTGAGATGGTGACATCGCTTTGAGTGGTGCTGCGTTTCGCGTCTCGCCTGGTTCGAACGACTACAATTTATCAAATGGCTGGGCTGAGTTGGTACTCTTCGTGTCTTTAGTTTATGACAATCTCACTGATTTTAAAACTTCTACCGATACATTTTTTCCCCATTCCATCTTCTCATTTCTATATAGCGTGTATCATCAGACTGCCTACCCAAGGTCACCGTTCGGTCTGGTTACACCTGTGTGGCGCTCTCGGCATGCCGGCCTTTTCCATGAGTCATTTGTAAGACTAACGCTGTTCAAATGGACTTGTCACGCGCCTACCCATTGTCTGCAATCGTTTTCTTAAGCACTTTTGCCCAACTGTATAAAATAGAATCATTTCCAGCGCGGCTTGCTCAGACTCTACTCCGGGAGCTTTTCTTTGATGTCTGTTGCATCTGAGTGCTCACTGTATAAGGCCATTCGTTTTTGTGCTTGTTTTTCTCTTTAACCGGGCTGATTACCTTGGCCTGCGAAACGCTTGCGCCCAACGTGGCGAATAAGCAATAGTCAGGCCAGACGACTAAATGGTCCACCAGAGTCACGCGCCATCAAAAGCGCCTTTGAAATCACACGCCATTCGAAAGAAGAATGCCCTGGGCGTGGTCAGCCCTCCAGTGGGGACCGTTTTCCTGAGCGGGCCAAGACCAGAGGTAAACAGGAACCTCAAACATCATTCCAAGCTATGTAAAGACACTCACCCAACTCAGGAGTCTGCCTAGCCCCTGACGCCCCTGACAGGATGTCATGCACCGTGTTCCACTCCATTCAGGAAGACAAGTTGGGAAACGAGTCGCCTGCATTTATTTTATTATAAAAAATACCATCGCACACATTTACCCTTTCTTCGCTTAACGCCGTCAGAACCCGAGGCCTGACGCCAAAGCACTAACCTGCGCCACTCGTGTTCAACATAAAGGACAGTTTGCGAAAAGCACGACGACCGTGTTTCTTGACGCACGACGCAAACCTGGGATCCGTGGCCTGGATCAAGCTGCCGGTATTCGGCCAGTTCCGGGTTGTAGGAATAATTTTGGGTGTTATGATCGACTAGATAGATATTAATACACATTAGGTGTCAACACCGCAAGGGCCCGCATGCATACATTGCGGGGAAATGGCTTAGCCATAGGTTTGGAAACCGCCAAGTTCACCTTCCCACTTTCGAAGCCACCTTTGCACACAATTGCGTGCTACTTACTGGCTGAAATCGTACAAGGGCACCTCGTCACGACTACCTCGCGCAGTCCTTAAATCCATGCCCAAAGCAAGCGAGAAGGCCACATCATAAAACACAAATATTCACGGCGCTTTTGATCCATCAGCCCTCAGTCCTCCTCGGCGGCCAAGAGCGCACCACTGCCGAGCACCGCGCCCCCGGCGTCACGGGCCGCTGCCGCGCCGGCGCCCGGTGGTCCTGCCACACCCAGGACCGGCCCGCTAACTGCACATCAGTGGCCGGCGGCCCGTGGTCAGCGCGTGGCGCAGACAGCTGGCCCGGCGGAAGTGGCGCAAGTCGCGCGCCATGCACGCCTCCAGGAAGCGACGCAGCGGTAGCACGTGGGAGCGGCGCGCAGTCCAGTCGGTGAGGAAGTCCTCCAGAACATGATGGATCAGGGTGGCGGTGGGCAGTGCCCGACCCGTTGGCTTCAACATCATGTCCACCTCTGGAACGGGCAGGCTGTGATATGAGGGTTTCATGGGTGAACGAGGTGGTTCGATGAGGTGCGTTGGGTAACAGAGGAGAAGCGACGACCTTAAGTTTTTCCGGAGGAAAGAAATGGTGGGTGAAGAAATAAAATACTCATGATTACCACAGAACGTCATAGTCATAGTACCCATGCCATTCTCCATACGTTCACTGTCTCCTGCCCACACCTTTACACGCCTGACAGTGGCGTAGTTAAGGGAGGGCTTCTGACACTATAAGTTCCCTCCTTTGGATCTGAAAGTCCATATAATTTCGAGCAGTGATGATGTTTGGGGGCTTTTCAAACATGGAAAATGGGCTCCGAGGCATCCAAATAGGGTCACGAAGCTGAAGGGTCCTTTGATCTGAAGACAGGGCTTACAATCAACGAAGGGAGGCCTTACTGGGCTGAATGCGTCCCAATGACTTGATTTACGCCCTCTTGGGCTAAATCCTGGCTGTGTTACTTGTACCCTCGAGCGCCTCATGACGCGCCCTGATCATAACGGAACCTTGCACTGCTCTCATGGAGATTCATCGAAAAGGTTGACTTAATATGCTGGTCGGGCAAAAATATTTTAAGGTTATGTTCCAGTCAACCACTAGCCAATTTGCTTAAAGTGGGGATGGCCTCACATTTGGACCTTTACGTGTCCACGAGAAGTAAACGTTTCGGCGGCGGTGGACCTGACAGACCGTCTTATCTGTTGAGTCACTTGTATGTTTGACACGAGAGGCTCGACTTAATGAAGACATGACCAATACTGTTTGCATTGTGAAGAGTGGGGCATTAGTCGACGTCCAGAAGGTACGCTAAAAATCACTGTGGGACAAGGCTCAACTAAATTTAGTTGTCATTGAGGCAAAATTAAAGCAGTAAATGTGTAAGTGGTGAGGCCGATTACATCTTCATAAACACTGTCGTAGCGTGTCACGGATCAAAAGTGTCCTGCAGCAAGTAAATGTCAGAACACCTACTTGCTGCATGATGGTTAGCCAACGCAGTATGATAGGATGCGATAATGATATGAAAATATTTAATCTGCTGGCACATTTCTTCATCTAGTCTCAAACCTGATACAGCTGACATGCTGATATTTTGATCAGCCATGTTTGTCATTTTTGTTTTTTTTCCGTATTTGGGTGAGGGGACGCTGGGAATGTTCTGGTTTTCATAACATGCCGACTCTCACCAGTGGGTGGGTGCTGATAGAAGTACATCACCGGGTGCAGGAAGTTTGACTTGTCGGCGTGCAGCGGGTCCGACACGGCCCGATCCCACCGGAACGTGTCCTGTTCCGGTCCGCTGGAACACAGCCCAGACATTGACGCCTCCAGTGGAGCCATGCCTTTTCGCTCCAAGACGCCGCGACTGACCCACCGGCACTGATAATCCTAGTGCTTGTTTATTCCTGTGGCAGATGCGCATGAACGCCCAACTGCATTCAACTTTTGAAAGCTGACGCATTAAGCAGCCCTAGTCCACGATCTGGAGTAAGGACGCTTGTGACGTGCCACGACAGCGCTTTTGTTTCGTCACATATGGAGCTTCTAGGGGTTATTCCAGTAATTATCGATCCAGTGAGTGCAGCTCCTTTCGAGTTACCTCCTTCGCCGGTCATGGACACTGCAGTTAGATGTACATGCGACTGGCTTCCGATTGTCAGCAACAACGTTTGCCTGAGCCTCTGTCTGCGCTTCGCCGGACAGCACTGCTGCCGCTGGAGCAGCCGTCCATACTCGACCGCCACGTGTCCAACGCCGGTGTCCTCGCTGCACCAGAGCCAGCCGAACGCGCTGGTACGCCCACCTGAAGTCATCGCCATACTCCAGCAACAGCACCAGCAGCTGGTCGGCCGCGCTCGTGCGCTCACCTGAAGTCATCGCCATACTCCAGCGACAGCACCAGCAGCTGGTCGGCCGTGTGGCCCGTCGTCTCGGTGAAGCGGTGCAGCAACGCCACAGGAAACTCGGGCACCAGCAGGAACCCGCCCCTGCTCCTGTCGAGGGAACGAGGACGGCTCGCAACGGAACTCAGTACGGCAGGAACCGGAGCCGGTCACTGTCGAGACAACGGGACAGCACGGATTGAATCAATGCACTGAAAAGTCGACTCCGCTCGTGCCAAGGAAAAAGAGACGGTTCGTAGCGACATGCGGTCCTGCTGCGCACCAAACGTCGCTCTGTGGCACCCGCCCCGAGGAGACGACTTGAAGCGTGACGCAGACGCAGGATCGCAGGATCAGCGTGGAACTATTCGCAATCGACTAATGTGGACTGACTATTGCTCCAAACAAAATAGACGGGGTAGAATTGATCCAAGTGAATTGGCGTTGCTTGTTTGGGTAAGAATTTAACAACGTTAAACACAGGCTTCTACATGTTCACAAAACCTGCAGCATCGGCCAAAATACAGCACACTACAGGATATGATTATGGTGACATATGATAAGATATTAATATTTGTTGGCAACTGTATCAAGCTAACCGTTGTTATTGCAACGATGACTGAGGCTTGCCTGCAGCGACTTAGCCAAGGCTCAATGCTTAGTGAAACGTCGACGCCATTTAAAGCGATGCTTTTCGCACAACGCCGCGGCTCAAGTGTAATTTCAAACATTGCATGTTGAAACAGTTCAGAAGAGGGGGAAAAGACACATTCGCATCTCCATTCTGTAGCGGGGTCTACGCTTCTCTGCTAGCTGAACATCTCAGCTACAAGCATAAGAGGGCGACGTGAGAGCTCACGTACGTGAACACCTACTTTTGGAAGACGATGATGTCGCAGAGGACGGAGAACATCTGGTAAGGTCCCGCCGCTGTGTTGAGGCGGCGAACCACCACATTCACCAGTTCCGCTAGCGGCCACAAGGTGGCAGGCCAGGCGGAACGGTGGTTCCTCCATTCTAAGATACGGTGCAGTGCTCGTGCTGAAACACAGTCGTCTACACGTTAGACAGCAATATGATTGGCTGCAAATGCTGCCATATTTCCATCGCCAATCACCAGACCCCATCGTCAATTTTCGACATGCGATGCATCATTGTGGCAGCGCGCTCCATAAGGCTCCATATCCCATCATTTGTAAAGTGATTGCCAATGTTATTACCTTTTCGAAAGACAACTTTGTCGGCACTGTCAAAACTCAGAGTGTCGGAAGCGCATCACGTAAACCTATCCGCTCAGCCGCTGACAGGCTCCTTTCTATCGAACGTCTCGCCGCTTGGGACCTAACTTCCGCTATACACCGACGGAGTCGCTGCCTCGAGTTCAGTGGTCCCGGCCTTTGACGCTCCAACACCACCGGTGCCGTGTGTGACAAGGCGCGATGTTCAGCTTAAGTTTTTTTCAGCCGCCCTACCGATGCATGTCTTGCATCATTCCGTTCTGCTTTCAAGGTCACAAGCCCAGCAAATGTTACCTAAAACTTGTGGCAATATTTTTTACATTCAGCATGTTTACTTTTTATAATTACGCATCATATATTTACTGAGCGGTCCAGCCTGGGCCTTACGTGTTCGACAAGCCGTTTTCACCCACTGGCAACAGGCTTGGGCAGTTTGCAGTAACACGAAACGCAACTGAGTTTCTAGATAGGATGGATGAAATATTTCATATTTGCACGTAAATTGTTTGATCTGTAGGGATTATCTGCAACATTACAAGATTGACACGAATTCACCCTACTCGACTGACATTCACCGGCAAAACTGTCACTTCATAAAACAGCTTAAAGCAAGGGTTGAAGCCAGGTACAGAATATGACGGGATGACCTCTGGATTAAATGCCTCACATCACATTGGACATCACCTATGTCCTACTAGAAGTTTGACGGCGCCTGGGAGCTTATGTGTGCACCAGGAGTGTACCGACGCCTAAAGGCTTATCCGTGTTCCACGAGTCTGACGTTGTGCCGGGCCGCGCCCATTTACCAGAAGCATGACCGCATCGGCGTGCGGAAGTATGGCAGTATTTTACATCCCGCCCGTGTCCCGGAAATATGGCAGTGCCTCGTACCACAGCAGTGCACCTTAGCGCCAGTGGCACCTCACGCGCCACACGGGTACTAGCGCCGCCTCACACGTCGTCTCTGCGTGAGAAGTGCGCCCGCGCCTCTCGTCGCACCTGTGTACCGGAAGCCGTGGATGAAGCCGCCGGCCGACCTCCGAAAGTCGAGCGCGTGACTGGCCACGCCGGCGAAGTAGAGGCCCGGGCTGACCGGCGAGCCCCAGTCGGCCTTCACCGCCGGGAACTTGGCGTGCGCGCTCGTCGTGCCCGGACTGGTCGCACTGCAGACACGGTTAGGGCCAGATGGGATGGCTGGCAGTAGAGAGTGCCTCAGCTGCTGGGGCTGTTTTGCGCTTTGATCGATCAAGGTCCGCTGGCAATCATAATGTAGAATGGCGAAGTGATAATCATTGATCATAATACCGAAAGGTTACGTTTATGAACGCACTACCAACCTACACAGAACATGGCAAAGCATCCTCCGTTGAATGTAAAATGGATAAACTGATGCGTTGCCAAAAGTTATGCGCAAACATCCATGTGCATAGAACATGCCTGGACAAAATATAGCTTAACCTTGTGACCAGCGGGGTAAGGTATCAACGCCTCGCCAGTGTTCATTTAGCTGCAGAACCACCCGCGCAAGCGTCGTCAAATTATTGGTGCCTTACGACACATCATCTGCGATATACGCGGACATTGTTAGGTCTAGGTTATGTTGTGTCACTGAACTAGACGGATTGAACTGTGGCCACAATATAGTACTACGGAGCATTTCCTACAGGGCTGTGTTTGTCACAGTGGCTGAACTTGACCTCTAGTTCTGATCAGATATATTTTGATTCAACTCTAAATCAGCTTTCGAATCAAACGCATTGTTAAAAGGTGATTGGAATAAGCTGTTGACACAAACAACTTAACACAACGGACTCTTACCCTGATTGTGAATTCAGCAAAGTGGTGTGCCATTCATGATCTAAATTAGTAAGATTTAAAGCGAAATAAGTGTTTCGCGTCCAAAAACAACTAACGATATCTCCAGAATTTCACATGTCCATAACTGATAGTTAAATGGAGTGGTCCACATTTATATGGGAGGAGGGGGGGGGGGGGGGGGCTTGAACTGAAAGAGCAATCTTGAAGACCTGTCGGTGCTGTTCACAATCCTGCCCCACCGTAAGGCCTAAGCTACTCTGGTTTCTGGGCTGCACGCCCGCGAAAATGAGGAAAGGTATATCAGAGAGGGTATTCAGTCACCTTGATTTCAGGACATCACATTACGCCATTCTAATTCCTGCCTTTCAATAAGTCATGTGGTGATCAAGGCCAATAAAAATGTAATTGTAAGGCGTTCATATCTGGTGTTCGTGGGCGAAATTTTCAGATATAAAATACTAAATTCACAGAGTGTGTTGACCTGTACGTGGACTCACTTAGGTCAAAGTTTGAGGTTCATAGAGCATGATCTTCGGGTCAAATAAGGTCAAACAATGTCAATTTCTGGTTGGTCTCTAAAGTGCTCCCACAACCTAGATAACTGTGTCTAAGCAAAAGGTCACATGCTCATTTAGGGTCAGTGAACTTGTTTGACCTTTTAAAGGTCATGGTGACCAAAATCATACAAGACTGCTCTGAGCTTTGCACTTGAATAACTGATAGACATTACGCTAGGCAATGCGTTTCTAAAGAAAAAAATGTTTACCTGCGGCACTTAAGGTCAATGACCTATTCAGACCTCTAAGAAGTCCATGCAAGATGTATAATGCGGTTCCTGCTATCAATAAATTCGAAAGGAGCACCAGCAGCTATCTCATACAGCAAGCCTTAGAGCAATAAAACAGGCTGGTTTTGACCTTGGTCTGACTTCCATACCTGACCTTAGGCCACCTTAATTCGCTTATTAAATACTTGTGTTGCCTAAAAAAGCACCTCAGAGATGTGTGGCTTCTTCTAACACTCCGTTGTTACAACGGAATGGACGACTACCTAGAAATTGACTTCGCTGAAACCATGGTCTAACTTTGACCTGTCATAGGTCAGCAACGTTACAAGATACATCTGAATTTTTGATGCGAAAGGATCCGCTATTTAATTGACTACAGCTATGCAAATTTGGCGCGGCTACGCCGCGTCGCTCGGAAACCATTCTAGAAAGACCTATGGGGGGTCGATTTGACCCCACCCGAGCGCGCGTTAAACGAGCTTATTGAGCAAACATTGGTAATGCCAAGCCTCTGCTACGTTCTGACAGCATAATGTAAATTCGTCGCCCGTAAGTGTGATCATTAAACCAACGTCACCGCATTTCCTTCATCATTATTTCATCACCGCAGGCTTTTGTTGACATTCAGTCCTTATTTTTTAGGTAAAGTTCCAGAAGCGTAAACTTGTTGGTGTTTACCAGACACTATCGATTCCTCATCTAAATGCGCCGCATGATGCCGAATGCTCATGATAAAATAAACCAAATGACGATGCAATTTAACGTCATGAGGTTTAAGAGACCACTCCGTTGAACAAGATGCCAAAACTCTAAAAAAAACATAAAGACTGGTACATATACAAGCTACTTTCAAACTAGGAAAAGTTACAGCTTCCTGATATCGGAAAAATGACAATCCCAAATCTTATTTGGAGTCGCAAGGGCTACCCAACATTACAGAATCTTTCCGCCAGCACCTTTCAGCCCTTAGGTCGCACGGGGCGGTTACCACAACCTTTCAATTATATTTGGCACGTGGCCCTGTCAGCACCAGGGCTAAACAGGAGTCCACTCTGCCCGTGTCACCGAAATGAAACGTAAAAGTTTGCGTCACTTCCCACGCGATAGAACATGATCCCAGACTCGGCACATGCAGCGACCTTCAAACTTGTTCAACATGCTTCACTTAGTTCAAGTTAGGTCGTTCAAAATCCTCAGGAGCTTGTCTGGGCAAAAGTCAAAGTCAAGGCGGTATCGAATCGAGCCGATGGCCTGTCCAGGCCGATATTTCGGGGCGGTGCACAGGGACGGCGATGTTACTGCACGCCTGTGGAGAGTCCCACCCAAGCAGCGTCCCAAAATTCATCCAGTAAGGTGTCCAGGATGTAAACATAAACCCATTACTGGCACGCTGGTAATCCACGCTGATACTCCGGAGGCCTCCGCACGCAATTCGTTGGCGCCAATTCGTTGCCCTCTGACCCCAAAACCTGTCCAGACCATTTGACAAGTCTGAGGCTCCATAATGATTGGTTGATCGCGGACCGATTCAATGCCGATCGGCCGATTTTGAGCAAGGAGAGGGGCAACAGGCAATGAACCGCAAGCTGAGAGTGTAATAAGACGACAAAACATCGACCGCCGCCCAAATGGCCGAGCATTGAAATACTGCATATAAGAATAATTCGATTTCGTGCGGTTGTCATTGCGGCCAAGCACGGAAAAAACGACTTTAAGAAACGAAGTACGACTGGGATGTCACCACCATTTTTGCAGCGTGACGCCTCGGTCAGCCGCATGCGGACTGATGTCGGGACATTGTCATGACAGCAAGGCGGTGTTTGTCTGGACAGAGGACAGCGAGCACAGTCGGACAGTGCAGCCGGGCAGCGCATCTGGACAGCACAGCCGGACAGCACGCCCGCGACCCCTCGCCCCCTCCCCCCGCCCACGTGTTCCGGAGGGTCGAACGCAGCCGGATGGCAATCGCCAAAGTGTATGTGGTGTTCGGACTGCCATCGAAATGACACTAAAATTCCATTGATTATTATCACCAGCGGGCAACAGAGTAAATCCAATCCTCGGGGCGAGCATTTGGTATATGGGTTTCAGGAACTGTCAGAACTCATCGCAAAGGCCGACGGCCGGGAGAGAGAGATAGATATCGCGCGGTGAGGCGTTAAAAATGCATTGGCTCTAGCCATCGGTACCATTTATCAGGATTGGTTACAGGGCCAGTGCACTGGGCGCATCTAAGGCTGCCCAGTGCTCGGTGACCTCGAATTCGACGAGCAACAAACCGCCCACCGCTCCCCTGAGTTCAGTCATGGCATCGGATTATAAGAGATGACGCTGGGGTATTGGCAGATCTTTGATGGTAGATAGCACGGCTGGGGCTTGCTAGCCTGTCGTCCAACGAGTGAACAAACCACATATACAAGCCCCCTGAGCTCGGTGAGGGCATCCGATTATTGAAGATGGCGATGGGGCCTCGGCGGATCCCTGATGGCGGGTGGCACGACTGGGGGCGGGTGGCACGACTGGGGGCGGATGGCACGACTGGGGGCGGATGGCACGACTGGGGGTTGCTTTACTGCAGTCTAAACAGTGAACAAACTACATGTACAAGCTTTATCATGAGTTCTTATGCCGAGAATCAAGGACCTAGATGTGCCTAGGGACTAATACGATGCAGTTGTTGACATTGATTACATCGCACTGATAGAGCATTGGTACTGTTTAACTAGCACCTCCTAGCATTTTGAAGGCTGATTATTCTAAGCATAACAACAGGTAATGCCGTACAATCAGGAGTTCAAAATACTTTCGCTTACACCACATGTACAAGCAACGGTACAAGCTCTGCAGGCCCTGACAACCGGTGGCAAACGGTAAAAATGACGGTCGTCAAATGAGAAGCTGTCAAAAACTGAGTAAGATGCGGACCATTCTTGTCGATACTTATTCAGCTTTGCAGGCACAGTCAAACTGTGATTACACCAAGGAACTGCGCTATCGCAGTATTCGAAAGATAATGTAGGGATCGCGGCCATCTTTTCATTATCCTGCTTATTATGATGCCCCAAAATGTTATCAGCGAATCCACCAGCTGACACACATTGTGAACGTTCGCCGAGGGTCGTACTACTCAGACAACAGCGTGTTGACTGAATGATGGCCGATGTCTCACTACTCGGGTACTTTTTGGCGATGTGTAACAAGACCGTGGCAAATAAGACATGAGCCAAGGGATGGGAAGCTTATGCACTTCACCGTACCAGATCACGTTTGCACCGGGCGTGCGGATGCCGGTGTGAGCTCACCGCCAGGCGTGCATTTTCTGTCTGTTGATGTGCACATCTGAACCTTTGGGTTAAACAATTGCTCACGCATGCATGCCGTGTTTTGGCTGGAACATGGTATGGTATTGTGTGAGCATAATATGCATACCTACGCATAGCTGCATACACACACACACATATATATATATATATATATATATATATATATATATGTATGTATAAATATGCATATCTACATAGCCCTCCCTACATATGTGTGTGTGTGTGTGTGTGTGTGTGTGTGTGTGTGTGTGTGTGTGTGTGTCCACTCCATGCAGTCGACAGTCCTTCCATCGACGACTGTTAAACGCCACACCCAAACTGCCCTCGGAGACTTACCTATCAAAAATAGAAAAATCGAACTTAAATCCAAGGCACCCGACGACGGCGTCGTAGCCATCCCGCATGGAGAAGTTATCCTGCAGTTCGGCGCCCCCCGTCTGCTTGGTCTGCGCCGCGCCGGGCGGCGGCGCTGCGCAAACGTCGCGCGCCGCGCTGCACGCGTCGCTCCCATTGGCCGTCCGGTTGAGGGACGTCACGAGCGCGTGGTGGACGGTGTGCGCACGCGGCTCACGGGACCACCAGACAGCGGGGCGCACGTGAATGCGGCCCTCGTGGCGCACTAGGCGGATCTCCTCGATGTCCGTTTCCAGGAGGCCGTCCAGCGACTTGAGCTGGTACGTGTCGAGGAGGTTGTTGTTGATGGCCCTGCGCGAAGTAATGTTCGACGTGAGGTGGCATACGCTGTTCAAGCGCACACTGTTAAGCACTTGATACGGAGCGACGTGCGACAGTATGCTCTTGCAGGGGCGTTGGAGCACTCCAGAAGAGGGGTCGAAACTTGCATTAGTTATCTTTCCTTGTACATTACCACCCTAACCTTCGTTTTGAAAGGGGGCCGGGGGTCGATGCGACCCTCGAAGACTTGTTGATATCTCTCCGGCGTGCCATGAATTTGCGCCCAATTTTTTCGCTAGCCTATAAGACACTCATTGTGCATATTTTAAACACCAATAACGTGTCTCTGCTATTTCTGCTTTCTGAGAGCAGCCCCATGGAATCAGGATGAGGGTTAAGCATACTCCAAAACTATGTGGTGACGCCCCCGAGGCCCTCGTTTTCCGCGCGTATAACGATTAACGCAGGGAATTCATGCACAGATGTGGGATAGCAGAGACTGACCCGCTGTGCTCCAGCTTTCCTCCCAAAGCTAGCGCGATGGCGTCACGATATAGAGCACGTCGTGTCACATGGCGGCATGATGAGGTGACGTACATCATCTCGAAGGTGTACAACATGGCCGTCAGGTGTAGACGATGTGACGAAGATCTATGTGGTGTTCATGGTGGGATGCGGCATACCGCATCGCCGCGGCTAGAGATCCCGCCGAATGAGGGCAGCCGATCTACATAGCCGTCTTTCAACCGGACATACACACTCGAACGATCCTGTCAGCCTGTGCTCGCTGGCAGCTTGCATTGTTCCGCTGTCGAATACCGACCACCGGTATCGGCCGGGCCACACTGTCATCATCTTCGCCACCCTCCGCCTCGCGTCATGACAGGCTCTCCAAGCATCCGGTGCGCACGGGGAGCGGAAGGACTGACCTCAGGTCGCCCACATAGTGGGTACTCCAGGCGAGCCGGGCGCGACTCCGGGCCACCATGTGTACCAGGTTGGTGTGTCCGGAAATGTTCGAGGCCGTCTCGAACGCAGCGTTGCCTGAAATAAAATTATCTGTCGTCGTGTGTACAGCTGGGAAATATGGTAAAGTGAATGGAGTCGTTTGACTTGTGATGGTGGAACTTTGTTTCAATTATCTCCTTAGAGTGCTTTATGCCGAGCGTAGCGGCGCAAATGACGCTGTCAGCCGGAGACGTCCATAAATGATCCACGGAAACGGATGTCAGTAGCTTTACTGTTGCAGCTTGGCATGATATGCACAGTCCATGCATCCCGGTCGTGCCTGTACGTGGCTGAGATTGCAGCAGACAGAGCAAGGACACAGTGGTTTGTGCTGTTGCCCGTGCCACCTGATAGACAGAGCTGGAACAGACTGACAGCTAAAGCGCACCGCAAAACGTTTATTGATAATGTAATCCACCGGTGACTAATGCATCTGTGCGGTAACGCGCGTCATCTGTATCGGCCATAATCAGCCTGATGGTTAATGTTATCATCCTAAAAACGTCTTGATAAGCGAAAACAGCCAAACCTCACGACATAATGAAGGAAATGCTTTGATGACAGATCAACCACGTGTCCATTACGTAATGATGGCATAGGGAAATACGTTGACAAATTTGTAGGCATAACCTGTAGATATGACCGCAGATACACAGACTTGACAATATATAGACACCTACGAACTTGGAAATATAAGAATGTCCGTATATATATATATATATATATATATATATATATATATATATTTATATACACGGACATTATATATATCACAGCTATACTAACGGCAACAAATATGTGCACACAACTGATACCTCATAGCGATACTGACATAAGTGGATGTAGGCTGCACGCTGGTAATGTGCATCAGCCACAATTGTCACTGATTACTCCATCATGCTTAAAATTATTTTACGCTGATGATGGCAACAATACATCCAATGCCCAAAATATGTAAATCGTCCTCAGAGTTGGGTCCATCATGTAGCATTTTGTGTGGTACTACACGACAGGCCACTCCCGAAAATTCAGGTCAATGTTCATAACTGACACATGGCTCAATAGGACCTAGGTATTGTCAGCAGGACTTGTGACACTGTCATCAACGTGACTGCTCTGTGAACTAATATTTCGAATCCCATGGACCCAGAGAATCCTCCTATCCGCCCCCTTATATCGCTGCGAGTTCCCCCACAGGCTCGGAAAGCGTACCTCTGCCCAGAATGAGCACGTTCTGCCCCCTGAAGCGCTCAGGGTCCACCGCAACTTGGTCGTAATGCTGGATGTGCTCGTGACCGGATATGGCTGGCTTGTTGGGCTGCCACAGGCCCGTGGCTACAATAACGTACCTGGAAACATGTGCAGCAGTGAACATGACACACTGGTGTGCGTACGTCAAGAAGGGAAGGCGTGTCTGCACGCACACGCCTGGTAACACATTAAGTACGCAGCCAAAGCATTGAAAAAACCATCAAACGTTGATACTGGCTTTTAGCCATGAGGCAGAAGGGGTGAGGTTGAGTTGAGCTAATCGACCCTGTATTGAGTTTGGTTACTTGACCGTGACTTCGGCAGATATGTGCGCTACTGTTAAGCCAATCCTGTCAATTCTTGTGGATTTTTTAACCAGAATTTCTCGGAGCGTTATGCTTTAGGAACACTCCTAAACAGATCAGCTTAACTCACTCCGTTGGTAGAAAACCACTTTCGTGATCGCAAAATGGTCTCATGGACGACCACTGCCAACAGAGCACGCGTTGATGGTGGAAGTAATAGCATCATTTCCGGCATGTCTGGTCTCCAGGGTCTTTTGACCCCGATGTCACCTGCCCTCCAAAGTAGCGTGACCTCCTGACCTCACCTGCAGCCGAGTACCCCGGCCGACGTCTGCAGGAGGAGCATGTCCCGGTGGGCCCGCTCTACTCTCGTGACGTTCACGCCGTAGCGTACGTTCAGGCCCGTCTTCCGCTGGAAGTCGCGCAAGTACTCCACCATCGCGTCCGC
The DNA here is from genome assembly GCF_011947565.3 of Pollicipes pollicipes. NCBI lineage: Eukaryota > Metazoa > Arthropoda > Thecostraca > Pollicipedomorpha > Pollicipedidae > Pollicipes > Pollicipes pollicipes. The sequence goes on along the minus strand of NW_023596448.1, from coordinate 14,819,606 downwards.
CTGTCCGTAGGCCGGGAAGAAATGGTGACCGTGCCAGCATGTTGCGCGCCCGGATCATCCCCGATCGTCCCGGAACATCCCGGATCATCCGGGCGCGCACGTGTGTTTGCCATGCAGCACGTACGCGGCAAAATATGCTCTGTGTATCCCATTGCTGGCTGAATGGGCGTCATCGGGGGTCGTAGCCAACAAACACAGAACCTGCTAACGCCCGTTGGTGGTGTATGTGGTACGACGGTTGCAGCAGCGAACGCGCAAAAATATCAATGAAGTTGGCCGAATTAAAACAACAGTGATTAGAAACATCTTTCCTTTGCATTCATTACCAACCTGCTTCCATTACCGGATGGGAGCGTCTCCGTTCAAAGACCACCTAACAGCCGCGTCATGTTTCACTTGCAAGCCTTTTCGCTCACACCGCGCACGCTGGTACGCCCGATGTGTTAGTTTGCGCTGCTTCTGCACCATTGCTGAACTTCACTCCCTGCATCCCCACAATATTGTGTGAGCCTCGCACGCTGGCTGATATTGTGTCCATCCTCGTAGAGCGCCGCAGCTACTCCGGGAGACAGCGGTAAGCCGATCCTCACGTCGGCGCTTCAGAGCCCGCGGTGGCCACAATCAGCGCCGCCAAGTCCTGACGGCATGTCATCACCGACGCCGCCCGCCTGTCGTCAGCCAGCCCCCCGCGGGCGATGAATCCGAAGCGGTCCGACGGCGGCGCGGCAGAGAAACGGCCTGCCACTCACGTGAGGGAAGAACTCGGACGAGTAGCGCCGGAAGACCAGCGACGGGTCGTCACTCAGCAGCGAGTTCCAGTCGTGTCGCTCGTTGAACTCGCGGTTCACCTTCCCCGTGTGCTGTTTGTTGATGCTGATCAGGGTTCGGTGGCGGGGGTACTTCTTGAAGAACGAGCCTGCGACGGTCGGAAAGCGATTCACATCTTTTATGCATGGGATCGATAACGACATTACACATAACGTCGAGTCAAACATTGGATGGCATGAATATTAAATGTCTCTTATTGTGTCAAATGTTGCGAATCGTTTGCAGGTGGAATTCAATTGCGTCGAATGCTGCGAAATGTTTGCAGGCGGAATTCAAAGAACTATATATATATCTGTCCTCTTTGTGCTACTGTGCTCCTGGAAACTCCTGTGCTACACTTGTGCTACGGCATGCGGTTTTCTGCGGTTTCAAGTTTACAGAAAATGATTAACTTGGCACTATGCTGAATACCAACAGTTGCATTGGTTTTTCATTAACGCTAAATCAATGACTAATTTCGCTCCCAGTAGCGCCATTCTGACGCCAAAGTTCAATGTAAAGGCGCCAGCGTCGAAACAAATTCATCCGCGCAGGGAACATGTCGCAATACAGTTATTAGAACAAAAGGAGATGACGCAAACCATTATCAAACAACGCACGGTTGCAGCAATTACGCCCATAGCTCGCGATGTCGGATGACAGCATCACTCACTTCAGCCGGTGACGGGCAGCTAACTCACTTCACCATGGCCCAAGAACCCTCGGTTGCCATTGCCGCTTCGGTAGCGGCGCCAACGCGCAACCCCTCGTCTACGACACGCCTGGCCTGCAACGTCATGGCTGGCCTGGCGTCACGGCTGACCTTGGGGCCTTGCCTGACCTGGAGTCGAGTCTCACCTGGGCTAGCGTCCCGCTCGAGCAGCACGTGGTCCCGACCGGCTCGCTTCAGCAGGTAGCCCATCTGCAGACCGGCCGGGCCGGCGCCGATGACGCAGTACTCCGTGACGTCACCGGGGTCACGTGACCGGCCGGAGGTCAAGGCCAGTTGGCCGGCGATTGGCAGGAGAAGCAGCAGAACACCGCGCCATGATAGCATTAGAGAGGCCAACTGAAACAAGGCGAGAATGCGTTGGTAACCCGCTTAGGCTCAAGTCATGGACGTGCTGATGAAACGTGACGCTGACCTGTTGATACCCACATCTTCTGAAGTCTCTGCCGGCCCCGCCCCCTCCTCTCATTTATAGCTACGCATTTTGCGGGCAAAGGCTGACGGTGCTGGAGCACGGTATGGGCTTTTGGCATTGTTCGTGGACCTGATACACGGAAAACGGAAGCACCGCGAGCGCTTCGAAACGGGAAAGGATTTCGGACGTAAACTACCACCAGGAACTGCGGAAAGCCCAGAATAATTCCGAAAGAATTAATCGGGCATGTCAGACGACATTCCACTGGTGAGGAGAGGGGCTGCTGGTCGTCTCCCCTCTCCTCTCGGGGGAATATAACGCCCCCGGACGTACAATGATAAGAACCGTGAGCATGTACAAACGTCCATAGTATCAAGCTTTCTTAACACGCGCTCCGGTGGGGGGGGGGGTCAAATTGACCCCCGAAGGTTTTTCCAGAATGGTTTCCGAACAGCGTGGAGTAGCCGCGTCACATTTTGCAAAGCTGTTCACATTTGAATAGCGGATCGTGTGGTGTAAAAAGGCAGATGTACCTGATAAGGTAACTTACCTATGGCCGGTCAAAGTCAGGCCATGGTTTCAGCAAGGTCAGTTTCTAGGGAATCTTTCAATCTGATGCAACAACGGAGTGTTTGACGAAGCTATCCATATTTGAAATGCTTTATTATGCAACACAAGCATTGCATGAGCAAATTAAGTTGAACTATGGTCGGGTGTGAAGGTCATACCAAGGTCAAAATCAAGCTGTTTTATTGCTCTAGAGTTTGCTGTATGGGATATACTTAGAGGTCACAATAGGTCATTGACCTAAGCTGACCCAGGTGGACACTTCTTAAAGAACATACTGCCAAGCGTAATCTTTGTCCCTTATTCATTTGCAAAACTCGGGACAGTCTTGTAAGATTTTGGTCACCATGACCTTCAAAAGGTCAAACAAGGTCAATGCCCTTAAATGAGCTTGTGACATTTTGCTTAGAAACAGTTATCTAGGTCCTGGGGGAACTTTTGACACCAACCTGAAATTTGACCTTGTTTGACCTTATTTGACCCGAAGGGCATGACCTAGCAGCCTCAAAATTTGACCTAAAAGATTTCACGCACAGGTCAACACACCCTGCAAATTTGGTGTCTCTAGCTTTCTTATTTCCCGAGATCTTAGGGAGGGCGGGGGTCAAATTGACCCCCTCCCCACCCGAGCGAAGGGTACCTAGCCGGCCACCGGGGCGCGTGTTAAAAGGAATGTTCCACATTTGTAGGGCGTTTGGAACTGAAGTTGCCGTCTTGAGGACAGTATGATGCAGTTCAAGGATATGCCCTTTTTAAAACCCAGAACGCTCTGCTTCCTGAGTTACACGCCCGCAAAGTACGAAAAGGCCTATTTGCAGCCAACTTCAAATCGCCTCCTGATTAACGATGCCATAGAAACGTCATTAGATCCCCGTGATATTATAGGCTGCTTTTTATTTATGGCCAAAACAGCATGACTGCTGAATACATTCGCAAGAGGCGATGCTGCTGCGCTTGTGGTACAGTCCGCGGAAGATGATTGGCTGTCAGTAAGATTTTGCTGCTGAATGCGGGTCGCGAACACAAGCGTGAGCAATTCTGGGTTGTGCGACAATCGTCGCCAACGGGCCATTTTTCTTTATTTCTAGGCCACAGGCCAATGCTATCAAAAACAACGCCACTGTCTGCAAAAAAGTACGGCACCCAAAAAATGGGCGCCCTCTTGAAGTAATAAAAAAGAGGACGCGACGACAAATCTGTCTTTTTTCTCCTGCTGGCGTTTTTTCTTCTGCTAACGCATCTCTTACCAGCTCGGTTGGCACCTTGTGTACCGGAGCACAGAACATTGTACGGGTTTATGGGTTAGCAAGGCATTATCGAAATTCGGGAAACATTGAAGCAATTTTAGATATATATTTACCTAAATATTTCACACATATGGTACGGGCAAATTTAAATCTTGAACAAAAAATTGTGTTTTATAAGAAAGAGCTCTTGAGCCGCAACACCATAAACCCCCGATGGGACTTTGTTTCGAAGGGAGCTCAAGTCCGATGTTGTGACTGAAGATCTGTGCGGAAATTGTGAGAAAACCTACAATTTAATAGTCCCCCGAGCTGTGAAAATGTGAGATCACACTTATTTGACAAAAGAGTGTGAATCGGGGGCTCGAAATGCGTGTGATCACTGATGGTGTGTGCCAGTGGCTTGTATTGGTATTGATGTGATCGGGAGTGTGCGTGCGAGGTTTGTTCTTCTGAGAGAGAGCATTGTTTTGGTATTCTTTTGTCTATTGACTCCCAATATAATGTGATATTTATTGATGGCTGATATATTGTTGCCTATTGATATTGATGCCTGCCTCTACCTTTATGTTGTGTTTGAACACGACAAAGGAATGCTGGCAAACTGAGAGAAACAATAGCTTTCACTTTTTTGCAGGGCTGTTCAGAGGCAAGTACTAATACTTGTACTTCTAATGATTTTGCCAACAATGTGAACCTATTGAGGTATTACAGCATTTAATCAATCCATTGCATGCCGTTATATCAGCAATTCATTTTGGCAGAAGGGGGCTGGTGTGTGCAGCTCATTAGTGGATATGCTTAGTAAAGGCTCACGTTATATGACTTTGCAAAATTGTCTTTCCCTAAATAATTCTGAAAATGTAGCTTTATTGTTACTGATGCACGTTGTACTGTCTTCACAAATCCTGTATGCAGGCGAGCGTTGCTCCTGAGAAATCAATGCCATAGCCACTGCAACTTGCATGGGATGCTGGGCGCTAAGAAAGGTGGAAAAGTATTGCTGCTGGTGTCTCGGGCAGCGCTTAATATGTTTATCATGAGCCTTGTGTGCACTGGCAGCTCCATCATTTCCTTGCATTTTGCCCATCCCACCATAACTACATGCACTTGTCATGTCCCCAGCCTTGAGCAAGCTCAGCATGTTTGCAGTGTCATTTCACCACACGTAAAATGTTCCTGTTGTTTTTTTAGTTAAGCAGCCTGATGGCTGCAGCATGTTGCAATGACCATGGAAGTGAAAGATGTGTGTGCATCTTTCTCACCTGCGTTTTTCTGGATTCCCGAAGCAGGCTGAGCAAGTGATGCCACTTATTGGTTGTCTGCTTTGCTGAACGTGATTTGCATATTGTATCATGTGCTTTGGGCAGCCATATGTCAGATGGGAAGTCAATACAAGAGTGCATACTTGACCCATCTTTACGTGCTGGAATTTATTATGAAAGCGGCATGGATTGCAGTCGAAAAACCATATTGTTGTTCATTATGTCATGCCACAGAACAGCACCGAGAGAGCGCCAAAATGAAGCTATTGGCCAGTGCCATAACACAATGTACCACATTGTTTCAGCATTTTTGTCAAGCCTATGACGATAGCAGCTGTAATTTATCCAACAATGCCAAAGGACTGTCTACGGTAAGAATGTCGTTGCACCCACAATGGTTATATCAGGGCCAACTATTAACTGCATGAGCAATCCTAAGCAAAAAAAAAAAAAAAATTATTGGTAGCCCAAACCTTACCATCTTACCGTAGTTATAGCAATGCTTTGACAATCAATGCATGCCAATGACACAAATTTATTATTTTTCGCATGGCACCACACTTCCAGTTACAAATAATAAAAGACAATTTTACAAATTTATTATTTTTAGCACGACACCCCATTTGCAGTTACAAACAATCAGGACAGCGACTACTGTACACATCACATGGTATCAATGTCAGGAATACAGCACTGCGCGCAACGGTGGGGTCGACGATGAAGTATTGACAAAATCATAACAGCAAAGTAGCAACAGCAGCAGCACTGCATAGTCGCCCATTGATATTAATAATCTGACATAAAAGCTGGCGAACCGCTACGTTGCGCATGTCAAACAGTCCACGAAAGCTTTCCTTACAGCCAGCACCAATACAAAAAGTATACAAATAACCCCACCCACTAATCCGCCCCCCACACACAGCCCCCGCAACGAGAATCGCCGGTTGGCGTCAGCTTTCGTGCGTTTCCAGGTCTTTAGGTTCTGGCTGCCAGATGCTGCCAGGTTTTGCTGTCGGCACAAGCCCATGCCATAACACCATCAAAAAATGGCGTAACGGGGTCTATTTTTATGAACTTCGAAATTGTGTTACTTAGCTTCGTTTTTGAACTTTGAAAGCTTACCAATAGTTCCCATCCACATCTGCTGCCTAACTCAATGTCTTCAAATTGGAACATTCCATTTATTAATGGCAATGTTTGCATTACACATAGATACCTCCTACAGGTTACTTCAACGAATTCATCAGCAATGCAACTTGAGTGGCTTGTGGAAAGGGCGCGTGCCGAAACTGGATGCTGCAGCCATTATTGGTATAGGCGGAGCTTTGATAGCGTCGCTCTGTGCCAAGCAACAGCAGCATTAATCATAACATCCGCATTTCTCGTTTCCCCCTGATGACAAACACATCCGAACCGGCTCTTTGTCATACCAAACGTGTGCCTGCTGCAGTGGACAGCGGTCCTCTGATCGCTAACCTCCCCTCCTCCTCCACTCCCCCCCCCCCCCCCCCCCCACCACCGTGCCGCCGCCCGGCAGACGCCCGACGAGCCAATTAGAGGCCGTCCGTGCCCCGAGGGTGTCAATCAGTCCTCGTCGCCGGCGACGACGCCGCCCAGGAGGCGAGAAGACGGCCATGTCATCGTCGTAAGAGGGGGTCAATAAGCTGCGGAGCCGCGATGGGGCGGGGGTGGAGCCCGTGACTCGGACGGTGTGGGTGCTCTCTGACGCGTCAGCAGAGAGGAGCGTAGGAGGATTACGTAACTGCGATCCGCTGTGGATGGCCAATCGGAGGTGCACGCAAACGGCTTCGTATTTCACAATGCAAAAAAATGCGCCAAGGGCGTTTTCTTAGATTGAATGCTGCGTATGGTCCAGTACAACACAAAAGCGAAAATATGGGCAACACGTAGCTTCAGTTGCATACAATTGCAATTGCAGCTACAATGGTAAAGCAGAACAGGCAAGTGTGGCTATGAGAACACGATACTGAGTAATGCAGCGCACGTTGCATATAAGTTGAGCCTAAGAGGATAACAATCTTAACATGTACCCAGCCAGTGTCAGCGAAATTATTCCGGCGGCAAATAACTGGGCAGTTTTGCAGCTCAAGAGCCGATGATCGCTTTACAGCCGCTGAACGGCAGTTTAATCTGTGCCCTGACGGTGCAGCAGCCCATGCCCGGGCTACAATACAGTGGGCTATCGCTGCGAACATAACTGAAGCGGGACTTCAGGCTTATATGCGAGCTGCTGCTGAATGGTCCCTTCCGAAACGAACTAATTGATATGTGGTCCGATTATCACTTCAGCCGGTAATTTTGCCAAGTTTATTTCACCAAACCCATCTTCAAACGACGTTTTCAAAGAGAGTTTCTCGTACGAAGAATCCTCCTTACAATCCTTTTTTGCCGAAACTGAACACAAATGCTGTATCAAAGAGAGAGCATCGTAGAAGACACATTCGCCGTGCTGTTCTAATTCACCTCTTTGTCCCAAAGCTCCTACAGCACGCTTTATCGGGAGCCTGCTGCGGCCGTCAAACGTGTGTCGTCTTTCAGCTGTCCAGGGCAGACCAGCCCGAGGGCCTGCACTATCCCGAAGAGGCGTCTCCGTGCGAGGTTAAGTTTCGGTTGTGGAAAAAACCCTCCATGGTCGCGGCAGCTCTCCGGCGCTCGCCCATCCCCTAAATCGCACACTTCTTAACACGCACTCGGGGGTCAAATTGACCCCCCGAAGGTTTTCCGGAATGGTTTCTGAACGGTTCGGCAATAGCGGCGCAAAATGTTGCATACCTGTAGAAAATTGAATAGCATACCTCTTGGCATCAACAATTTAGATGTACCTTATAAGGTCGCTGACCTATGGCAGGTCAAAGTCAGACCATGGTGTCAGCGGACAATTTCTAGGGAATCCTTTAATCTGATCCAACAACGAAGTGTTAGACGAAGCCACACATCTCTGAGATGCTTTATTAGGCAACACAAAAGTTGAATGAGCCAATTACATTGACCTAAGGTCAGGTATGAAGGTCGCAACAAGTTCAAAACCAACCTATTTTGTTACTCTAGGGCTTGCTGTATGGTATAGTTTCATTTCGAGTTCAGTATGAATGTCACAAGTCAAAACCAACCTGTTTTGGTACTCCAGAGCTTGCTGTATGACATAGTTTATATCGAGTTTATTGATAGCAGGAACTGCATTATACATCGTTAATAGACTTCTTAGAGGTCATAATAGGTTATTGACCTAAAATGACCGGGGTCAACATTCTTTTTAGGAACATACTGCCTAGCGTAATCTTTATCGTTTAGTCAAATGCAAAAACTCAAAGCAATCTTGTAGGATTTTAGTCGCCTTGACCTTCAAAAGGACACACAAAGTCACTGACCTTGAATGAGAATGTGACCTTTCTGCCTTAGAAACGGTTATCTGGGTTTTGTGGGCACTTTGGAGACCAACCTGAAACTTTACCTTGTTTGACAGTTTTTGACCCGAAGGTCATAACCTAGGAACCTGAAACTTTGACTTAAGTGATTTCAAGTACAGGTCAACACATCTTGTAAACTTGATGTCTCTAGCTTTCTCTTTCTCAGTTCCCGAGATCTGAAGGGGGTCATATTGACCGCTACCCCCCTCCCCCACCCGAGCGAGGGGTATCTAGCCAGCCATTAAATGGCCACCGCTGGCCGATATACTTTTGGGTGAGCAAAACAAAAGCCAAAGCATCGTATCAGTATCAGGAAATGATCTCAATTAAAGCTACTCGCTAAGCCAACCATGCACGCAGTAGATGTCACGCGGCGGTGCAATGCCAGCGGTGCAATGACGATTACCCGTCCGCTGACACCAAACTTGTTCTCCACTAACCCTGAGTCAGGGTGGTGACTATCGCACCATGTCATGTCACCACGGTGACATGTCAGTTGGTGTCGACGGCAATTAAAAATTTACACAATGCATTTTTCGAAGTGTGCATCATACATGGTGATCTCTTTATTTAGTCGATTTATTTTGATGTGTTCGCTGATCGCTGGCTTCAAGTTGCACTTAAAATGTGACAAATATGAACGAATATCATACACAAGTGAACGGCTGGAATAAACTTCCATGGAGTAGGCTCTGAACGTGGAGATACATGACGTCAAACTGCGAGTCGACTCCATTTCAGTACAGACAGCGAGAGTCGGAGGTCGAATCGGCTCCAACTTATAAAAGTCGTGCTAATGTCAAGGTCAGAATCAGCTGTACATGCCACTCAACGCCGCTGTCAAACTGTACCAAAGACCGTTCTGTCCTTATTACAATGGGTAGGCAGTTTTCTTTAGGTCAGATCATCCTGCTATTAAATGCGTTGACGCTCCCAAAGAGGAATGACCGTTTTGCGTTCAGTTTGTGGACATGCTTCAGCCCCAACCGGTCGTCACGCAGGCACTACGTATTTGTATTCTGTTGTGTGCTGGAGTACGTGGACGCGCCAAGGGTCAGGGGTCAAGACCCGCCGCCACTCAAGCCAAGCTCCACGACGCTAAGAGCTCCTCTCGTCCTCCATTATGCAATCATCCAGCGGTCTTTCAGGACTAAGCTCTCTTCCAGCCCGCTTTGTATTTTAACTCCACAAAATCTTCAAGGAATTTGTGCTGTGCTTAGCCACTCTAGGCTTCCTTTCTCCAGCTATGTGTCAGGTTTTCCATCTCCCACAACCGTGTGCAACGTCCATTGTCTTTCAACAGCCTTCCAACAGTTCTACACCAGTCTTCCTCTTTTCTGGGCAGCCCTCTGGACGCCACTCCCCTCCTCTAGACTGTCCCAAAGGCTTTCCACCCTTCTTCAGCCGCCTTCTGCCCCCCCCCCCCCCCACCCCCTCCGCCCTCACCCCAGTTGTGCCCCAGACTTCCCTATCCCTCTGCCCGGCTCTCGTGCTTGGTCTCTCCCCGCCTGACAGCCTGCCCACACCCACAGTCGACCAGCGCGGCCCCATTGAAGACAGACCGGCCCAGCGTGCGCCACGCGCAGCGAGGTGGCTCAGCGGAGCTCCCGCCGGCGGGTAGTTTGACACCCCGCTAACAATGTCACTGTGCTGGTGCGGCGGGAACGAGCCGCCGGGGAGCGCAGATTACTACGCCGGATAGGACAGCCCGGAGGCTGGGATTGTCCCCGGTCGTTTGATAGTCGAGGAGGACTGGGGAGTGTTGGCGGACGGGCGCGCACTGCGTCTGGATATCCCGGTCAGGAAGACGGTTTTGTTATGGCCTTGCGCATGGTGGTAGTTGATCTCTGTGCGGCGCTTCGCTTATTACAATTATTACACTGACGCACCAGTGCAATCATGGCGTTGCCGATGCTGAAGTGCCGGAGCTATTATATTGGCGAGTGTAAAGTTGAGTGACCTGATACGAATGCTTGCTTGGTTCGATTAATAGCCACTCCCCCCTCTCTCTCTCTATCTCTCTCTCTCTCTCTCTCTCTCTCTCTCTCTCTCTCTCTCTCTCTCTCTCTCCTCTCTCTCTCTCTCTCTCTCTCTCTCTCTCTCTCTCTCTCTCTCTCTCTCTCTCTCTCTCTTCTCCTCTCTCTTCTCTCTCTCTCTCTCTTCTCTCTCTCTCTCTCTTTCTCTCTCTCTCTCTCTCTCTCTCTTTCTTTCTTTCTTTCTCTCTCTTGCTCTCTCTCTCTCTCTCCCTCTATCTCTTTCACTCTTTCCCCTCCCTCTCTCTCTCTCTCTTCGCTATCGGCCGACATATCTAATCTAAACTCTCGGAACATGCAAACAATCTAGCCGTTAACCACTAATCTAAATTCATCAAAACACACTGAATGCCTGCAATATACCTCTCAAGACCAGCCCGTAAGCAGCCTTCCGAGTATCTTGTACCAGACCGATGCATAATGCATTACCGCACCCCATACAAACTGGTAGCCAAGGCCTGCCCAATCACTGCAAGCCTGCCCCCTACAAACTCGCAGCCAAGGCCTGTCCAGTCCCCGAAGGATCCCAGATACGGAGGGCGAAAGACCCAGAGACTAGCTCCACCCGGAGCATTCAAGCACGCCTCCTCCCGGGGATGGGGAGGGGGCCGTGAGGTCACGTGCTCACCACCGCCATCTGACTCCGGTCACGCACGGCTGTCGCCCGCGGCCGCGGCGTCTGTGTTGCGGAGCGCCTGGGAGTCGGAGCACGCGTCACAGGCACCTGGCCAACCGCGGCCACCAGCCGGCTCCCTGGAGTAGGGGGGGGCGGGGGGGCTGTAGCGGGAGCATGGCCAACTGGAACGGCGTCGGGACCCGGTGAAGAGGCGCTGAATAGCGGGGCGGGGGGGGGGGGAGAGTGGGGGATGATTGTCACTCATCCCCCGACAACGTTCGACCAACCACTGGATGCTTCATAAAAAACGGCGATAGAGGCGCTTTCAACATACACTTAAGCTCTAATCGGCTCTGAAAGCATCACCATGTATTTGCAGCATGCATTATGCATGTTGCAGGCGTATATGAAGGGGAGTCTCCCACATTTGAAGGTATTCAAGCAAATATCAAATGTGATGATGGTAAGCTCACTCGCAAGTATTGTTACATTTTTAAGTGGACAGGGCTGCACCAGATCACACAATTTCTCTGCCTAAGTTAATGTGCTCCTCAGAGCGACATTGTCTGATCACGTCGTCGTACCTTGCATAGCATTCAAGTCTATTTGATGGCCGTTATATAAGAAATCGTGCACACGAACGTCAAGATACAAACGACTCGACAGTTATACTATTATTAGCCTCGAGTACAATATGGCCTAAAGGAATGGCTGGATTTGAACCTACGTTTTTTATGGCGTCATGGGTGCCTGGGTAGACTTAAAGTAATCCCCCTCCGAAATAACGAAATAGTGTGCATGTCTCCGCAGGCGTGTAGCTTAGAAACAAGAAGGATTTAGATCTTAAGAGGAGGAAGGCCGTGAAACGCACCGAGTGATCTTCGACATCCTCATTTCAGTTCAAAACCCCATATAGATTTTTTTACATTTATGTGGGTTCTTATGAGTAATAAAATCTTATTCGCGTAAACAGTGCATACCGTTGTAAAAAGGTGGCCTACATAAGAATATCATTCCACATCTGAAGTCTTCTCGGCGTTTTTAGTCTGAAGTCCTCACGTTTTCACATCTGAAGTCTTCACTTTACATCTGAAGTCCTCTCGTTTTAGTCTCTTCAGCCATGAACTCGGTGCCAAGCGTCAATAACCCTCACAAAGGTAATGAACATCGGTAATGAAAGTGTGTTCCCAACCTGATATATATATATAATATATATATATATATATATATATATATATATATGAACTGCATGCATTTGCGTTTTCTGATGATTCATATTTCCGCCGCGCAGGGCGTGAAAAATTAGGTGCTAGATTAGTGGACTGGTATATTATCAACTTTTAACGAAATGTGCGAAGATTGACAACTGGGGTATGGAATTCCGTCACGATGCTTGTGAGCTGTTCTACAGGTGGCTGCACCTCAATCATGCAAGGCTAATTACAAACCATTTTGCATTCGCTTCTACCCTGTCATTACCGGGATGATGGTGCGTGTGAGATCGAAGATCATTTTTGGAAAAAGGTAAACGAACATATCTTGGATCTCACAACGTACCTTCAAAAGCTAATAACAATTTTAGGCTCCAGATAATCTTCATGAGTGACATGTTTATCGGCCCTATGCTCTGCTACATACGTAGTCTGCTTGTCTGCTCTAGTTCAGTTGTAAATTTCCATTTTCCATTGATGAATTGATGTCCTCATTTTTTCCTCTGTACGGATGTCGTTTCATAAATAGACGTGCCAAATATGGTGCATGGCCCCAATGCCCTTGCAACTTACTGTGCTGGTCTGCTGCCTCAGCGCTTTTCACTTGGAAGGGCTGTCCTTCGCGTCGCACATATGGCCACACTATGTCGATCTGACCTACATGGGTTTCAATAAATCAGCTGAAGTCTCGAAGGCTCCCTAATGACAGCAAACGATGGCAAAACACGCGCTGCGACACGCTGACAGATGAGTGTCTGTGGCCACTGCAAAATCGCCGGCAGCTGCTTTGGTATTACGTTGGTAGCTGCGTCAGACGCTGTCAGTTCCTGGAGAGTGCGGAGGACCGTTATGGCCTCGGCTGAGTGTTTATAGATTAATACGCACAGTGACAGTTCAGCTCTTCATTTTGATTTAATGGGGGCTGTGATTTTCAAGCTACTGCCTTTGAGTTACACGCTAAGCGTGCGCCGAGGGCGTTTTATTGTATGTTTATATATATATATATATATATATATATATATATCCGTATATATATATATACGTATATATATATACGTGTATATATATATACGTATATATATACATATATATATATATATATATATATATATATATATATATATTATATATATATATATATATATATATATATATATATATATATATATATACGTATATTATATATATTATATATATATATATATATATATATATATATATATATATATATATATATATATATATATATATATATATATATATATATATATATGCATGTTGCGTGGATGCGTGCATCAGTGGATGTGTGTACGTGCGTGCGTGCGTGCGTGCGTGGGTGGGTGCGTGTGCTTGGTCTCATGGGACTGGCTACAGCCGTTTACAGCGCATGCAAACACCCGTCATGGCGTAAAGCTATCCAGAGCGCTGATTCCTTGGTACTGCGAACATAGCCACGTGCGCCATTCGTCTTCCGGCTGCTCCTGCTATACCCCCCCCCCCCCCCCTCCCAGTGATCATTATTTGGACGCCTGGCATCTCGCTGCAGTGCCAGCCAGAGTGCGCTGGACGATCGGTGCGCAGGACGTCGGCTGCGGAGCGCTTATTGAGATCCCCCCCCCCCCTTCCTTTCCTCCGAGCTCCCGCCCTCATCAGCCTGAGTCGACGTGGGATCTCCGCATCGGGGAAACGCAGAGCGGGTCTTTCGCTTGAGTGCTTGATATACTGAAAGCTTCTGTATGGTAGTGAACGTCTTTGCCGTTGAAGAGCCTTCAGCTCCGCAATACTTTGGGAAAGGCCTACGATTGTTAGCCTGTACCGCGTTGCAGCCTTTACTGAACAGCTGTCTCATCTTACTCATCGGTGTTTCGCTTCGCGCGCCGCGCTACTTTGAACACCAGGCCACATACCAGGAGCACGCGGCGTGAGAGAGGAGTGTAAAGCTGTAGAGGAAGGGTTCATTTAATTCCGGTACATGCGTCCTTTCATGTGTCGGATCTGGTCATTAGGTCCAGGTATTTTATTCATCACTACAGCATGCTTTCAATGTTGCTTTAAGTGCAAGCGCGTGCCAACTCAGGCCTACTGAAATCTAGAGCCCTACTGGACCAATATTAATCGGCAAATCTCAAGCAAAGCTGTTGTTTTATTGTTAAAGTCGGCTTTGCCAGTCGAAAAATATGTTAAAAGCATTCCTGTCGCATTCAGGAGCGCACTGAATAAATCATTTCGTGAATTTCGCTTCAGCTAAAAACAAATCAAGTCCTATGATTCTTTTCCATTTCAGTTCGTGAAAATCCTCATTCAAAAGGCATACGTGCGTGCTATTGTGTATTCAGGAACGATTGTAAACATGTTCGAAAAATTGGGGAAGAAAACCCATTGCTTTGATTATTATGAAAATGTCTGTCTCAAAAAAGAATGTTTGTTTTTCTATCACCAATCGAAGCGTTTGTATCCACCTATGTGTACCGCGACTGTCGATGAATGAGCGATATAGGAAGCAGACTTTGAAAATACGGTTCTTTCTAGCTTAGGCGGCATACGATTGCGTACAAGGGTTAAGAGGTATGACGTTTTTCTACAGGGATTCTTAGACTGAGAACGGGAACGTGTTTGCTGTTCAGACTTGGTGAGCAGCCTTTCGGCCAAGTTTAGAGAGACATCTTTCTCACCGTGCGTCGTTTTTAACTTAGTTCAGTGGCGTAGTTTTGTAACTTGGGGTCGACCTACGAGTGCATAATTAAGGCGTTTTTGGGTCAAACCATTTTCGTCATCGGTGGCCTTGAACCTTTATCTTTTATGCTACTCACTGATAGCATCTAGAAGTGTAAACTTTGGCATTAGTGACTTTGCAAATAAGTAACGTACTTTACCTCTGGATTGATATCTAACCACCGTTTCGACGGGGAAAATACAGCTCAAAGGTCTTACGAGGCGGCGCATGGCATTTAATTTAAGTGACTTAAAGGGATCATGCCACTTATAATGATTTCTCCCTTATTCTGAGACCGGACGTGTCCAATTCAATCAGTGATATCAGTTTTTTTTCAAAATCCCTTTGAACACCTCGGAGTTTCAGTTTAAATCAGCCCTTCCGACTGGAGGAATCTCAATGGACTCCCTGCTCACCACTATGACAATACTGCTTTTTCTGTACTACTTTTTCCCACGTGTGCCTTCGTTTTTGTTTGCAATGCACTTAATTTGTCAGAGGGCTTGGGTAAAACATGCTACGAAAGCTTGAAACACTGTATATAGGAACAAATGCAAACATGAGGCTATTATTAGGTGAATTTAACGCAACGCTATCATATGGCTTGGGCTGTTACTGTCAGACAACTTCAAACAGTGGATCTTTTCGAAGCGCGAGAGTTGGCCTTGGAAACAGAGCATCACATGGTATGTACAGTGCCGTACTGGCTCAAACCTAAACGAATGCGCTTCGCGGTAAATGACCTCCGCTACCCACTGTGCCAATCGCAAACGTTTATTTCTACTTACGTCATTTATGCATCATGCCGGCGTAATTTGGATTAGAAAATGATTGGACCGAATTTCCTCATGACATTTTAATGGTGCTGCAGTGGCACTCCCAGTGCTATTATTAGACGTGGCAGGTCCTGAAATTTTAGCATAGTATGTTTTTATGGATAAGCCACTAAGGTGAAACACCTCCTTTAACAAAAGTGTCTAACTAGGAATCATACCAGGCATATAAAACGACACCCGCTTCTAGAAATCCGTTTTTATATAGGCAAACGACCACGACTACAAACGTTAAAACGCACCGATGCGCTCGTCTCGATTTCCACCACTCAGCATATCGGGAGTTCAGCGGTGTTAGTGCGCTGTTGCGCCGCAGTACTGCTACCTACGGCAGCGTACAATGTCACTGTTTCGTGGCCGGTGTTTTACGTCTGGCTCGCCGCGCTGCCGCTTATCGGCGGTCAATCACCACCAGACGGGCCGCGATCGATGGGGATTGGCTCGACGTGACAGCGATCAAAGCATGAAATATTTATTTGTTTTTCAATTGTTGTTTTCCAAATATTTCGAATCGATGGATTTCTGGCAGCAGACGTCACGCTAAGCGATGCTTGTTGTGGAGAGCCTCACGCCACTGCTTGATCGTGATGTTCCAGTGGAAGTTCAGAACATGCACAAAAGTGCGTGGCGAAATTTAAAGGTGCCACAATGTTCGGCCAAATTCACTGTACACCTCTTACCACTTTTGAGTTTGAGTGGCCGCTGCCACCGGCCGCAGGCCATCCCAGCCAACAAGCGCTGAAGCGAATCGAATTCGATTCACCCGGCGACGGATAGGTCGCGAGGCAGGTACTCTAGCCGATTGAGCTAAGTGGGCGGAGGACCGTGGAAGATGATGCAGGTCGACGTTGTAGCGCAGCCGCGGGTCAGCTCTGGTCATACCCAAAATGGAGGAAGACGCCTGTAATACAGGTGGATCCCTCGAAACCGCTCAGCTGATTGTGAGGCTGACCATTGACAGCCGCCTTTTTCGGCGCGCAAAAACCGAATACGAAATCTCATCCGACTGGAATTTGCATGCTGTGAGCATTGACACCAGAGGTACGATGCGCCGAGGGGCTTTGTACAGGCGATGGCCAGCTCGCGACACAAGCTGCAAAGTTGTCCGCCGGTGGCCCTGCAGCATTGGTTGAGGGTTATTTCAAGGCGAATTTGCGCCAATCCAATGCAACGAGCCTTCGAAACCGGGTCAATATCTCGGCAACCACTGGTGTCCGGGCACTGAAATCAATACGGCTCGGTAGTAATTGGATCGCTCGCCGTGCGGTGTGATGCTTTCTGTTACTTGCGCCTGTTACGGCAGGAAAATGGTCAGAGTTAGCAAGGCAGCGAATAACTCATGTACATTGCTGGCTAATTATGACGTAATTGCTCTCATGCATGGTTAGACGGGGTCAAATGCCGCCAACATGAATGGCAGACTAAATGTAAGATGAAACTGATCAATATTATACGCAAGTTTCCCCACTGTAGCGACATCACACGAGTTCGGGTGTGGTCAAATTGACCTCCCGAAGGTTTTGCGGAATTGTTTTTGAATAAAGCGGCGTAGCCGAGCCAAATTTTGCACAACTGTAGAAATTTAACTAGCGGATCGCCTGGCATCACACATCTAGGTGTATCTAGTGTGGTCACTGACCTATGGCAGGTCAAAATCAGGCCACGGCTTCAGCGAAGGCAATTTTTAGGAATCTTTCAATCGGATCCAACAACAGCGTGTTAAACCAAGTCATATATCTCTGAGATGCTTTCTGACACAACTCAACAATTGAATAAACAAATTACATTGACCTAAGGTTAGGAATGCAGCTCAGACCAGGGTCAAAACTAACGTGTTTTCCTCATTTCGATTTTTTGAGAACAGGAACCAATATTATGCGTCTTCCATGGATTTTTTAATGATCAGAATAGGCAATTGACCTTAAATGACCCAGGTCAACATTTAGTTTTTAGGAACATACTGCCTAGCGTAATCTTTGTCGGTTATTCAAATGCAAGCTAGAAGCAGTTTTGTACGATTTTGGTCACCATGACCTACAAAGGTCAGACAACGTCACTGACCTCAAATGATCATGTGACCATTTTGCTACAGAACCGTTATCTAGGTCCTAGGGACTCTTTGAAGACCAACCCATAATTTCACCTTGTTGGACCTCATTTGACCCGAAAGTCATGACTTAGAAACCTGAAACTTAGACCTAAGGGAGTTAACGCAAAGGTCAACACACTCTGTGAGTTTGATGTCTAGTTCTCTAGTTCTTGAGATCTCGTGGGGGTCAATTTGACCCCTACCCGACTCGAAGGTTATTCAACCGGCCACCAGAGCGCATGGTCAGAGAAATTGATTGGAGTAAGCTCATTGAGTTCATTTGCGAGGAACACTGCACATAATAGGTAACACAGTAGTAAAACCTTATTATCGTAGAAAAACCGGGCGAATGGACATGAGTTGCTTTGATATTTCGGCAATCATGCTTTATCGAAACGAATAGCGGAAGCCTGCATACTCGTTTCGATACAAGGTACATCATTCAATGTTTGAAGTAATCTATATATCCATTCTCCTGTTTTTTCTACGGGGAATATGGTTATTTCTACTAAGTTATCTATGAAATTAAACTGAATGTGACAGACTCGTACCGAAAATTCATCCCCCAAGTTATCTATGAAATTAAACTGAATGTGACAGACTCGTACCGAAAATTCATCCCCATGAAAAATCACAATGATCAGACTTCAATGCATGGCCGAGACGAAGTCATTGTGGGCGTAGAAATTGCCTTTGAGCGGATGCCAGCGCCGGTCCTGAGGCCATAAATGCGGCCCGCTGGACCGGACGGCCGAGTGAATCAGGTGAATCCTTGCGCTCGATTATTGGCCTGGAAGGCCGCGGCTGGGCTCATGGACACGTGTCGATTGCATGCCTATTTGAGGCCATTCATGGCGGGTGGGGAGCCATGAAACGCTCAGCGATTGACTATTCAGTTTCAAGGGAGGCATACCTGTGGTCAAAACAGAAGGCGATGCCGCTCAGCCTGCATTACTCGTCAGGCGCGAGTTCACATGCACGCCAAGAAAAAAAGTGTGAAATATATATATATATATATATATAATATATATATATATATATATATACATATATGCCTCCTCATATATAATGCTGGGAGTGCCAATGACGAAACCTTCAAAAAGGGATCACTCCCATCTGCGAGACGGGCTCCGCCTAGTTTCACAGTGGGAAAGCTACTCAGTTTCACGATAACCGTACCGGCCGATAAAGATTTACCTTGGCCAAAGACAAAAGTGTGCAAAGATCGGTCTTCAAAGAATCTCCAGCATCACCCTTATGTAAAAAGCTTAAAGGCTGGATACCACCGTGATATGGATTAAACACGCGTTGCATTAGAACTGCCTCACAAAAGGCAGCAGTCATGCAGCAATGCTTAATATCAATGTCCGGACCGTTCATACTTCTACCCATGGCGCCATGGCTGTGGGAGCCAGAACAGATCACATCTCCCAGCCCATCAAGGCAATTCACCACTTCCTATTTTGATGCAAAGGCCGTGTGGCTTGCTTGCATGTTGAAACACGCCAATCCGATAAAGAGAATGAGTGGATATGACAAATCCTCGACCATGGTGCCGATCGCGAATGCCATTGGATTCTGTCACTTATTACCGTTATTTAGCGTGATTTTGCTGTAGGTATGCTATTTATCCAAACCTTAAGTACCCATCGTTGAAAATGCCCACCATTGGGGTGAACGTCGCCTTATTTGTTCTGTGGAGTATTTGTTGTATAGGGTCCACCATCATCTCATTTTCCTTGTTTATTTTTGAGTCATGATAAGATAGCTTTTTGCCATGAGAAACGGTTTTAAATACGCCAATAATCAACATTGGAGACCACATAGTCTTTACAAAACGAATTCCCAATGTGTTCATTTTTGCCATTTGACGGCGCTCGCTACTGTGAGTGACGCACCGTTCATGCTCGTCAGCGATTGGCAGACTGTGGCACGTAAGTGACCTTGACGGAACGAATATAAGTCGGGGCTCCTTTACGTCCTTTGTTTTCTTCGTGAAGCACAATCCATTTCATCCCTTTGTTTTTTTTTCAGTCCCAGCCAGGTGCACCGTCCACTCCAGGTCGTAGCTAAAAGCCCGCCAGCATGGACTCGCTGTGATGGAACTGCTTTTACCGACCATTAAGGGAATACTGGGTTCCAGCTGATGTCTGCTCTTTAACTGTTTGTTCTCTTTTGCCCCGTGCATACCCTCCTACGTAATCTCTATGGCTGCGTGTTAATCCAGATGGATCGAAATTTTCTATGTAACTCGAGTGGTTTTCTAAAAATGCTTGTTGACACTCAAATACATATGAATTCACACAAATATGAATCCAACTGAATATATATATATATATATATATATATATATATACATGAATTTTAAATTTTGCCTGTCGGCTCGATGGCACAAAAGCTTCCGTATGTGATCCAACAGCTGCACTCTCTTATGTTTTGCCGGACTTCTCGTGAGTGCACGGCTCTGACCTCTTTATGCATTTCGTACTGGATAGCGATCGGTGGATCAGGTGGCTTTGGTACACCTTTGGTACTTTATATATGTAAGTACCCTCGCCCGCCTCCAGATCCCGCCCTTAGAGTGGCATTGGACACGCCTCCGCCAAAAACATTTTAGCCAGCAGTTTTTTCTGTTTTCCCCTATCATCTAACACCTTTGTTCAGCTTACTTTAGGCTGCAAGCACATTACTCACACTGTGGGTGCCCTTTCTAACTTTATGGGTGGAGAGCCTCCCCACGAAGAAATAGAACACCACACCTCTGTCCTATACTACAACCTCCACAGCAACCAGGACGGCACAGGTTTGGTACGATGTCTGATGTGTGCTCACCGCTTCGCGCTGACACGCGAGTCTCTGAGCGGCATCCTAGCCGCTATCCCGCTGACACGCGAGTCTCTGAGCGGCATCCTAGCGCTATCCCGCTGCACGCGGTCTCTGAGCGGCGTCCTAGCTGCTATCCCGCTGACACGCGGAGTCTCTGAGCGGCGTCCTAGCTGCTATCCCGCTGACCACGCGAGTCCTCTGAGCGGCATCCTAGCCGCTATTCCCGCTGACACGCGAGTCTCTGAGCGGCGTCCTAGCTGCTATCCCGCTGACACGCGAGTCTCTGAGCGGCCCCGTCTAGGCTGCTATCCCGCTCCGCCCAGGCTGCAGATCCTGGATGCAGATGTCAGCTGTGCTTTCATGCTGAGCCATCTCGAATATATCGATTCGATTTCGGGTCTGTAGTTTGGAACGATTCCTTAACTCTATGTCGACGCAATCAAATATGAGTGTGAAGCGTCATGAGTTGTTTTAACTTGGTGCATACTACCTTTTCGAAATCCGAAGTCATTAAATAACCTTTCATTCAAATTATCAGCGGTGGGAACGACACAGCAGAAGTAAAGACCACGTGGTACACGAACTGTTTGGTGGGGAAACGCATTAGTAGACCAAAGAACTTTTTGTTCCTTCATTCACCCCTACGAGCGGTATGAGCCCACAGCATTGTTAACACACGTTGTTGTGAAAGCCTTCCGTTCAGCGCTTAAAGAGAAAAAGAATGGCGTTCCAGTATTTCCGCCCACCGCATGTCCCAGCACCACGCGTGGACAAAGGCCACCCTGGGGCGCGCAAGTAAGGCGAGTGAGGTCGGATGTATAAACAACACTTATGACCTTTGGAAAATGACTAGTGGCCATAAATAGTTTCAAGACAACGTGCTCCTCTTTTCTTTAAGCCTGATTCGCGACATTTCAGGCCTGTAAGATGAGTTTTAAGTTACTAAAATGTGTGTAGATGAATGAAATGGCTGAAAAAAGCGGTTCTACGCGACCAAATGTTGCCGCAAGTGGAGAAAGCACGCACAGTGATGTCCATTTCATCACAAGGCTTACATGATAGAGAGCTAATACGGGGCAGAATGTTACATGATAGAGAGCTAATACGGGGGAGAATGTTACACTGATAGAGAGCCAATACGGGGAGAATGTTACACTGATAGAGAGCTAATACGGGGGAGAACGTTAACTGATAGAGAGCCAATACGGGGAGAATGTTACACTGATAGAGAGCTATACGGGGGAGAATGTTACACTGATAGAGAGCTAGTACGGGGAGAATGTTACACTGATAGAGAGCTAATACGGGGGAGAATGTTACACTGATAGAGAGCAAATACGGGGAGAATGTTACACTGATAGAGAGCTAATACGGGGGAGAATGTTACACTGATAGAGAGCCAATACGGGGAGAATGTTACACTGATAGAGAGCTAGTACGGGGAGAATGTTACACTGATAGAGAGCCAATACGGGGAGAATGTTACACTGATAGAGAGCTAATACGGGGGAGAATGTTACACTGATAGAGAGCCAATACGGGGAGAATGTTACACTGATAGAGAGCTAATACGGGGGAGAATGTTACACTGATAGAGAGCTAGTACGGGGAGAATGTTACACTGATAGAGAGCTAATACGGGGGAAATGTTACACTGATAGAGAGCCAATACGGGGAGAATGTTACACTGATAGAGAGCTAATACGGGGAGAATGTTACACTGATAGAGAGCTAGTACGGGGAGAGAATGTTACACTGATAGAGAGCCAATACGGGGAGAATGTACACTGATAGAGAGCTAATACGGGGAGGAGAATGTTACACTGATAGAGAGCCAATACGGGGAGACATGTTACACTGATAGAGAGCTAATACGGGGGAGAATGTACACTGATAGAGAGCCAATACGGGGAGAATGTTACACTGATAGAGAGCTAATACGGGGGAGAATGTTACACTGATAGAGAGCCAATACGGGGAGAATGTTACACTGATAGAGAGCTAATACGGGGGAGAATGTTACACTGATAGAGAGGCCAATACGGGGGAGAATGTTACACTGATAGAGAGCTAATACGGGGGGAGAATGTTACACTGATAGAGAGCTAATACGGGGGGAGACTGTTACACTGATAGAGAGCTAATACGGGGAGAATGTACACTGATAGAGAGCCCAATACGGGGAGAATGTTACACTGATAGAGAGCCAATACGGGGAGAATGTTACACTGATAGAGAGCTAATACGGGGGAGAATGTTGCACTGATAGAGAGCTAATACGGGGCAGAATGTTACACTGATAGAGAGCTAATACGGGGGAGAATGTTACACTGATAGAGAGCTAGTACGGGGAGAATGTTACACTGATAGAGAGCTAATACGGGGGGGGGAGATGGTACACTGATGAGAGAGCTAATACGGGGGAGAATGTTAACTGATAGAGAGCCAATAGGGGAGAAGTTACACTGATAGAGAGCTAATACGGGGGAGAATGTTACACTGATAGATAATACGGGGGAGAATGGGTCTCGGTATGCTAAATGAACAATACTCTTCATTATACCCAACAAGTGTAAACGCTCTGAGACGGTCGCGGGGAGAAGAGATGACCTACCGTGTAGGTTACATCAGCATTTTGTAACTACCACTAACTAAAGATTGTCTGTCTATTAGTATTTAGCCACTCTTAGTTACATTTGAAAACCAATGTAGTGCAACACTCAGAAGCAGAGATAAAATGGCTGCGGAGTTATTTAACGCTCTCGAGTGTCACTGGTTTTGCCATGCACCCGCAACACAGGGAAATTACTAACTGGACAGAGTTTCAATACCGTGCCCAAACGGGTGACAATAAAACAACACACAAGAAAAGAGATAACCAGATTTCCCTATTCGCCAAGTATGTAAGTCCTTACGCCTGGAATCACACAGCCGCGATAGACAAACAAACATTCTGTTAAGAGCGACAGTGCAGGCACATCTTCCAACTGTGTGCAAACAAACACGTACAGCCTCTAGTTTAAAAGGCTCTAAACTTCGCAAGCAAACGGAACTTTTTCCTGTTAAATGACAAGGACAGAATGGTGACATGCCCCCGCTCACATTTCGCCCTCCTAAATCCTCATAATATAGCATGTGCTCATCAAGGCGTGGGAATATGCAGTCTGGCATTCGAAGAAGCCCAGAAGGCATTGGCATGCTGTTTATACACGACAAAACACATTTCATCTTCAAGGCCTCCAAACTTCCTCTATTGATCATAATTAGACATTCTAATGAGTTTGAAAATGTAGTTTGTTGAACACGACCAGCCTTCGCGTGGTCCTCAGACGGCGCTGTAATGGGAAGCAGTGTGAACATTTCATCTTTCTGCTGCAGAAGCTGCTCGGGATCCCGAAGACCTGCCGCGCCTCTAGAGAATGGCAATGACGGCGTTCAATGGACCGGTTGAATAACGGTGCTCAGGGCATGGTACGTGTTGCGTTTAGAACAACTGGAACTAGGGACGGTGTAAAATGAAGGATGCGGTCATTGGCATGTCTTAACGCACAGGGCTTGATGTCAACCAATTTTGTTTCGCTTACGTCAGCGATGTGCCCGCGTACTTCTGGGTGAAGCGACTAACTTATAAATTACATTTATGTCGAAGGGCAAAATCCTCAGAGTCTTAATTCCTAATTGAGGTTCAGCCAAAAACAAAGGCAAACGCAAGCCACCGTACCCCTGTCGCTATTAAGATACTTGCCACCAATGTCACTGTAAATTTGAGATACCGAGATGGTCGAATCAGTGCAGATGTCTGTCGCTCCTTTGATGGCAAAATATGCGACCGGGCACTCCTTGCAGCAGAGTAGGGTAGGAAAGTTGAAGGATGTCAGGAAGCTGGAGTCTAAATAGTTGTGATTACGCCACTTCAGGTTTCTAAATCTGGCACCAGATGACATAGGACTGTGGTAAACTCCAGCATACACGGTGCTGAGACACTGTGTCATTTTAACGAATATGTACGCTCGGCGCTCACAGTGATTTTGCCAAGCTGTGACTGAATGCCCCGCCGGCGTATCTGCGCCAACCTCCCGCGCAGGTGACAGCCAGGCCGGGCCCCGCGGGGCAAACTGAGCTCCCCGCCCCCAGCCCTCCCCTTCCGTAAACACGGCTTGAGCTTGCCGCTGGCTGAGCACATAGTTCTGGGCAAAGCCCCACGCTTAGGGAGCCTGCACACGCTGATAACGCCCCACGGCGCTGTCCAGCGCACACAAGATTGGTCGGCCCCAGCGCTCAGAAACGTTTCCTCAACCGACGACTGATACGCGGCGTTCGGGTCACCGTTCCGGCCGGCGCACCCTCGGTACGTCAGCCTGGCCGGCGCTCCTGCAGTTCACCGTCCGACCGGCGCTCCTTCGGTCACAGCCTGGCCGGCCGGAGCTCCTATAGCCGCCGGCCGGCCGGCGCTCCTTTGGTCGCCGTCTGGTCGGCGCTCCCTCGGTCGGAGCCTGGCCGGCGCTCCTTCAGTTGCCGCCCGGCCCGTGCTCCCTCGGTCACCGCCCGACCGGCCGGAGCTCCTATAGCCGCCGGCCGGCCAGCGCTCCTTAGGTCGCCGTCTGGCGGGCGCGCTCTCGGTCGCGGCCCGGGCGACGCTCCTTCAGTCGCAGCCCGGCCCGCGCTCTCTTCCACAGCCCGGCCCGCGCTCTCTCGGTCGCAGCCCGGCCGGCCGGAGCTCCTATAGCCGCCGGTCAGCGCTCCTTTGGTCGCCGTCCTGGCCGGCGCCCTCTCGGTCACAGCCGGTCGCCGGCTTTTGTCACCGACGTCTCCGCGAATGATCGCCCGCTCTACAGTGATCTTTTCCGTCTGAGTGCAGTGATGCCAGCATTGATCTAGTCGACCCCGCACCCTCATACCCGTGGTGGGGAGATCCGGACGATATGCGTTGAAAGCATTCGCCAAATGGCTGCGCTTTTGACTGTATTTTTTTATGTAATAATCGTTGACGGTGGATACAGATGAAGCTTGGTGCAGTTATGGCTCGTTGCTGTCGGGACAACTCCATCCATCAGGCCATGCGCTAGGATCTTAGAAATCTCGGAAGAGATGCTCGCAGGATCGAAGAGGTGCAAAACTCAACACTTTTGGGCTGAAAAAAAGCTTTTGGGGGAAGCGCAAGGCCGGGCAACCTCTGGCGAGGTGTATAACATATCAAGATATTCCCTTCTGCTTATTTTTACGCGTGTGCTCTGATTATCATAGGTCGATATTTGTTCGTTGGCCTATATATATATATATATATATATATTATATATATATATATATATATATATATATATATATGCGCACGTGCCCCGGTGTGACCAGCTTCTCACAAATACGGCCCCTTGCGCTATTTTTATTCATGCGTGGCGGAGTACTCTAGTCACATGTATGTGCATGTATGCATATGGCCGGACGTCCTCCACGTGCTAGCCCCCGCCCCCCTCCCCCGGCACGTGCGTCGCTTCTCACACTCATCGCGCAAGAGTATGGGTGAGCCACTCAGAGGAACTCGGGTTACTCAGTGCTGATTGGGAGAGAGGAGTGGAGGGAGATGAAGGACCCTCCCACTCCCACCGGCGGGAGGACCACCCACACAGCATCACCCACACCGTGGCAAATTGGTTACTGCGTGGTCTTGTTGTTTTATTGATCGCTCGTTTGGTCCGCTATGGTATCTTCCTTATACACATATTTGCAGCCCGAATGCTTATACGATTCTCCCATGACATCCACTGGTGGTAGGACAGAGAAAACAAGTGCATAAGCTGGGGGCTAAGACGATCTTGTGAGATCCATCATAACAACTTGATAGGCTGTTCTTTGACATCCATCAAGATCGCTGCAATGCTAGAGGATTTCACAAGCTGGCTAAGGGGGTGCTCCACATTTCTATGGTGTTTTAAACTGAAATAGCCACCTGTGAAATCATTCGGTTCAGTTCATAACCCTGCCGTTTTTAAGACCCAAACCTAACCCTTCAGTTTCTGAACTTCATGCCCGCGAAGGTGGAGGAGATTATTTTGGGGAGAGTGAGAGTATGTCAAGATCTTCTTTAGCATTCATGACGTCATAATTATGTCATTCAGATCATGTCATTCCATAAGCCATGCGGTGATCAAGGCCAATAATAATATAATGGTTGAGCTGAGCATATCTGGCACTTGTGAGCACGATTTCCAAATATCACGGCCGTCAGCTGGCTCCCAATCAGTGTTGTGCAATGTACGATGACGCAATCAAATGACGCAATAATGGTGGAAACGTATAACGCAGTATAAATGAATATATTTTGATCACTTCAGCATCAGCTTTGTCTCACATTAACTCACTCACTACGCACTCTAAGTAGTGTTACCATCATATTGTTAACTCATTCTTGCACTCATAGTAAAACTAAAAATGGCCTACTGAAATGAGCACATATGCTTATTTTGTCTTTCTCTTAATTTTGTTTTGTCAGTGAACCTGATGTGAAATAGCTTATCAAACACAGCAAGTCAGTGGTTGTCATTCAACACCAAAATCAGCGATTGATGACCTTCCAGCGGTAAATGAGCACAATGTTTTGTTCTGCATGTCTTATTTGTTATTGGAGCCAATCAAATGCCCAAGGAATGGTTTGTCCCATCCCGTGTTTTGTTGAATTCTGCTTTTGAAAAACTGGGAAGACTCAGCTGAATCATTAGGAACAGCCGAAACATCCTGCAACATGAGAGCAGGTGTTTGAAAACATCGTGATGCTGTACTTTCGCCAGCATCATACACCAAAAACGAGATTGTTGAATAGAGTAAATGTGCTCAATTTCTCGTTTTGTTTAATTTTGTGCTGCCAGTACAGCATGTTGCATGGCTCGCACCAAAAGTGTCGCTGAATGATGATGATGTTCATGTTTTTTACAACAAGCTATAGCTGGTTTTCCAGAAATATTGCATGGTCATTGTAGAACAAAAATTTGTGCACCCCACGATGACACAGCTGGTCAGGACAGCAATAATATATTGTCATTATAACAACATTTATCAGACAGGTTGGCAATAAACAGTAATATCAACCAATTATAGCATCCAAGCAGCAAAAATTCCAGTCAACGTTCTTCGATTGTCATGCTGGTAAACGCCAAAACACAAAATAAGATTAAAATCACACAAAACCAAACGCATCAGTTTACTGATTGGATCCCATCACTGGTTGACTTGATGTGTAATGGCGTCCATGATTGCTGCTTTTGATCGGCGGTTTGATAACACATATATTGAAGTTAAAATCAGGCATCAATATCACCCAAACAAAGTATCCAAACGGTAAGGCGTTTCAGCGAAGCCTTTTTTAGATTTACCATGCTGGCAAACATATAACAAAAAAAAAGAACGGACAGAAAGCAAAACACATTGATGCACCGACTGCATGTCACTGCTAATTGATGTCGATATTAAAAGGCAGCCCGAGACTGCTATGTTTGATCAGCTGTTAGACGTGGGGTGAATATGTTGCTATTCTGCAACTATTACACGGTATTTTGGAAAAACAGCCATGCGTCCATTATATAGCGAATATCATGGTGGACGTCCTACATTACTTCCAGATCCCATTATTGAACTTATCTTTGATTAGCAGTGCAATTGAGATTGTGGCTCAAGTGCATTGATAATCCCCGAGCACAAGTTATAGATCGAGCCATACAGCATACTGCACTAGCAAAGCAAATGAGCAAAAATAGGAAAATGAACGCATTTACTTAATTCAGCACCCTATTTTTTAGGTGTGCGATGATGACAAGGACAAAACATGTTTTGAGTTCCTGCACTCATAATACAGAATGT
Source organism: Pollicipes pollicipes (assembly GCF_011947565.3). Lineage (NCBI taxonomy): Eukaryota > Metazoa > Arthropoda > Thecostraca > Pollicipedomorpha > Pollicipedidae > Pollicipes > Pollicipes pollicipes. The sequence continues at coordinate 14,790,981 of NW_023596448.1, read as the reverse complement.
TTGCTATTCTTAATTATTTCAGCTGAGCCTCTCCAGCCTCTAGCATGCTGATTGAAAAAAACTACAGCGCATAAGAACCATTGAACACCGTAATAGGCATAATAACGCATCAGGCATATCAAACAAAACAGCGTTCATTTACTACTTGGAAGTCATCATTGATTGGTGTTCATGTTGAATGACCAGCTGTTTCAATCAAGGGTGCTAATGTTGTTCTGTAATTTTGTTGGAGACAAATGCTGAAAGTTTGAATCAGAGTCGTAAAGGGCTATTTCTAGCGTTCTAAGAGCTCCGCGTTCCGCACGGCCAGCGGCCAAGCGCCGTAAAATTGCGCTGTCCTGACAGCCCGGGAGATTTAGACCAGCGCCGCCGACGCATCGTACTTCAGACAGACCGTCCGTCTTCGCGGACAGACCAGGTAACACGCCCGGCTTGCCCCTGGCCACACGGTTAGGTCGTTGATCTCTCAATGAGACGTGGAGCTGTTTTTTTCCGCCGTGAAGTTGTTTTTCTGTCCGTTGTTCGGTCCGTTTAGAAACTCTTGATGATGCGGATAGCTGTATGTTTGTAGTTAAGATACAACAATGTAACATAAATAATTTAAGCTACATGACGCATGACTGAGACATTGAGGCGGCATTGACTTCTAGAAAGTATATCAAACGACGCAACATGCATCCGGCGAGCATCGATGACTACATCGCACACAAAACAAACTTACCAAAACCCCAACTGGAACAAACCCGACGGAACAACTCATTTCTCGATGAGCATGTTTTTGCGATTTTAGTTAACTTTGTTTATTTGTGTGATTTGCAACTTAAGTCGGGTGAATCATGTGATTTTATTTTTAGCATTGTCCAAACACACCAGTCCATGGCGTCATTACCCGTTTATCGCCGTTTAATGCACGATCCTAGGAAGACCCAATACCCCAAAGACCAACGTCACCGCTGCGAGGCGTTTCCACAGACTCCTCGCATCATGGATGACGCGTTGTTCTCCGCATTCCCCTCCCCCCATCCCCACCGCCTGCAGCAGGCCGCGGCGACATGGCGACCCCAGCTGCAACCTTTTCCGGGACATCAATAAAGACTGAAGCCGCCAGATCGCAGCACCGCCGTGATGGAGGACCTCCAACATTGCTCTGCAAACGACCCTGCCCGCTCAGGCGGGGTATGGCAGCGCTACGGAGCCGGCTCATCAGACGACTGGGTGATACAACAGGCTGAGCGACTGGGCGATACAACAGGCTGAGCGACTGGCCGGGCTGCTAAGTTCATTTCTATGCTGATGGCCAAAGTGGGAGTGTGGCCGCGTGCTGGCGTTGAAAAGAATTTCAAAATCATGGAAGCGGATTAGTTTTTAGGCTTCGTTTATTGAAAACATCTTGACCGGTGTTTATAAATGTTTGAATATTTTTAGATTTAAATGTATTTGTACATATATATATATATATATATACGTGTTTATGTATATATATATATATATGTGTATGTGTGCTTATGTATATATATATATATATATATGTACTTTACAACTTTGTCTATATTAACTTAAGTTACACAGAAAAATTCAGAAATCGGCTTTGCACCTGCCGCAAACAGTTTGCAGCAATACTAATAATGTCAGTGCTATCTTCAAGGAATATGTACCCTCGTCCAGCCTATTTCGTCTAATTCTAGTAGCATTTTTTACTGGACCTAAGCAGCATGAGTGCCGACAATGGTGATGCCTTGATACGAGCTAATCGATCCCTTCAGCTAGCACCGCCGTATGCCGCGGAGCTCAGTCACTCCACGACCCAACCGTCCCGTTCGAGCACGGTGGGAATGAAAGGAATTCGTCGAATGTCTCAATATGTGTCTCTACGTTCCAATAACACATGTCTTTACTGCGTGTGTTGACCGGGTGCCGTCAAAGTCAGAAATCATATGCTTCGCGTTTTGCCCACTGTCGTAGCTTAAAATTATTGTTCGGAATAGCATCACCAAGGAAGAGGGGCAAGCTGCACTGAGACCCTCTGCGGGTTTCAATTTCGTTGAAACTGCCACCAGACGTTCAGGTTTGATTGTTTCGTGGTCAGCAGGTTGGATTTAGCTGCTAGGTCTGCTCACCGGCTCAGCTCATGACGTAATCGTTGTCATGGCGACCGGCTGCCAATATTACCATGCGGGTGACATCAGGGCACACACTGATACCCCTTTTGAGTTGCATTGTGGTGTAACTGAAAAAGAAGAGCTAGTTGGATGCTGTTTCAAAGCTATTAGTAGTAGATAGAGCAGGCAACAAAACACATTTCGTCACAGTCTGTTTTGTTACGTATCTGAAACAGTGTTTGGGGACAAAATTTTATAAAGATCTTAGATCCCGGCTTAGATATCAACATTTATGTGTCATTGCACTCTTAGATTAAAAAATTAGCACATCCTTACACTGTCTTTGAGATAATCTTTGTATCATCATAGGCAGAGAATGTGATGAAAAACGTGACAGTAGCTCTAACAACCTTCAGGGCCAGAGAATTTGCTGAAAGGTGTTAGAAGACAGTTTGTAAAGACTGAATGCATATTTGTTACATGCCAATGCGGTTTTTGCGACTTCTGTGGTAATGAACCAACATCACTTAACTCTGAAGCATGATAGCGAGGAATTGTTATGCGATGCTATCAAATTCTGGCTTAAGATCTGCGAAGGGCTCAAAACCTGTTAGTGTTGGGAAAAACTAAGAAATACTCAACCTGGGTGATGGCAGATTCAGCACAACACAAGCGAATGTCAGCTTGAGTTGACAAACAATATGGAGATTTGTACCTTTTAGTAACTGTCATTAACTAAATTAACCACATTTTTGGCAAACCAAGCTGATATTTTGTTTGACGCAAGGATTTTGTTTGGGTATCGACTGCGCAAGCCTTACACATCCCTAAAAGTAAGATAAGTAATCTAGTATGAAATACATAAAGTCGCCTTATTTAGCTCGGTGTACAACAGGCTGGCGATAATGACGTTTAACTTCGCATCCGTTGCCCAGCCAGTCCGTATCAAGCCGCGGGGGTTAACGTGCAGTGTGGCTGGCAGATGATTACGCGAACACAATGTTCACAAACGTCTTCAGCTGACCGCACGTTGACGTCACAAACCAAACGTCACAAACCAAACGTGATCGTCAAACTGGGAATAGTTCCGCACGGGACTGCATCAGATCGAAGAGCATGGGACAAAACCAGACGGGATCAGATGGGGCTGGGCAGAAGCGATCGAGACCAGGCACGATCCCAGGACGCTGAACGGCGCCCGATGGGACCGGGTGACGCCGGCTGGAGCGTGATGAGCCCAGACGGAGCCGAGCAGGATCGGAAGAGAGCGGGCCCGGACCGCACGAGGCGTCACGGGTCTGGATGGTGCCGCACGGGACTTGACACCATGGGACGGGACTGGACGGCACCGGATAAGGCTGGCGGAACTGGGCTGAACTAGAGAGGACTGGACAGGACTGACAAGCCTGGACGAAATCGAACGAGACCAAACCGGATCTGTCTAGTCCCGGCCGGTCCCGTCCTGGTCCCCTCCTGTTCCGTCCTGCTCTGTCCCGTTCCTATTGAGCACGTCCCTTGCCGTCCAATCCCATATCATTGCATCAGGTCTTGCCTAGTTCCATCCAGTCGCTATATAACGATTACGCTCACGTTTGCATTGCAACTGTATATTTCCTAATGCGTAAGGGCTAAGAAAAAGCCAGCTCATGCGACTAAAAGAGTTCGGTGGCCTCCGACGAAATGCAGGTGCCACAGTGATCCGCGCTTTGTCTGCTACCTACTGAATTCACATCACTGAAACACATCCACAGCTGCAAAATCCTGGCCATTTCACCACATATTTCATTTCTTGATTTCATTTATTGATATTTCATTTCTTGATTTCATTTATTGATATTTCATTTCTTGATTTCATTTATTGATATTTCATTTCTTGATTTCATTATTGATATTTCATTTCTTGATTTCATTTATTGATATTTCATTTCTTGATTTCTTCTTGATTTCATTTATTGATATTTCATTTATTGATATTTCATTTACTGATATTTCATTTCTTGATTTCATTTATTGATATTTCATTTCTTGATTTCATTTCTTGATATTTCGTTTCTTGATTTCATTTAATTTATCTCATCTAAATATTTGCCTCATGATTTCTCCCGTGGTCGCGCGGCAGCCGTATTTTCCCACTTTTTCCGGCGTTCGTCCTTGCGTTGGATAATATAATCTATAAATGGTGTCACACCGTGTCGCCAGAGAGGAAGCACAGCAATAGCTGCCAACCCTTCCATGACCAGGCAACGGCATTGTAACTCTCAACCCTTAACGTATCTGTAAACCTCACACTTGACCTTACATCCGTGCAAATTTGTATGGGCGCGTTTTCTCGGACTCTGTACTCCAATGGTACCTCTTGGCATGAGTTGTTTTATAATCAGAACTTCACCATTTGATGGCCCCGACGTGGTTGCAAAACCGGTTGCGCCTGATAGTATTTTGGTTGTGCTATGTTTACTGAAGAGCATACGCCCTCCATGTTCCAAGATGTACATTTCCCCGTTCCAGATGTGACCCCTGGTTTGAACAGTTTTCTTTATTGTTTAAAAATGTGAGGCTGTTTGCAACGTAATGGGTCGCGACTTTCAGTTGTTCAGTCCATTCTGTTGCTCCGGATTTTTCCGGATGTGAATCAGAGTGAAAAGCCGGTGCATTAGTTGTCCCCTTGATACGCTCTATTCAGCCTGAATCAGCCAAATTAGTTCTCTATAACGCGACTCAGGGCTGAGAACCGAAATAAAAAAGGAATGATGCTGCCGGTCCCGCCCGAAGGCCAAGCGCACTGGAGGCCGAGATTGGCGTGTCCCGGGCGATTGGGGCCATTCAGTCGGAAGTAATGGAAGCTGCGGGGAGCCCGCATGCAGAAACGACTGCTTGTTGCCAGACATATGATGGCTTTGGACCGAAAAGGAGAAATACCATTGGCTGCGCACGTTGTGAAGGCATGGAGATGTTAGTACTACCCTTCTCAAGTTTGGCTGAATAGCATGTTATGTAATGTGCTGGTGCTGGTGCCACGTTCGGACGAATCTCCCTCATTTATCGCTTCTAGAACGGGCCCGGTGTATTAATCTCACAATCAGCGCTTCAACCCAAGCCAACTCGGAGCAAAACTATTAGAGTCATAACGCCTTGCAGTCTTTGGATCACTACGCCGGGGCGCTTCAACGTGACAAATATGGCGTGAAACATACGCCATGTATGAGACGTCTGTCCATGGTGTCCACGTCAAAGGTACAAGCTATCAGGATTTGTTTGACAGCATTTGTAGTTTCATTGTTATTCTTTGTTGACCAAGTACGGGTGGCTGTTAACAATCACCGTTCAACAGTTGCCGATGCTCAGGGATATTATATATAAGGATAAAAAGCGTCAAAAATGTACTATTACGAACCACTTCACCACTCAACGTGGACTAGCCATAGATACATAATACCACAAGATGGGAAACGGCCATGGCTAGAGTGCGCGGCCAGCAAAGAGGAGCGTTGCGCCTCGCATTGAACTGGACCCATGTGTATAAGTGGGTAGGGTATGGCTAAACGATAAAATCCACGACACAAACAAATGAAGCGTTGATTTCGGCTGATCAAAGCCGACGTTTCACAGCTGAGAACCGTTGGGTGGGGTTGCCCGTAACTTGCCGGCTTACCTGAGTTTGTCCAGTTTGCCTGCGAATCTAGACCTCTTTACAGCTGATGTACCTCTCCTGATTTGGGCACGTCAGCTAGTCGTTTAAGAAAGATGCTGCCAATTCAGTGGTGATAGATACCTGCAGAACTAGCATTAACAAACACGCCCGATTGCCTTGCCAGGTGCTGTTCATTCTCTAGCAGCCTTTCAAATTCGTTAGATAAGGGCGACCAGTGCCTCCAATCTTAAGAGCACACCCTCCGAGGCCTGTTCCAAGTCGAAATAAACATGGGACAAGCTTTTAAAACTTAACTGGGATATGCCGGAAATGAGGTGCTTTGAAAATCGCACAATGTATACGCCCAACGTAGCACGCAATTTAGAGCACACTATTGAAAACCCTCACAAGCGATCAGCAAGCGGGGGCCCCTATGTGGTCTTATCCGACGTCTTTTGTTGTTCACGTCAGGCCAGAGTGAAAACCACACATCCTACGTCACCATCCCTCCCCCGACCATCCCATTTCATCCCTACAGTTCACGCTTAAGGCGGCATCAGGGGAATGGAGTACGTATACATTTTCAATCGTAATTCCCAAGCGCGATGAACAGCTCAGCTGATGCAAGCAGACTCAAGCAGAGCCTGCAGCACCGTGATTTCGGTCTGCCCCACGTGTTTAATCCCGATAAACTCTTATGGAAAAGTAATCACCCCACACGTTGCGCTCGCTGAAGCGCTTTCACGCACGAGGTCGCCAGATGGTGGCAACAACTCGCGCGAATGCCCTGTTCAATCTGGTAAATGATGTTGAGACAATCTGAGCAGGCCAGCATGCATGGGATTTTCGTCTGACATGTGTTACCGCATGTCAGCGGCTTTACAACCAATCGCTAGGAGGAGTGGGGGATGGCTAACAACATACTTTTTGGTTCCTGTGTACTGCGTTTAGTTCTTGACCGTAAAGCGTTGTCTTCTATATCTAAGCAAAGTGCCACCTTGCAGTTCAGTGAACCAGCTGCGGACAGCTGGCTTTGCCATTTCAACACTCTAATGATAGTTTTTGCCACTAGTCCTGTCATATACATATATATATTATATATATATATATATATATATATATATATATATATATGATACATATATATTACAATCACGTTACGATGTGTTTAGCAGAACGACGCGTGCATTATCAGACAAGAAACATACACGTTTAGAGCAAACCATTGCCGTTTAAAACACGCCCAGTCAAGTTGAAATTACCACACACCCACATACAACATCCGACCAACAGATATATTTAATTATATATGTCTCCTCCAGACATATTTAATTATGTTGCAATTTAATATGCCATGTACTTTGCGCTGGACGTTTTTGAGAAATCTTTCAGCTCCAAGATTCTCAAATACAGCGAGGAGTATGTCTTACCTGAGGCACACAAATTGGAAGCCAAAACTAGAGTGTCAACATTTAAATGACTGTTCTCGTTAGGGCAGGGGTCAGGTCTTGCGCGGCGATTACCCATAAGTTTGGTCAGCATAAAGCTGATGAGGAGTCCTTTTTATGTGAGTAAGCTATATATGTACGTGAACTATATATTATATGATATATATATATATATAGCACACACACACACATATATATATATATATATATATATATATTATATATATATATATATATAGACGAAGGGTCTATAGAGTCAAAGAGTGCAAGTCGAGAAAACAACGTTTCGTGCTCTGAATAACTTCCGGTTAGGTATTTTTGTATTGTGCCAAGGCACATGCACAAGAAATATCGACACCAACCAAACGTTGTACTAGCATTGCGTTACATATTGCCTCATAGTTACACTCTATCCCCTGGGTGTCAGAGGGTCTCCTGCCATATAAAACAGGGGGGTACCGTCTCACGCCTATTTGGTCGTTTGATGATGAAATCCCTGTCGCTAATATGTTACAATTCTAAAGTCATGAGTGCCCTTTTATAACCACATTTAGCTATGAGGGTGGTGGTTTTGAAACCACCATGTCTCGGGTGAATCGCGAGCCATGTGTATATGTGCGCCATGTGTCATAAAAGCCATGTGTATATGTGCGCCATGTGTATACAAGCCATGTGTATATGAGCCGAGCGTAAAATGAGCAGTTCATGAGGCATCATTTTGCAGGTTCATGGGGGATACGGCAGACAATGACGTATAAGGGTACTTTGAAGCCACAGGTCAAGATCCACTTTAAAAAAGGACGTTATTTTGCAACATCTGGCCGTATATCAAGGCAATTCAATTAGAGGTGTGCCCCATTGTGTGAAATTATTGCGCCCTGATCAGACATGCCACATAGGAGCATATCCAATGTTCCGCGCGCCATACTAGGCCTAAAATGAAAGTAACCTGCCATGGAAATGATAGCTAAAACCTTCATCTATATGTATGTTTTCGTTCAGTTATTTTCGTCACATTTGAGCAATCTGAACGCTATGTGGAAGAACTCAGCGGCCATTCTGGGCATGATACATATGAGCAAGAGCAAGAGTTCATCAACCGTCCTAGGTCAGGTTCAAATGGACGACCTTGTCGGTAAATGAGCGGTTGAATCGATTTTCGCGTTGTTTTCTACGGTTCAGTCCTGCCGACAGCGCAGTCCAGTCAACCGCCAGTCTCGTGGTCGACGGTTTGCGTGCGAAATGACATACGGCTTCCGTCGCCCCGTCACTGCACCGCCGCGGCAGACCTGAGCCCCGCCGCCCCGTCACTGCGCCGCCGCGGCAGACCTGAGCCCCACCGCCTCGTCACTGCGCCGCCGCGGCAGACCTGAGCCCCGTCGCCCCGTCACTGCGCCGCCGCGTCAGACCTAAGCCCCGCCGCCCACCGCCACGGGCCCGGCCCGCCTGCATACGGCCAGCATGCGCTTTGATGCATTTCAAGCCATGACTTAGTCATTGTTACAGCTAATTGCTGGAAAATCTTCATAGCATTCTTCATCTAGGACCGCTTATCATGTTCTCAGAATTTAGAGCCTGAAACCAAAACATGTTGAGTGCATTTTGTATGAATATTTTTGTCATTTGACATGTTAATGTTTCAATGTGCGGTATTGAAACCGCACAACGATAAGGCATATGAAAGATTTCGGCCTCTGTGTCGATTTCTCTACGGCTATGCGCTTTTGCGGTTTTGTCAAAGCAGCAAACATGACGCTGCTCTAACATCACTCACGCTTGACGTATTATGGTCTTGTAACTGTCTTTTGACACAATGCGTACAATTTATAAAACAAATAGTTAGCAAAAATTTCGCAGCGGTACCTCAGCGCGTTTGGAATTTTTACGAATGTTGGACAAGAGGCAGATTTAATTCCTGCCCCCTCCCCCCTTCCCCGTCTCACGGTCGTTGCCGGGAAAGCGATGATTTACACCTAAACTTATCCTTGTGCGTGGATAGTTGCAGACGTAGGACGAATGAAGCTCGTTATGAAATGCAGCAGAACTGTGTAGTATTCCTTTAAAAATTTGCCCGACATTTCATGCATGTTTTACCCGCAGCTGTACCCATACCCATAGTTGATTCACAATTTTTACCTGACCCAACTCGCTCCTCATCCTTTTTGGGCTCCCATCGATTTCCCCAACGCGCGAAGTCCTCCACCTGCGGCGCAGCTTTGATTTTTAACATCTTGACAATGGGCTTGGGAGGTGGGATCAACAGGAACAGTGACCGCATTTGGCCCACACC
>NW_023596448.1:14769261-14780513 GCF_011947565.3 Pollicipes pollicipes | reverse complement strand
ACGTCCGTTTCTAAAATGAGGCCGTTTTTCGCATCAAAGTGGCCGCGGCCACATTTGCCATCACTTGCATGTTGACAACAACGCCACTGAATGCTTGTTCCACCACTGTGTATCGTCTGCACCGGCAATCTGCTTTCAAACGGAGCGGCTCTCAGAAACAAAACCATGGAAATTTGCGGCCATCAAGAATGCTATATGTTTCCAGCAACGCACTAATGTTTTGCTATATATCATTCGACGCGCAATCGCACGGCGAACACGATGGTATAACTTAAAACATTAACGCACGTATAGTTTGCAAGTTATTTCCAAAAAACTCTCTCAAACGGCGCTCGATGCTGATTTTGCAATTGCTGCACAAGCTGTTTGCCTGCACAGAAACACTTGCCACTGCACTTACACACTAATTGGACCATGCCCTTTCATTCAGAAATGAAAAAATCGCGTTTCGAAAATTTTCATTTTTTTCGACAAAATGGCCCCCCCCAAAATTTTCGGTCGGCACCCGGTGAGCAAAAATGTTGTCAACAAGTGGTAACATCGGCTTACATCGTTTGCAAGTTAAAGCACCGTTCGATTTTCATTGGTTCGTTAGATATGAGTTTGGAACATTTTACTAGCCGAAAAACGGCTGTTTTCAATCTGAACATGCATCCAATTTGTACGCGTGCTGGATTTCATATTGGCCCTCAAACGGGTCGAAAAAACGTCCGTTTCTAAAATGGGCCGTTTTTCGCATCAAAGTGGCCGCGGCCAGATTTGCCATCACTTGCATGTTGACAACAACGCCACTGAATGCTTGTTCCACCACTGTGTATCGTCTGCACCGGCAATCTGCTTTCAAACGGAGCGGCTCTCAGAAACAAAACCATGGAAATTTGCGGCCATCAAGAATGCTATATGTTTCCAGCAACGCACTAATGTTTTGCTATATATCATTCGACGCGCAATCGCACGGCGAACACGATGGTATAACTTAAAACATTAACGCACGTATAGTTTGCAAGTTATTTCCAAAAAACTCTCTCAAACGGCGCTCGATGCTGATTTTGCAATTGCTGCACAAGCTGTTTGCCTGCACAGAAACACTTGCCACTGCACTTACACACTAATTGGACCATGCCCTTTCATTCAGAAATGAAAAAATCGCGTTTCGAAAATTTTCATTTTTTTCGACAAAATGGCCCCCCCCAAAATTTTCGGTCGGCACCCGGTGAGCAAAAATGTTGTCAACAAGTGGTAACATCGGCTTACATCGTTTGCAAGTTAAAGCACCGTTCGATTTTCATTGGTTCGTTAGATATGAGTTTGGAACATTTTACTAGCCGAAAAACGGCTGTTTTCAATCTGAACATGCATCCAATTTGTACGCGTGCTGGATTTCATATTGGCCCTCAAACGGGTCGAAAAAACGTCCGTTTCTAAAATGGGCCGTTTTTCGCATCAAAGTGGCCGCGGCCAGATTTGCCATCACTTGCATGTTGACAACAACGCCACTGAATGCTTGTTCCACCACTGTGTATCGTCTGCACCGGCAATCTGCTTTCAAACGGAGCGGCTCTCAGAAACAAAACCATGGAAATTTGCGGCCATCAAGAATGCTATATGTTTCCAGCAACGCACTAATGTTTTGCTATATATCATTCGACGCGCAATCGCACGGCGAACACGATGGTATAACTTAAAACATTAACGCACGTATAGTTTGCAAGTTATTTCCAAAAAACTCTCTCAAACGGCGCTCGATGCTGATTTTGCAATTGCTGCACAAGCTGTTTGCCTGCACAGAAACACTTGCCACTGCACTTACACACTAATTGGACCATGCCCTTTCATTCAGAAATGAAAAAATCGCGTTTCGAAAATTTTCATTTTTTTCGACAAAATGGCCCCCCCCAAAATTTTCGGTCGGCACCCGGTGAGCAAAAATGTTGTCAACAAGTGGTAACATCGGCTTACATCGTTTGCAAGTTAAAGCACCGTTCGATTTTCATTGGTTCGTTAGATATGAGTTTGGAACATTTTACTAGCCGAAAAACGGCTGTTTTCAATCTGAACATGCATCCAATTTGTACGCGTGCTGGATTTCATATTGGCCCTCAAACGGGTCGAAAAAACGTCCGTTTCTAAAATGGGCCGTTTTTCGCATCAAAGTGGCCGCGGCCAGATTTGCCATCACTTGCATGTTGACAACAACGCCACTGAATGCTTGTTCCACCACTGTGTATCGTCTGCACCGGCAATCTGCTTTCAAACGGAGCGGCTCTCAGAAACAAAACCATGGAAATTTGCGGCCATCAAGAATGCTATATGTTTCCAGCAACGCACTAATGTTTTGCTATATATCATTCGACGCGCAATCGCACGGCGAACACGATGGTATAACTTAAAACATTAACGCACGTATAGTTTGCAAGTTATTTCCAAAAAACTCTCTCAAACGGCGCTCGATGCTGATTTTGCAATTGCTGCACAAGCTGTTTGCCTGCACAGAAACACTTGCCACTGCACTTACACACTAATTGGACCATGCCCTTTCATTCAGAAATGAAAAAATCGCGTTTCGAAAATTTTCATTTTTTTCGACAAAATGGCCCCCCCCAAAATTTTCGGTCGGCACCCGGTGAGCAAAAATGTTGTCAACAAGTGGTAACATCGGCTTACATCGTTTGCAAGTTAAAGCACCGTTCGATTTTCATTGGTTCGTTAGATATGAGTTTGGAACATTTTACTAGCCGAAAAACGGCTGTTTTCAATCTGAACATGCATCCAATTTGTACGCGTGCTGGATTTCATATTGGCCCTCAAATGGGTCGAAAAAACGTCCGTTTCTAAAATGGGCCGTTTTTCGCATCAAAGTGGCCGCGGCCAGATTTGCCATCACTTGCATGTTGACAACAACGCCACTGAATGCTTGTTCCACCACTGTGTATCGTCTGCACCGGCAATCTGCTTTCAAACGGAGCGGCTCTCAGAAACAAAACCATGGAAATTTGCGGCCATCAAGAATGCTATATGTTTCCAGCAACGCACTAATGTTTTGCTATATATCATTCGACGCGCAATCGCACGGCGAACACGATGGTATAACTTAAAACATTAACGCACGTATAGTTTGCAAGTTATTTCCAAAAAACTCTCTCAAACGGCGCTCGATGCTGATTTTGCAATTGCTGCACAAGCTGTTTGCCTGCACAGAAACACTTGCCACTGCACTTACACACTAATTGGACCATGCCCTTTCATTCAGAAATGAAAAAATCGCGTTTCGAAAATTTTCATTTTTTTCGACAAAATGGCCCCCCCCAAAATTTTCGGTCGGCACCCGGTGAGCAAAAATGTTGTCAACAAGTGGTAACATCGGCTTACATCGTTTGCAAGTTAAAGCACCGTTCGATTTTCATTGGTTCGTTAGATATGAGTTTGGAACATTTTACTAGCCGAAAAACGGCTGTTTTCAATCTGAACATGCATCCAATTTGTACGCGTGCTGGATTTCATATTGGCCCTCAAACGGGTCGAAAAAACGTCCGTTTCTAAAATGGGCCGTTTTTCGCATCAAAGTGGCCGCGGCCAGATTTGCCATCACTTGCATGTTGACAACAACGCCACTGAATGCTTGTTCCACCACTGTGTATCGTCTGCACCGGCAATCTGCTTTCAAACGGAGCGGCTCTCAGAAACAAAACCATGGAAATTTGCGGCCATCAAGAATGCTATATGTTTCCAGCAACGCACTAATGTTTTGCTATATATCATTCGACGCGCAATCGCACGGCGAACACGATGGTATAACTTAAAACATTAACGCACGTATAGTTTGCAAGTTATTTCCAAAAAACTCTCTCAAACGGCGCTCGATGCTGATTTTGCAATTGCTGCACAAGCTGTTTGCCTGCACAGAAACACTTGCCACTGCACTTACACACTAATTGGACCATGCCCTTTCATTCAGAAATGAAAAAATCGCGTTTCGAAAATTTTCATTTTTTCGACAAAATGGCCCCCCCCAAAATTTTCGGTCGGCACCCGGTGAGCAAAAATGTTGTCAACAAGTGGTAACATCGGCCTACATCGTTTGCAAGTTAAAGCACCGTTCGATTTTCATTGGTTCGTTAGATATGAGTTTGGAACATTTTACTAGCCGAAAAACGGCTGTTTTCAATCTGAACATGCATCCAATTTGTACGCGTGCTGGATTTCATATTGGCCCTCAAATGGGTCGAAAAAACGTCCGTTTCTAAAATGGGCCGTTTTTCGCATCAAAGTGGCCGCGGCCAGATTTGCCATCACTTGCATGTTGACAACAACGCCACTGAATGCTTGTTCCACCACTGTGTATCGTCTGCACCGGCAATCTGCTTTCAAACGGAGCGGCTCTCAGAAACAAAACCATGGAAATTTGCGGCCATCAAGAATGCTATATGTTTCCAGCAACGCACTAATGTTTTGCTATATATCATTCGACGCGCAATCGCACGGCGAACACGATGGTATAACTTAAAACATTAACGCACGTATAGTTTGCAAGTTATTTCCAAAAAACTCTCTCAAACGGCGCTCGATGCTGATTTTGCAATTGCTGCACAAGCTGTTTGCCTGCACAGAAACACTTGCCACTGCACTTACACACTAATTGGACCATGCCCTTTCATTCAGAAATGAAAAAATCGCGTTTCGAAAATTTTCATTTTTTTCGACAAAATGGCCCCCCCCAAAATTTTCGGTCGGCACCCGGTGAGCAAAAATGTTGTCAACAAGTGGTAACATCGGCTTACATCGTTTGCAAGTTAAAGCACCGTTCGATTTTCATTGGTTCGTTAGATATGAGTTTGGAACATTTTACTAGCCGAAAAACGGCTGTTTTCAATCTGAACATGCATCCAATTTGTACGCGTGCTGGATTTCATATTGGCCCTCAAATGGGTCGAAAAAACGTCCGTTTCTAAAATGGGCCGTTTTTCGCATCAAAGTGGCCGCGGCCAGATTTGCCATCACTTGCATGTTGACAACAACGCCACTGAATGCTTGTTCCACCACTGTGTATCGTCTGCACCGGCAATCTGCTTTCAAACGGAGCGGCTCTCAGAAACAAAACCATGGAAATTTGCGGCCATCAAGAATGCTATATGTTTCCAGCAACGCACTAATGTTTTGCTATATATCATTCGACGCGCAATCGCACGGCGAACACGATGGTATAACTTAAAACATTAACGCACGTATAGTTTGCAAGTTATTTCCAAAAAACTCTCTCAAACGGCGCTCGATGCTGATTTTGCAATTGCTGCACAAGCTGTTTGCCTGCACAGAAACACTTGCCACTGCACTTACACACTAATTGGACCATGCCCTTTCATTCAGAAATGAAAAAATCGCGTTTCGAAAATTTTCATTTTTTTCGACAAAATGGCCCCCCCCAAAATTTTCGGTCGGCACCCGGTGAGCAAAAATGTTGTCAACAAGTGGTAACATCGGCTTACATCGTTTGCAAGTTAAAGCACCGTTCGATTTTCATTGGTTCGTTAGATATGAGTTTGGAACATTTTACTAGCCGAAAAACGGCTGTTTTCAATCTGAACATGCATCCAATTTGTACGCGTGCTGGATTTCATATTGGCCCTCAAATGGGTCGAAAAAACGTCCGTTTCTAAAATGGGCCGTTTTTCGCATCAAAGTGGCCGCGGCCAGATTTGCCATCACTTGCATGTTGACAACAACGCCACTGAATGCTTGTTCCACCACTGTGTATCGTCTGCACCGGCAATCTGCTTTCAAACGGAGCGGCTCTCAGAAACAAAACCATGGAAATTTGCGGCCATCAAGAATGCTATATGTTTCCAGCAACGCACTAATGTTTTGCTATATATCATTCGACGCGCAATCGCACGGCGAACACGATGGTATAACTTAAAACATTAACGCACGTATAGTTTGCAAGTTATTTCCAAAAAACTCTCTCAAACGGCGCTCGATGCTGATTTTGCAATTGCTGCACAAGCTGTTTGCCTGCACAGAAACACTTGCCACTGCACTTACACACTAATTGGACCATGCCCTTTCATTCAGAAATGAAAAAATCGCGTTTCGAAAATTTTCATTTTTTTCGACAAAATGGCCCCCCCCAAAATTTTCGGTCGGCACCCGGTGAGCAAAAATGTTGTCAACAAGTGGTAACATCGGCTTACATCGTTTGCAAGTTAAAGCACCGTTCGATTTTCATTGGTTCGTTAGATATGAGTTTGGAACATTTTACTAGCCGAAAAACGGCTGTTTTCAATCTGAACATGCATCCAATTTGTACGCGTGCTGGATTTCATATTGGCCCTCAAATGGGTCGAAAAAACGTCCGTTTCTAAAATGGGCCGTTTTTCGCATCAAAGTGGCCGCGGCCAGATTTGCCATCACTTGCATGTTGACAACAACGCCACTGAATGCTTGTTCCACCACTGTGTATCGTCTGCACCGGCAATCTGCTTTCAAACGGAGCGGCTCTCAGAAACAAAACCATGGAAATTTGCGGCCATCAAGAATGCTATATGTTTCCAGCAACGCACTAATGTTTTGCTATATATCATTCGACGCGCAATCGCACGGCGAACACGATGGTATAACTTAAAACATTAACGCACGTATAGTTTGCAAGTTATTTCCAAAAAACTCTCTCAAACGGCGCTCGATGCTGATTTTGCAATTGCTGCACAAGCTGTTTGCCTGCACAGAAACACTTGCCACTGCACTTACACACTAATTTGGCCATGCCCTTTCATTCAGAAATGAAAAAATCGCGTTTCGAAAATTTTCATTTTTTTCGACAAAATGGCCCCCCCCAAAATTTTCGGTCGGCACCCGGTGAGCAAAAATGTTGTCAACAAGTGGTAACATCGGCTTACATCGTTTGCAAGTTAAAGCACCGTTCGATTTTCATTGGTTCGTTAGATATGAGTTTGGAACATTTTACTAGCCGAAAAACGGCTGTTTTCAATCTGAACATGCATCCAATTTGTACGCGTGCTGGATTTCATATTGGCCCTCAAATGGGTCGAAAAAACGTCCGTTTCTAAAATGGGCCGTTTTTCGCATCAAAGTGGCCGCGGCCAGATTTGCCATCACTTGCATGTTGACAACAACGCCACTGAATGCTTGTTCCACCACTGTGTATCGTCTGCACCGGCAATCTGCTTTCAAACGGAGCGGCTCTCAGAAACAAAACCATGGAAATTTGCGGCCATCAAGAATGCTATATGTTTCCAGCAACGCACTAATGTTTTGCTATATATCATTCGACGCGCAATCGCACGGCGAACACGATGGTATAACTTAAAACATTAACGCACGTATAGTTTGCAAGTTATTTCCAAAAAACTCTCTCAAACGGCGCTCGATGCTGATTTTGCAATTGCTGCACAAGCTGTTTGCCTGCACAGAAACACTTGCCACTGCACTTACACACTAATTTGGACCATGCCCTTTCATTCAGAAATGAAAAAATCGCGTTTCGAAAATTTTCATTTTTTTCGACAAAATGGCCCCCCCCAAAATTTTCGGTCGGCACCCGGTGAGCAAAAATGTTGTCAACAAGTGGTAACATCGGCTTACATCGTTTGCAAGTTAAAGCACCGTTCGATTTTCATTGGTTCGTTAGATATGAGTTTGGAACATTTTACTAGCCGAAAAACGGCTGTTTTCAATCTGAACATGCATCCAATTTGTACGCGTGCTGGATTTCATATTGGCCCTCAAATGGGTCGAAAAAACGTCCGTTTCTAAAATGGGCCGTTTTTCGCATCAAAGTGGCCGCGGCCAGATTTGCCATCACTTGCATGTTGACAACAACGCCACTGAATGCTTGTTCCACCACTGTGTATCGTCTGCACCGGCAATCTGCTTTCAAACGGAGCGGCTCTCAGAAACAAAACCATGGAAATTTGCGGCCATCAAGAATGCTATATGTTTCCAGCAACGCACTAATGTTTTGCTATATATCATTCGACGCGCAATCGCACGGCGAACACGATGGTATAACTTAAAACATTAACGCACGTATAGTTTGCAAGTTATTTCCAAAAAACTCTCTCAAACGGCGCTCGATGCTGATTTTGCAATTGCTGCACAAGCTGTTTGCCTGCACAGAAACACTTGCCACTGCACTTACACACTAATTTGGCCATGCCCTTTCATTCAGAAATGAAAAAATCGCGTTTCGAAAATTTTCATTTTTTTCGACAAAATGGCCCCCCCCAAAATTTTCGGTCGGCACCCGGTGAGCAAAAATGTTGTCAACAAGTGGTAACATCGGCTTACATCGTTTGCAAGTTAAAGCACCGTTCGATTTTCATTGGTTCGTTAGATATGAGTTTGGAACATTTTACTAGCCGAAAAACGGCTGTTTTCAATCTGAACATGCATCCAATTTGTACGCGTGCTGGATTTCATATTGGCCCTCAAACTGGGTCGAAAAAACGTCCGTTTCTAAAATGGGCCGTTTTTCGCATCAAAGTGGCCGCGGCCAGATTTGCCATCACTTGCATGTTGACAACAACGCCACTGAATGCTTGTTCCACCACTGTGTATCGTCTGCACCGGCAATCTGCTTTCAAACGGAGCGGCTCTCAGAAACAAAACCATGGAAATTTGCGGCCATCAAGAATGCTATATGTTTCCAGCAACGCACTAATGTTTTGCTATATATCATTCGACGCGCAATCGCACGGCGAACACGATGGTATAACTTAAAACATTAACGCACGTATAGTTTGCAAGTTATTTCCAAAAAACTCTCTCAAACGGCGCTCGATGCTGATTTTGCAATTGCTGCACAAGCTGTTTGCCTGCACAGAAACACTTGCCACTGCACTTACACACTAATTGGACCATGCCCTTTCATTCAGAAATGAAAAAATCGCGTTTCGAAAATTTTCATTTTTTTCGACAAAATGGCCCCCCCCAAAATTTTCGGTCGGCACCCGGTGAGCAAAAATGTTGTCAACAAGTGGTAACATCGGCTTACATCGTTTGCAAGTTAAAGCACCGTTCGATTTTCATTGGTTCGTTAGATATGAGTTTGGAACATTTTACTAGCCGAAAAACGGCTGTTTTCAATCTGAACATGCATCCAATTTGTACGCGTGCTGGATTTCATATTGGCCCTCAAATGGGTCGAAAAAACGTCCGTTTCTAAAATGGGCCGTTTTTCGCATCAAAGTGGCCGCGGCCAGATTTGCCATCACTTGCACGTTGACAACAACGCCACTGAATGCTTGTTCCACCACTGTGTATCGTCTGCACCGGCAATCTGCTTTCAAACGGAGCGGCTCTCAGAAACAAAACCATGGAAATTTGCGGCCATCAAGAATGCTATATGTTTCCAGCAACGCACTAATGTTTTGCTATATATCATTCGACGCGCAATCGCACGGCGAACACGATGGTATAACTTAAAACATTAACGCACGTATAGTTTGCAAGTTATTTCCAAAAAACTCTCTCAAACGGCGCTCGATGCTGATTTTGCAATTGCTGCACAAGCTGTTTGCCTGCACAGAAACACTTGCCACTGCACTTACACACTAATTGGACCATGCCCTTTCATTCAGAAATGAAAAAATCGCGTTTCGAAAATTTTCATTTTTTTCGACAAAATGGCCCCCCCCAAAATTTTCGGTCGGCACCCGGTGAGCAAAAATGTTGTCAACAAGTGGTAACATCGGCTTACATCGTTTGCAAGTTAAAGCACCGTTCGATTTTCATTGGTTCGTTAGATATGAGTTTGGAACATTTTACTAGCCGAAAAACGGCTGTTTTCAATCTGAACATGCATCCAATTTGTACGCGTGCTGGATTTCATATTGGCCCTCAAACGGGTCGAAAAAACGTCCGTTTCTAAAATGGGCCGTTTTTCGCATCAAAGTGGCCGCGGCCAGATTTGCCATCACTTGCATGTTGACAACAACGCCACTGAATGCTTGTTCCACCACTGTGTATCGTCTGCACCGGCAATCTGCTTTCAAACGGAGCGGCTCTCAGAAACAAAACCATGGAAATTTGCGGCCATCAAGAATGCTATATGTTTCCAGCAACGCACTAATGTTTTGCTATATATCATTCGACGCGCAATCGCACGGCGAACACGATGGTATAACTTAAAACATTAACGCACGTATAGTTTGCAAGTTATTTCCAAAAAACTCTCTCAAACGGCGCTCGATGCTGATTTTGCAATTGCTGCACAAGCTGTTTGCCTGCACAGAAACACTTGCCACTGCACTTACACACTAATTGGACCATGCCCTTTCATTCAGAAATGAAAAAATCGCGTTTCGAAAATTTTCATTTTTTTCGACAAAATGGCCCCCCCCAAAATTTTCGGTCGGCACCCGGTGAGCAAAAATGTTGTCAACAAGTGGTAACATCGGCTTACATCGTTTGCAAGTTAAAGCACCGTTCGATTTTCATTGGTTCGTTAGATATGAGTTTGGAACATTTTACTAGCCGAAAAACGGCTGTTTTCAATCTGAACATGCATCCAATTTGTACGCGTGCTGGATTTCATATTGGCCCTCAAACGGGTCGAAAAAACGTCCGTTTCTAAAATGGGCCGTTTTTCGCATCAAAGTGGCCGCGGCCAGATTTGCCATCACTTGCATGTTGACAACAACGCCACTGAATGCTTGTTCCACCACTGTGTATCGTCTGCACCGGCAATCTGCTTTCAAACGGAGCGGCTCTCAGAAACAAAACCATGGAAATTTGCGGCCATCAAGAATGCTATATGTTTCCAGCAACGCACTAATGTTTTGCTATATATCATTCGACGCGCAATCGCACGGCGAACACGATGGTATAACTTAAAACATTAACGCACGTATAGTTTGCAAGTTATTTCCAAAAAACTCTCTCAAACGGCGCTCGATGCTGATTTTGCAATTGCTGCACAAGCTGTTTGCCTGCACAGAAACACTTGCCACTGCACTTACACACTAATTGGACCATGCCCTTTCATTCAGAAATGAAAAAATCGCGTTTCGAAAATTTTCATTTTTTTCGACAAAATGGCCCCCCCCAAAATTTTCGGTCGGCACCCGGTGAGCAAAAATGTTGTCAACAAGTGGTAACATCGGCTTACATCGTTTGCAAGTTAAAGCACCGTTCGATTTTCATTGGTTCGTTAGATATGAGTTTGGAACATTTTACTAGCCGAAAAACGGCTGTTTTCAATCTGAACATGCATCCAATTTGTACGCGTGCTGGAT